>NC_081143.1:2420355-3020355 GCF_958295425.1 Solea solea
TAGGGGTAAAACATCCAGTGAAAAAAGAAAAACCACAGATAAACTGGCAGGGAGCAGTGACAGGATTGCAGTTGTCAGGATTTGGCAAAGCGTCGTCACCCCCTCTCCTGTTACAATAAGGAAAAGCTCAATGGAGGAATATTGTCGGCGCTGCCAGCGCTCTCTCCTTCACTGTCTGTGGGAACTGAGACGTCGGTATTTGCCATGTGTATATCCCTCCAAACTGACTCTAAATGAGATAAATAAGTTCAGACTAAATTGGCAGCTCGCGTCCAAAGTGATTATTCTCCCCTTAATGTCTCCTCATTGGAATGGGAGAAGACTTGGCCTGCAAGGGAATACCACTGGGTGTGGCAAGGCGGTCTTTTCCAACACAAAGAAGTGACGAGTGATGGCAGCCAGAGTTTACTTGTCAAAGTTTTTAAACACACACACACATATGCTAACCCTGTTCTCTTCAAACACTTTGTCTCTCACTCCACACTCGTCCAAACTTGGCCCGTGACAAGGCCTTACATTCCCTTCCCATTAGTCCTAGCGTGGCTAGTCAGCAGAAGGACCCCAGAATGTGCTGGCTGCATCGCCGCCTGCCTCATTTGGGAGCGTGCCTGGACCCTCCGTTTCAGTAACCTTGGTTTGCCCCCTCTGTTTGTGAATTCCTGCCCCTCCAATAGGACCACACTGTCCCCGGCAAAATGTTCTCTGGCAGTCGGCAGCTGGAGCGGCCAGTGGGAACGTGAAGCGAGAGCTCAGATTGTCTTTCAGGCAAATAAATAACGCATAATTGTGGTGTTTGACCGAGAAGTCATTTAATGGGACTGTTGGATGAAGCTTAGAGGTGGAGTTTGCCTGGTATGTGTAACTTCCTCCAGGTCAAGAGTCAGAAATAAGTGATATTTGATGATCTGTCACTGATTGGATACACGTTAATACAAGTTAAGGAAAATAAATCTTAACAGATTACAAGCACTTATCACTCTGTTCTGATAAAACTGGCAGTGATTGGTATTCCACGTCGGACTAAGAGTTGTGATTGGTTGTGATGTTGCGATGGGTCGGTTTTCAAAGCCTCAGATTTCAGGCTGCAGCAATGTTATGTGTCTGCCAACACCCAGAATTTGGAGTGTTTAGCCTTCACTGCTAGTTCTGATGTCTAAGGATTATTATGGTCTTGAGTCATTTTTTTTTGTTATTTCTCTCTTTCTTTCACTCCATGTTTAAAAGTCGGAGTTATCCGCGGTGCAGCACTGGGCTGTGGTTTTCAGCACAGCTCTATTATTCTAGTGTTATGTATCTAGTCTTTCACCATAATGTTATAAGAAGCTTCCATAGCTCAACATATTAAATGACTTAAAATGTTATGAATATTAGGATCTCCCAGTATTTTATTTTTCAAGGTTTAAACATAGTTTAAAGCTGCTGTATACTATAATTAATATAATGTTGTGCATGTGATGGGGGATAAACTGATATTACTCATCTGTCGTACTATCACATGAATGAAAATGGAGGGTATCGAGAATTTTGTAATCTATAACAAAGAGATCCATGTAGAAGAACAAACACACGTGTGTGTGGAGTTTGGCAGAAATAAATCACTTTCTGTGTTTTTGTAAAAACACTATGGTCCACATATTGAAAATGCTGTGATGCACACATGTCGTAAAGGCCCAGAATTGTGTGACTGTGTAGATTGTTTACGTGGAGTGTTGCCCCGCTCCAGGTCAGACAACATATTACACAATGGGACGCAGGATCAGGAAAGGTTTTTGAAGCTCCTGACTGAAGAAATAATAATCACTATTATTTGGGTCAAAATTTAAATGACGATTATTTTAAATGACCTTTTGAATTGACCTTAAAATAACTTTAAATGATTGTACTGTATATATCTTTGCACCCAGAAATTCCACAGAATGCTTGTGTTATACTTGGATGATGAGCGGGACAGGAAATCATATACCATTACAACATTAAAAGCGGTATTTTCAGAATAAAGCGCCCCATCGTGTAATAATCGTTTTGTTTCGATTGTTTTGTTTTTGTAATCTTTTTGGGGCCATAATCACCAGACTTTGACAGATTTATTTTAAGTTGCTCATATAGTTTTAACAAAATCATTATTTTGCATTTTCACCTTTTTACCTGTTCGGACATATTTTAGTTCAGTTAATAATAAATCAGATTATTAGTGTTTTAATTAACACAAATAAATGGCCACTTTCACCGTGCACATCCACTCTCCTGCTTGCCTGTCTGTCTGCCCACATGCAGGCTTGTTTTTCCGCCTGTCTGTCTGTTTGCTTGACGGTCCACTGTGTCACAGCGCTACTAATGGCCATTGCTGAGCCAGCCACTTTCTAAATGACACCCTCCTCCGCTTGATGCAGCTGCAGTTATCCGCTCACCTCCTCCTCCTCACCTCTTCCTCCCCCACTTCCTCTCATGCACTTCACGGTGCAGGACCACTGTCTTGTCGGCTTCCTCTCAATATGTTCATCTCAACATGATGAAGGAACCTCATCCCGCTCATACATCACACACCAGCAGCTGAGTAACTGACTGACCATGTATGACTGGACCATCTTCTCCCCACTGCTCACCCTTCATTCATTCATTCATTCATTCATTTTTCTCCTTTGAATCATTATCTTGCTGAAGGTGTGTGTTAATGTGTATGTGTACACAGCAGAGGGTGGTACAGTATGTTTCGGATCGTTTCCGGATCATTCAGCCCCAGTTGCTGCTCATACTCAATGAAGTTGAAAGTCAAAGAACAGCGACTCTTGTCAAGAGTGGACGCTCACCTTGTCTTGCCTCTGAGAGACTCTTGGACGTGGACCACACTCACAAACTTCCTCCTCAAAGTTCACTGGTCAATCAGCCCGGGGGTTCCAGCATCCTAAAAGATGGCGGTGGCAAGGTTTTGGCACTGGCTGCTCATAACTGGATTGCTGTAATTATTCATTGGGAGAGTGATGCCTTCCAGGGGCAGAAGATTGATTAGTTTTGATATGCGACTTAGTGTAATCTGTCTTTGACCAGGGCTCCTGTCCAAATTGGCAGGAACGATGAAAAGAGAGGAAGTTATTTTTAAAGCGAGAGGAGAAACAGGCGAGCATGCGGCGATGGAGGTGGGCGGACAAAGGGAAGAGAGAAATATTACTCTGTGACGTGTCTCTTGTGGCTCCCTTTAACGTACGTAAGCTAACACCATTTTGTTTCCAGTTGAGCGAGGTTGTGATGCAGAATACGGTCGCCATGGCGTTAGAATGCTGCACCTGTCATTGTCAGCATTCACGTGTGCTTATCAAAGAGTTTGTTTCTGTGTTGCACAGTTAGGGTTGTTTTTATGTTTCTAACCACTCGCATGTTTTGTCTCATTTTCCACGACGAGCGCGTGTCTTCACTTAATCCTCCAATGTAAGCATGGCAGAACTTAAAAGGCTCTGATTAGGCTGTCGTGTCCCAGACGTTGGCTAGATATAAACTTGGGACACACTCACAGTGCCCATATGTGCCCTTTAGACCTCCATTTGTGTTTTGTTAATTAAAGGATTCTCAACTGCAATTAGCAAGCTGTACAGTGACACACACACACACACACACACACACACACTTACACAAATACAGCAGTGATGCTTGGTGATGATTTGCAGAATGAATAGAAACATGAAAAACAATCCCAGGGGGAAATTACCGAGACCTTAAATCCTATTTCGGTAAAACAAACAAAATCTGCAAGTGGGACACGATGATTTCAACACTTTTCAATGCAAATAAAAAGTTTGATTGTATTTATACTAATGCAGTATATCTGCCTCATTGTGTTGCTATAACAAACTCAATTTCATGAAATTTCCACAAGAACATATGAAACCATTTTATTCCATTAGAGGCATCTTTTAAGTTCTATGGAGTATTTTAAGCTTCATTGACTTCACCCAGGCTACAAAATACATTAGCCCCAAAACAGAGGGGTTTTTTGTTTAAAAAAACAAACAAAAAAACATGCATAAAAGATGTTGGATGGTTTGTCTGAACTACATTGTGAACAACTATTAATTTATTCAGCGCACTGATTAAGAGGAAGAAAATGGAATATAATATGATGGGCAGTTATTAAGACATCATGTTGAATTGAAATACTGGCTTCACTGATAACAATGGTGCAGCAAGTTTATTCACAATTTCAATTTTCCTTTGCAGGCAGAAAACTCTGTTTATGTTTTGGTTTTGGTGTTTGGTCTGTTGCACTTACCCACCAACCCGCTCACCCACCCGCTCACTCACTCACTCACTCACTCACCCACTCACTCAGCCCGTAGCCCTGTAACTCACAGGAAGCCAGCAGGGCTGAACACAGCAAACTGCAGCTCGAGGTCCGAATGCCGAGCGTTACCAAACCTAAAAAGCCTTGCTAATGCTCTTAAAGTGTAACTTAAGTCCTAAACCACTTTTATAAGGTGCAACCACCTAAGCCTTGAAATGTCCGAATGGACTTTTTTGCTGATTTTAACAGTAAAGGGACCAGAAAATGTCCCGTGAGTAAAGTGTTTTTGCCCATTTTTTCCAGAATACTTTGAATAAGATTGCGGTTATTTACAATCTACTGCATGTAAAAAAAAACCTGCCTGTAGTTGTACATGAACACCAGATTTTGCGTGTTAAATTTGAAATTTGAACAGCATAAAACATATTTTGTCATGTTTTTGTCTCTATGTCCTAAAACAGGCCAAACAATTGAAACTATGTACGGGTGTTTTTTCTCACTTGAAGTTACCGTAATAACCACATGTTGGCTTTGATGTGCAACTGTTTTCATATAGCACAAACTGTCGCTTGATTACAGTAATGCAAAGTGCGCTTGTGCGAACATGATGTTAAGGGCTAATATTTGAAGTATTAAAATTACACATTTATCTAGCGCCACTGCCAGTCCATCACTACTACAGTCTCTCATCATCCTCTCGTCCAACCAGCATGAGGCTTGTTGTCCCAGACTCCTCCCCCTTTATGAAGTGAGCTGATTGAACTTGATTGTATGTGTGTGTATTGGTAATTGTAAGATTTAAGTTATATGTTCACTGAAGATCTCTGGAAAAAATACTAAAATATACATAATTCAAATAATACGAGCCACATGTAGTTTTTGTTTTGCTATTGTTGTATTTTACCTTTCAATCTCGACTTGTTGCTGAGACGTGAAAGTTGATCAAAAAGGTTCAACTTTTTAAAAGTTATACAGACAGTGGGAACAGTCAGTTGTGTATTTGGATGTGTATGAGCATGTAAACGTTGGCGACCACACTCTGCAATGTTCTGAATTTGGACTGCAGTAACGATCTTAAACACTAAAGATCGATGTTATAAATTATTTTACCTTTATTCCCTTCATGACACTTTTATTAAAAAGTTGTTTTTTTTGTCTTCCTGACGCTCCCATATTCCATGTCTTGTATCCTTTTTGTGTAACTGAACTATTTCACATTGAGAGTACGGGATGCACTCTTAGTCCATGGAATCCAGAGGCGATTGCTTTAAGACAGCAAGGCAACCTCTTCTTCCTCATAAAATAAATTGTATTTACATTTCATTATTAAAAGTGCGACAGAACGTGATCAACTACATGACTAATTCGCTCAGAATCAGCTGTCTATCGCAGATTTTCAGCAGCAGCAGCAGCAGCATGGCGCGTTAGAATCAGTGGAGGCTCAGCTTCATCTCTATGGCCCCATGTGGATTTTGCGAGTGAAGTCCAGAAACAAAAAACCGCCTGTTGTGTGTTGTTTGCTTCTACACTGTCAATAAAAACACTGTTATAGCATTTCCTTGGTTCAGGTCTACATAATTACCGCGTTTCCTCGTTCCAGTTGTTCATTCATTTTTATCAGCTTCGGTTTGGTCGATGTAGGAGGGGAGGGGCCAGAATGTATGTGTATTAAAATCAACGTCCCCTGTTTCAAAGACCAGCAACTGCCACTAATGTAATCCTGTTGCAACTCCACAGACTAGACCTAAAGACAGAGCCTGGGTCCATGGCGGCCAAATGGCCCCTCATCCTGGCTCCTTATGAACCGAATTACACCAGCGCTTTCCCACTGTGCTCCAGCCTTGTCTACAGGAAATCAAGGACAGGTGGATGTTAAGTGAATGAAGCCACACTTTGGCACATTCTAGCTGGGGAGACGGTGGCAAAGCTAAAGCACCCCGGAGCTTCTCAGAGGTTGGGTGAGACTATATATATATATATATATATATATATATATATAAGTATATATATGATATATAAGTATATATACACTCACACACACACAGAGTTGCAGACACCTATTTACTGATGTACCAACTCACAGAGGATAGGTGCTGTCAACTCTGTGGCAACGCTGCTTAGCCACTCCACTCCCATATTTACTTATTTATTGGCAGCGATGGCTGCGATGACAGGGTCACTCACTCTCAGAAAACCTCCCGGGCTCCACAACGTCCCTCCAAGTAGCAGTGTAAAAATTTTAAGAGCCCCAGGCCTGCTTTGATGATTTTGATGTGAGTTAACGTGGAGCTGAGTTGTCGGGTGCATTCAGGGGGCTAACTGTTCTAATGCGTTCACCCTTTTGCCCGCCTCATGAGTGTGTGTGTGTCTCAAAGCGAAGCGAAGTGTCACTTAATAATTTAGTCTTTGGTGTCGTCCCCCTTCACCGTCCATCCATCCATCCATTCATTCATTCATCCATTCCCAGGCCTTTATGTCTTGCCTGTGGGAGTGCAGCGGGCCGTCCCACTGTCTCTCCGGGAGTGACAGGACGAGCCTCGACAGGTGACACAATATGTTGTCGTGGTGTGTGAGGACAAAGTGAGGGAGAGTGACGGTAAGAGATGAAGAGGCAGACATGTGAGTGAGTGTAAACGCTCACAAACACACCAGAATGATTTATGAGTGACTGCAAGATAATGAACAACAGCCGCTGTGTTTCTTAATGCAGAATTCTACAATGCAGGCTCATTACATAGAGACTCATGTACACTCATGTCATTTAATCTGTCCTATATGTGAAAGCCATGCAACCATGCAGTGCACACACACACACACACACACACACACACACTCACAAACACACAGCTGGGTTTCTGGCCTCTGCTTGTGCCAGATGTAGACAGGAGATCTTTTCTCTCTCGCTCTCTCATCACTGTTCTCAGACTAATGGGTTCCTGTTTTCCGTGGAAGTGGTTCTAAGGCGAGAGCGGGAACCCAGAGCCCGCTGCACGCTGCACTCTGCACACTGCACGCTGCACGCCAAACCTGTGGCCACAGTTGTAATAATCAAATATTGTAACTTGGCCACATTTAAGAATGTGTGTTAATACATGAGAGCTTTCAACAAAGTCTCTCGATGCCAGTGGCCTCCTATATACTTTAATATGACTCGATGTTCACTTAACCCCCCCCTCTTCCTCATAACTGAAACCTGATGGTGGAATAATAGTAATAGTAGTTTCTGAGTCTGCGTCCACTAAGCTGATTTTTCCTGCGCAGTGTGACAATATATATAAAGGGTAGCAATGGGCATCAACTCTGCACTGGTGTACAGAGAAATAAGCTAAACTTGTCTTTTTAATGTGCTCTATGTTCAGTGCAGACAACATGCACAAGTGAAACACTCACAATGGTTCGTGCACCTCTGGCGTTTCTTCTCTTCATATTTGCCATTGTTAAAAAAAAAACAAAAAAAACATGAGGAAGAATGATGTGCTGGAAGTGGGAATTGAACCCAAACTTTGTTGTGTGACTGAACTTCTCTTCCCTCAGAAGTGAAGCCTCAGACCAAAACTTTGTTTCTTATTTGTAAAGTGGTTTTAATACCACAGGATGATTTGTGTGACATTTATTTGGGATTTTTTTTTTTCCTTGGCAGGAAAAAGACACAAGTGTTTGTGTGTTTGTCGTGTTGTTAGCGGTTATGTTCCTTGTCATGTGTGTGCCATAAATAAAGACTCCCCTGGCTAATGTGAGCCACATGTTTTTTGTTCCCACTTCCCTCCCGTGCTCATTATTAGGTTTCGGGGAGGATTCAGATGGTACACAGCTCTTTTGGACCACGTTTCAGCTTTTGTGAGGTCATTGAATTTTTATTTTCTTTTTTTTTATTATCAAAAGCAGTCATGGACTTCCCTGTTACTCACAAAGGCTAACTGGTATAATGTGTGATTCCCATTACTGCACCACCTCACCGCTGAGCAGATGCACAGCTGGTGACTGATGACCTCTTTGTACACACACGCAGGTACAAATATGATTCACTGACTTTTTGAATTCTCTCAACACAAGATCATAAACTTCAAAAACTATATCATTGTCTTATTGAATACACAACATCCTTTACATTGTGTGAATATGTATCGCACCTTTTTTGTTTGCTTACATTACATAGATCATCGGATACGGATTTATTTATACCTTCTTATTCATTGAAATAGGTGCAGCCTATGAAACCTTGTTTTATATATATCATTTTTTATCAATATTCTTTTGATCTTAGTCGATTGAAGTTTATATGCTGAACTCACTGAAATGAATGACAGTTTAACAGACAACAGGAGTCGTGAGATTGTTGTGAACCACAAACTTTGACCTCAGTGCTGTCGAGTTAATCATGGACTTAATGTAAATGAACAGCAATGATAATGAGCAGAGATAAAACAATATTCAATAAAAGATTTATTAGCTTCTGAGTGTAGTGAATCACACACACGTCTGCACTCTAATCACTTCCACCTTCACACAGTCCAGTTTTCACTCTTGTGCAGTGAAATGTTCACAGGGCAGAAGTCAAACTTCACAATAACACACAATAAACACACACATGATATAACTTGGTAGCCATGTTAATTTCACGACACAAACAACTCTCTCTGTGAGCTGAGCTGGTCTTATGATGAGTTTCTCTATTCAAAAATCTAATGCAGTCAATATGTCATAGGCTCAGGAGTATGAGGAGGGGGAGAGTTAAACGATTTCCATCCGGCAAAATTTAATATGTACATATATACATATACTGTATATATGTATATATATATATGTATGTATGTATATATATATATATATATATATATATATATACACTTATGTAATGGACTATGGAATTATATTTGTGTCATTGTTTTAAACAACACTTTTTAAGAAGCAAATAAAATATTGATTTAATCATTCAAAAATCTATTGTATTTTATTGTTTGAAAATTTGATTTGTCGCGTTTTTTTTGTCTTTCTACACAGTTTTGAAGCGAACAGCTCAATGGACCGTGAAGTAGTCGCAGGCTTGGAGTCGCTGCCCGTCTGGAACTCGTTTTTTCCAATTTTCCCCGTCGACATCCGACAAAATAGTGACCTAACGTTTGTCAGATTATAAACGTTAGATACTTTGTTCCAGACGGACAGCGACTCTAAGCCTGCGACTACTTCACGGTCCATTGAGCTGTCGCTCTTAAACTCAGTAGCCAATCAAGTGTATTTTCAAACAATAACATACAATATTTTTGAATGATTAAATTGCTATTTTATTATTTTATTTGCTTTGTGAAAAGTGTTGTTTGAGGATATTGACACAAATCTACTTTCATAACGGATCATCGTTTTTTCATTGGACAAACTTCACACATTTTGAATTTCAGCGATTTCTGAAGGTCGAGAAACAATCAGACACAACGTGTAATGTCACCACGAGATGTTGCTAAAACCTGCCCGTTGTACCTTTAATCACATCATTTCTAGAGAAGTTACCAAAAAAAAACCCCACTGACTTTTCACTGTCTCCTGTCTGGGCCTCAGCAAAATGAGACCGTGTTACTGTGTCAAAAGGAGTAGAAAGCTAAGAGAGGTTAAGATATATTAGTCAGGTCAGGGAGGAAGACGTCTGTGAAAAGGCCTGTGAGAGAGAAAAGGTAAAAACAGAATAATGAGAGACGAAGAAAGGGGGGAGACACTGTGGGGAAGGACTTTGTCAAACTCTCATTGCTGAGTTTTGTGGGGATGGGATCGGTGGAGGGAGGGCATATAGACTGGGGGCGCTGCCAGGGTTGCCACGGCAGCGTTCCGGATGGGCAGGCGGTCTCCTCTCATGGGGTGAGGGGGGGGATGTGGGGCTGTCAGGGAGCCTGGCAGGTAGAGACACAACACCCTGTGACTAGGGGGGACCACGGGTCAGTGAGAGAGGACAGGAGTGAGGGTAGTGGAGGCTGTGGAGAAGTGGGGTGGAGGCCTGTCTGATGAGGTGAGAAGAAGCTGAGTGGAAAGGGAGGGAGACATGAGAGAAATGGGAGGCGGGGGAGGAGGAAAGATGGAGATGATTAGAGGAGAATTATCCAAGTGTGAGTGAGGATGACTGTGGAGAAAAGAAGAGGGAGAAAAAGCAGAGGGATGGCCTGGGGGTGCCTTGATATAACACGTCTGAGAAATGCCCTGAAACCAACCCAGTCATTAGGCGAGTGCTGGAGCTCATCCTCATCTTCTTATCCTTCTTCAGCTTTGTCTTCCCACACACAATACTGACATCTCTTTGCTAACACACGCCCAGAGACGCCACACTTTTCCTACAAAGCCACTCATTTGGACCCTGATGTAAAACATGTCATATGAACAACACACTTTGACATAACGCCAGCTAAACTCAATCTATTCAACTAAAGCACGACAACTTTATTTGCATGGGGCTACCAAAATGATCAATTTAACATTTGTTGACAATAAATTGAAAACCTTGTCTGTGAGTTTTAACAAATAATCTGCATCTAATGATTATTTCATTATCAATTGATCTATTGTTTATTTCTTTGATCAGAAAATGTTGATCGGAGTTTTCCAAACCTGGAAATGATGATGTTCTCAAATTTCTTGGTTTGTACACAAACAAAAGTTATTCAGTTTTAATGATTTCTTTGTTATGTGGAGCAAAGAAACCAGAAAATAGAATTTAAGAAGCTGAAAAATATGAACACTTAGTAATTTAATTTAGTAATCGATTAATAATCAATTAATCGTTGCAGGCCTAAAATGAACTCAATGTAAATACTGTATATATTCTGGTTACTTAATGTCTATAATGTCTAGACTTGTTCATATTGCACATTCACATCAAGTGAAAATGCACATTCATTATTGATCTTTGCTGCTGTGACACTGTAAATGTCCCCATTGCAGGAATAATAAAGGGCTAATCTTATCTAATCTTAATCTAAGTGCTGGACCTCGTGATTCACATCTTCCTGAACATGTTGGTCCTGAACAGACCAATTCATTATTCAAGTAAATGTACACAGGAATAATTATCCATTTGAAAAAAAGCATTGTTCCCACATGTATTTATAGTTTGAGGAACATGTAATGCACACATGCATCATACATGAGAGAGAGAGGGAGAGAGAGAGAGAGAGAGCTGTGGTAAAGGTGTGTGTGAAATAGGACAAACTAAATGAACACATGGCATCTTTCATGTGTTCATGAGTTGCCAAAGAGGCATTAGCAGACTCTTGTTGCCTCTTCTGCTGCAGTGATCAGAAAGTTGAAACATGATAAAGAAGTCAAAGACGAGGCTTCACAAAGGTGCACTTATTAGTGTGTGTGTCAGTGACACAGACAATCATGTGGCTCCCTCTCTCTTTCCTCTCAGACCTTTAGGTGCCCTCGACTCTCTCTCTCCCACGATCACAAGTGGAGAGCTGTTCCTGTCATATGATGTCTTGTGGCCCTGTAGTGGTAGCAGAACAGTGACACTTCTATCCCTTTGCCATCTGATCGACACGCCATTCCTTGTCACATGTGCACACACACACACACAGACACACACACACAGAGCCTGGATGAGTATATGTCCGTGATTCTCCTCGTATGGTTATAAAGTAACAGTACCAGCTCTGAGCCATGTCCTCCTGCTTATATCTGTACTACAACATTTTGGAAATGCCGCTTAATCCCAGTGTTCAGCCATTATTTCATTTGATAAATTAAAAAAAATATTAACCCTGAACTGAGATTTACTCCCAGAGCCTTTAATCTGGTAGAAAGTTAGTTGGAAGGACAAAGCATCTGATGCTGAGTAGAGGATGAACACTGAGTTTCTGTCCTATGACAACCTCAGGTGAACCAGTGTTCTCTGGAAAAGCATCCTCTTCAGCAAACTGACACTCATCAATCCTTTTTTTCCCCCTACTGGCCCTTTATCACTTGTTTCTGCAGCACATAATCACCATCACTGAACAAATTATCTTGTTGTGCTTCCCTCTCTATCTGCCCCACTGCCTCTGTTCATCCATTTGTCCCCTTTTTAGTGCGTAAAAGCCAATTTGAGTTGACTTCGCTGCTGTGATTCCATTCCATTAAAAAATGACCCCTTCGAATCTTCCTTCAAATAACAAAACAAAAAGCAAAGAAAATAAAAGAAGAGGAAAATGAAACATTGAAAAAATAACACAGCAGACAGGCACAGGGATTTTTCCATGATCTCTGCCTCTGACTCTCTGACTCACTGTTTGCTTGAACAGGTTTTTCTCACTTTGCACACAAAAGAACACACACATAGTACTTTGCCTCTTGACACTCATTTCTGGGCTTATTTGACCCATTCGTTGTCAATAATTGGGAAACAAACACGTGGCGGTAAAAGGTTTGGTGGGTATAATCATGTGGACTCACACAAGGATGGTGCCCTTGGAACATGTTTGCTGCTTATGGTCAAAAGTGTTATTAGAAGTCAAGAGTATGTTAATTACAGCTTTCTGCGTCATGAACTCTTACTTTGTCTCCTGTCTGACATGCTGCACGTCTGTGGGCTTTATATACAGTATATATATATATACTGTATATATAAACACACATATAAATATATATATATATATATACTGTATATATATACATATATACACACATACATATATATATATGTATGTATATATATATATACATACATATATGTATGTATATATATATATATGTATTATTTTTAATCTATACAGTACTGATCAAATCAGTCGCTTTTGATAATTATTACAGTAAAATGTCATATACTGTAGAATATTTGTCAGTGAATTGAATGATATTGTGATATATACAGCATTGTTATTGACTTATTGTCCAGCCCTGGATCTAATCTTTTGTTAACTGAAAACAGTATTTTTAAAGGGGGACAAATGTGTTGCACTGTCCCTGGTATTATAAATACTACTTTTGCTACTATAACGAAATGCGTTAGAAAGGAAAATAAAAGTGACGGTGACATTTTGACCGTTGCCACAAGACTCACAGAAAACAAGGAGACTGCAGCCATAGGTTATATTATTATGCCACTATAAATATGTATGTAAAGGAAGAATACAGGCGAATATAAACAACAGAAATCAATAAACAACACTCCATGAAGTGATATATTGTATGTGCCAGATATCACAGATTAAGAATATCCTTTTAATAAGTTATATTAATAATATAGCTTTAACATCTTGTTATCATGTTAAAACAGAGAGTATTTCTTTTCTTTTTTACATGACAGAGGTTTTAAAAGATCTGCTTTTAAAGCAAGGATCTCTCAGAAACCATGCCTCGTGCAGAAATGGATTATTTAAATGATTTGTTTTGTTATTATTTCAGTAAAATATCCAGGGTATTTGATACTTGTGTTAAGTTCAAACACGAGCATTGTCACCGTAGTGTCATGCTTGATAAATGATTGTAATTCCCAAAATGCATGGATGACTTGAATCCTTTATTTTGATTTTTTTGGGAACATCACCTGCTGAAAAAACCAACATATTCCTGCAGCCTTGAGGCTTGAAATGCAGCCTTTGTTCTCTGACAGTCCCTCTCTGACTGCTTGGATCGTAGAATTGTACCCCAGACTGAACATGTGAGTCACCGGGGAATAAGGATGCTGTGGCGAAGCTTTAACCTCGTGCACACACTTGTATTGATCTGTACAAGCCTCAGTGACTGTTGCTACAGAGCAGTTCTGCACTCTGTCATACACAGAGCTCCTCCTGTCACCAGTCAGCAGCAGCTAAGGAGGAAACACACACACACACAGCCACTGGACTAACACACCAGCACCAATACTGCCCTCACCCTCTGCCTCTCCCTCACTCTACTCCCCCACTTCCTTTTTTTTTTTGGC
Organism: Solea solea; assembly: GCF_958295425.1. Taxonomy (NCBI): domain Eukaryota; kingdom Metazoa; phylum Chordata; class Actinopteri; order Pleuronectiformes; family Soleidae; genus Solea; species Solea solea. Next base: position 2,434,512 of record NC_081143.1, read on the forward strand.
TCCCTCTCTTTCTATACCTCACTTTTCCTCTAATGAGTTGCAACACTGATAACGAGCCTGATGATCTTCCATTGATTCGGCTATCACTTGCTTGTCTGGTAATTGATCCGTAGCTGAGCCTCTAGTTAATTATATAGGCTTCGACATGGCCCCCTGCCCCGGGGGGAATTCTCAAGTCCTGCACAATAATAGTTTTAATAAAGGAGCCAAAAGGATCTCCTGCATCACTTTTTTTCCTGTTCTTTCCTAATTCCAGAGCTTTTTATCCGTCTATTTCCTTCTTCCTGCCTGTCTCTGCCCCCCCCCCCCCCCCCCCCCCCCAAACTTCTCCATCTCCGCATTTTACTTCTGTGTCTCGTTCTTGTTTCCTCTGTCATCACAGCCATTATCATCAGCAGAGGCAAGGCGTCAACGAAGGAGGGGGGGGGGGGGGGAGATGAGGAGAGAGAGAGAGAGAGAGCAATATTGGCAGCGTCCACTCCTACCTCCCACAAATAACAGCCATTAACCAGCCAGGTCAGAAGCTGAGCCACCAGCTTGACTTGAAACACTGAGTGCCACTTGAAAAAACCCACAGACAAGCACATTTACAGACAAGAGGAGAGAAAGAGAGAGAGAGAGGGGAAGAAAATTGTGAGCTGGAGAGCAAAAAGGAACCTTGGCTGCTAAATTGTCACTTAATATAATTAGCCTAAGCCTTGTGCATTTCCTTTTCAATAAGTTGTTAAGAGTGGAGCTGGCGGTACATGGACAGGAGGTGACACATTAAGGCTTTTATGACAACGGCTGCTTGTGGCTTCTGACAAGATGCTGGCCACAGAGAGAAGAAAGGAAGAAAGAAATAGAAAGGGAGGGGAAGGGAAAAGAGAGAGATGTACAAGTGAAGAAAAAATATTACAAGAGACAAAAGTGAAAAACAAAGACTCTGAAGAAGAAGTGACAGAGTAAAATAAGCCCGAGACAAAACGGCGTGACTGTGTCTGAGTCTCAAATTGTCAAGAAAGGAATTGCTGACTTTTTCCCTGTACATATAACAGTAATGACCAGTGTGATAATCTCAGCAAAGGTTAGCAGTATACTGCCATTAGTACAGCGGCAGCCACGAAAGGCTTTTAACACACGACCGAGCTCTCGTCTACTGCAATTTACCACAAAATCTGGAGTGACTTTATACATCACGAGCCATTTAATGTAGCCCAGAGGAGAAGTTCTGCCTCTGTCGCTCTCTCTTTTTTGTTGCTCGGCAGTGAAAGATCACAATGACATCTCCCTCCATCTCCCTCCATCTCCCTCCATCTCCCTCCTGACACAGACTCAGGCACCTGGTCTGTCATTTCTCTAATGATGGTGAGGTGAAAGGACAGGGGTGGAGAAGAGCAGACTGGCCATTTAAAGGAAGGAAGAAAAGGAGGAGGGGATGTCTTCATTGTTTGAGATGTGTCCTAGTCTCAGTCAGAGGAAGCATAGATCCCCCTCCCCTCTTTTTTTTTTGTGTGTGTGTGTGTGTGGGGGGGGGGGGGGGGCTTTCTATCCTCCTGTGTGTCTTTTTCTCAGTGTCTGCCTCCCTTTTCTCCTCCATCCCTCATTTTATTCTCTTACCTTTGCTGCTGTGGGGACCAATTTGGCTAAAATGGAACCTCTTCCTCATTTTTTTCTTAATTAAAATCTGAGAGCCTCCATGGGGGGGTGGGGGCGTCATATATGTGTGTGTGTGTGTGTGTGTGTGTGTGTGTGTTCATACTTGATGGTGGCAGATTGCCTGCGTTCCATTAGTGTTTCATTAGAGTGGCTGAAAATCAAACAAAGGCACCCGGTATTTTTTTTTGTGATATAACAAGTCTATTGATATTTGTTTTGTTTGTTTTTTTTCTTTTGTTGTTTATTTCTGTGTGTGTGTGTGTGTGTGTGTGTGTGTGTGTGTGTTTTTTTTCCTTGATTATTGCCATTCAAATCACAAATAGAAGAGTGTTCTGCCAGGAGAAGTTAGAGAACCCTCTTTATAGACTGCAATCCATCATTCTTAGTTTTTTAAACAAAAAAATATATTTATTAAAAAACATTTTTTTATATAAATGTTGCTCCTGAGCAATGTGTGTGTTTGAGCTCGTGTGTTTTCGCGTGTGGTGGGATGGTCCCACTGTAGAACTAAGTTGCCCCCGCCCCCCCCACCTTACAGCCCCCTGCGAAGGTGCGCGTGTGCGTGTGCGTAAAGCGTGCAGCGCGATGTCACTGAGCATCTCAGATTAGCGCGGCACAGTTGAGTCACTTGAGTCCGCACCGGCCCGACTCGCGCACGAACACACACTCTCACTCTCTCACTCACTCACTCATTCACTCACTCACTCACTCAGCCGCTCTCTGACTCCTTACACACACACACACACACACACACACACACACACCGCGCGCACACTTACTCACGCTCAGGCTCCGAGTTCAGTTCCTCAACAGCTGCGGTGGAGTACGGAGTATTAAGAGAGAGAGACAGAGAGAGAGAGAGAGAGAGAGAGAGAGAGAGAGAGAGCGGAGCGCGCAGAGAGGAAAAGAGAGAGGACAGGCGGCGGCACGGACATCGAGAGAGGGACACAATCACAGAGAGCGATAGTACAGGAGAGGGAGAGAGGGAGAGAGAGCGAGAGAGAGAGAGAGAGAGCGAGGAGCGGGAGGCAGAGAGCTGGATCGCGGTGTCTCACTCCCACATCTCATCTTCACTTTACTGGGACAGACACAGAATTGATGGTAAGAGACATTCATGCGTTTTATCCGCGCAACTAATATTTGCGTTTAATGGAGCTTATTTTTCTCGGTGATTGTTTTATATATTTAGAATAAAAAAAATTAAAAACGTTTTTTTTTTTACATTTATTAAATAAAATAGTTGATTTGCGTTTCACGGGTTTGTTTGTTTGGTCTTTTAAAAAAAAGTGATTTTTCATATTTGACATGTTTTTTAAAAAGTTACACAGATGTCAGATTATTAGTTTTCTTCTGCTGGTGTGAGCATGTGTGAACTTTTTCTTTTCATGCTTTGAAACAAAAATCATGTAGATCTCTGTCTGTCATTGTGTGTGTGTGTGTGTGTGTGTTTGTGCATGAATGCATGCAGGTGAACATGTGTCTGTATGCATGTGTGTGTGTGTGTGTGTGTGTGTGTTTGTTCAGTCCTGTGGTGCACACTTGACTGACAGATGGATTTAAGCAAAAACTGAGACCACAAACATCAGACATCCCCTCCCCACTAATTCACATAATCCCCCCTCCTTTAATATTTGGACTCCATTCTGGCTCACCTTCTCCTCATCAGCCCCCCTCCTCTCCTCATCCCTCCTCACCTCCAGTGCTCCACTCGTCTTGCCCTGTCCATGACGAGGCCCCAGAGGAAATTCACAGCAAGCTCTCTCTTCTCTCTCGTTCTTCATGAGAATTATCTACACACACACACACTCCTACACCACCAGAGCTACCAAGAAACATCTCCCCCTCTCACACACATCATCTACTCTATCATCTTCCCACTCCCTGTCCTCTTCGAGAAGCAGGTCCTGCACAAGGCAAAAAAAGAGGCAAGACGACCCCAAAAGAACCCACCTTCACTGACTTTTTTCTTTTCCCCTCCTTCACACTCCCACATCCCTCTTGTCCTCCCTCCCTCTCTGTCTCCCCCCCCCCCCCCCCCCTCTCTCCCTCTCTCTCTGTCTAAGTCCAAAGAGGCAGAGTTGGATGTGAGAGGCAGTGAGTGTGACACAGTCCCACCAGAGCCCAGCACAGAACCACAACTGCCCCGGCCACCACCTCCAGCCAAGGCTAACGGACCCAACAGCAGCCCTGCTGGCATCTGCAAGAGCATCGTCTCCAGTAGCCACAGCAGCAGCAACAACAACAGCAGCAGCAGCAGCAGCAGCAACAGCAGCAGCAGCAGCAGCAGCAGCAAAGGTCTGGGTGGCATTAGCATCGTTAGCAGCAGTGCTGAGGGAGCAGGCGAGAGCTCCATGCAGTTCAGCACCAGACCACCTAGTGCTGAGCAGCCGGGCTTCATGGGGACATGGCAGCAGCAGAGCACTGACAGCAACCTCCTCTACAGAATGTCCCAGCAGGTATGTCAACCTCAGCCTCACCTCCTCCTTCCTCACCCTCAGCCTCTCTCTCTCTCCCTCCATACCTACCTCCTCTATTTCTCCATCTCCTCTTTTATTATTTTCAGTCTTTATTCAAGGACCAGATGGTTACTTTTCTTCTTGTGGTGCATGTTCACATATCTGCTGTTGTGATGTTTACTATCTCCTGGTCTCTGTGTATCAGTAGGTGTGTGTGAGTGTGTGTGTGAGAGTGTGTGTGAGTGTGGAGGGGTGAGTGAGGGCTGTGTTTGTTTGTGGGTTGTTTATTTGTTTTTGTTTTTTTCAAATGAGGAATTCTTAGATGTAATTTTATTTTTTATTTTGCTAATTCCCCCCCTCTTGTAAATGTAGTCAGGTTTGATGTTTGGTGTTGTTGTATTAAACACACCATGCTTGAGAGGGTTTCAATTATCCATTTCCTTTCTGTGTGTGTGCTTTCTTTTTTATTTCATTAATCCAAGTCCCCTGTTTTCCTCCCCTCTTGTTGAACATCACTTAACAATAAATAGAAGCTTATGCTCACATATTAAAACAAACACATTTTAATGAATAAATGAATGAATAAATAAGTGAAATCCACCATTTGATGGATTATGCCTGTCTGGATTCGTTACGTTCACGCGTAAGTCTCAATCATTGGTGTGTGAGCGGTGCGGTGTTAAAAAGCAAAGCAACAGCAGTGTTTTGATAACCTCGGTGGCGATAAAGACTCGGGCAGGGACCTTCCTCTGGGACCGGTTAATTGACTTCATGTGGCCGAGGCAGGAAGCCCCTTGCGCGGCTACAGAACAGCAGAGGAGCTGCGAGTGAGCACAGGCTCCGCTGGAGAAGTCGTGGTGATAACGGACAGCCTGCACATTTCTCGCTTGTTATCGTGGATGTTACACGTGAATGTGACTCTAGGTTTGTGTGTTTGTTTGTTTTTAACTTGTACAAAAGTTAGAAGGAGAGTTATATATGAAGAGACGGAGATATTTGAGGTTTGGTTGGATTTAATGTCGATCTATTTATTTTTTTTTAAGAAAAAAAAAAGAGGAGGATCGACAGTGCCGGTGTGTCTGTGTGTGAGTGTGTGTGTGGTTATGCGCGCGCGTGCGCCCTTTCGTGTGCACGTGTGTGAGGGGGAGACCGTAAAGATAGAGGATGGTTGTTATGTTGCACTTAATCATTGTGGGACCTGCACACTCTCCGTACCATGCACACGCTGTTACGCACTCAGGCTACAGCGGCTCTTGCGCTAAAGCTTCGGCCAAGGCTGCGTGTTGTCAGTGAGGTGAAATTTATTATGTCACTTTGCCCGTGTTGGTTTTTTTTTTTAAATCCCAGATGGTGTAACCGTGGAGGTGAAAGTGATGTGCTCCTGTTACTTTTCTGAATTTAATGACAACTTCCTTTACCCGGGATTCTCTCATCAATTTGAACATTTTAAATATATGTGTCTGCGAATTTGGACGAAAAGTTCATGAACATCACACACTTATGTGTGTATCTTTATATATGTATGTACAAATAAAATCCCAACTATATTGATAAGTGATTTGGAGGAGATGGCGATGGGTGAGCGCGCGCTCCTCCGCGCTCCTCCCGGTGCAGGAAGCAGGTGGATGTTTGGGCCCCTGCGCTCAGCATCTGCTGGGACCCCACGTTTGCATCCCCAATCCTTTTTACAAATGCGCACCGTTGTTTCAATATAATCAGCTGTGGGACTCGCTGTTATTTATCCTTCCTCGCACCACTTAGAAGACATCTTCCCATGTTTAGTAGGCATGACATAAATTCTCCGAAGGAAGCCTGTTCCTTGACAGACTCGCCTTATTGGAATCTAACCGATAATGACTTTGTGTTTGCCGAGGATGGCGCACCCTGGGGTGTTGGAGGAAAAAGAAATGGGTTATGGGCTTGCGTTTCAAAATCGCCCCTCTCTCCCTTAAAGATCAACAAGGTGGCACGAGGGATGCGGCATTTTAGCGTTGTTAAGGCCAAATTATATTTCCATCTGACCGATAGAGACGCAAAGCAGCTCTCTCTGCGCCGTGTGTGCGCACAAATGCAGCTGTGCTGAGGTGCAGGGGCTTCATCAAGCCAAACACATTTCCTAACCCCGTAGAAAATATTTTCAACATGACAGAGACGAGTGGAGGAATGAAGAGACATCCGTGTGAAGTGATCTCATTTTAAATGAACAGCAAGAGGTGATTCTTTATAGCAGGTGTCTGAGCATGTCGGTGATCGATGACTTTACATAGAGACCAGATTTTAAGAGTAAAATTACGCACCGGGTCATTTGATATGAAATGTCTGTTTTCTGTTATCCACAATCAAACTATAACAATCAGCGTCATTTACCTGAAGAAAATCAATCTCTCTCCTCAAATCGGATCGATTTCCTTGATTATTGACGGCCACATTTTCATCCGATAATCCAATTGTTATTTGCAAATTATTGCGCTTTATTTTTATTGTTTTTTATTTGATATTTCGCATCTAAATGTTGTGCCATATGTTTATGCTGCAGCAACAATGCAGAAAATGTTGAAAAAATAAAGGTGAATTGTTATTATTTTTAAAAGTTGTATTAATTTCGGGTACTTTGTTTATGATAACATTATGATAACATGCAGTCGCTCTTCATTAGTGTGCGTTTCTCCAACGAAATTAGCAACACTAGCGATTATTAAGGCTCTGCTGTGGGTGGATAATTTACACCTTTCATAAAAGGCCTTAATAGGCTTTTAATCTTTGGAAAAAAACAACAACTTTTTTTCTCTCTCTAATACACATAGTAGGAGATTCACAGCCTTCATAATCCACGCAAGTGTCTACAGCAAACAGCATAAACAACACGCAATTTAAATGAAATCGATGACGTGCATTCGATAAATACTGCCTGTTTTCTCAGCCTCTGAAAATCTGTGCACATTTTTACAAAAACAGCAACAAGAGGCAACTTTCACATGAGACAGAGACAATCAGACATGAATGAGCAGATTATTTCCCATGCATTACATCGTGGTAATATTTGGAGCCTTTAATTGACCCGCTGCTGTTGTACATGCGTGGCTATGAATATCGACCCTTGCAAGTTAAAAAGCCCGGAGTTAAGTGATGTTACACGAGCCTAATTGGTTCATCAGGAATAATTCCTACACAATGCAGGAGCCGCAGGCCGTGATTTCTCCTTTATTCGTTTTTATTTTTATTTCATTTTTCATTCTGCTTCCAGTCGGAGGAATGAGGGAAGAGAGGAGCTCGTAAAAAAAAAAAAAAAGAAGTGGCTTCATTTCCACCTGAGGATGTGATGCTGCAACACATGCTTTCACACCCCGGAGGAAATTGATTAATAATTATAGATAGAAATAAATAAATAAAATAAAAAAACAGTGCATGTGTTCATTCTGAAATTATCTCGAAAACCGACTCCTCTTTTTTTCTTTTTTTTTTGGAACGCGGTTTCCTTTGAAGTGCGACAGGTCGAGTCTGGGCCGAGACATGGAAGCGGTTCAGAGGCTTCACAGCTTCCGTCTGTAACAACTGCTCCATCTTTATTTATTACTATTATTATTATTATTTATTTATTTTTAAAAAAAAAAAGAAATTTTATTTACATACAATGGAAATTGGAAATAATAAATAAATAAATAAATGAATAATGTTGAAAATACAGACTACAGTAAAAGAGAAATTTTACTTAAATCTTTCATTTGCATTTACCTTTTGCCAAATGGTCACTTTTAAAATCAAACATTTTGAAATCCAAACCTCCCCCACACGCCTGCAGCATTTTCATTTCCCTCTATTTCAAATTCAAGATACTAAAACAAAAAAAAAGTCCCTCAGTAAAACATGATGAAACAATTTTTAAGTTATATTTAAGGAATGTTTTGTTTATTTCTTCCTTCATAACCAAAATGTGCTGGAAAGATATTGATCATTTAAATGTCTTAAATGTTTTAGGGTTATTTAAAAAACAAACAAACAAAAAAAAACACTAAACCCAAAGTCTTCATTTCGATCGTTTTCCATTTTCCTTGAATATTTTTTCTCGTCTGCTCATTTAAACTTTTTCACCGATCAATGTTCCAGTCGTTTATTTCACATTTCCTGTCTGTTTACATTAAAGCGCTGAAAGTGAACAGACATATTTATGAAATAACATGCTCCACTTTGTTTCGTCTGCGTGAAGAAATGGGATTGGGATTGATATTATCGTCCTCAGTGCAGATCACACAGTGTGCTAATCTGCCTATTAACACACACACTTACAGCATATGTGTGTGTGTGTGTGTGTGTGTGAGCGAGCACATTATTTTACACAGTGAGGTACAGATGACCTGTATGTTGAATATGTGGTGCATATGCATTGCTTCTTACTGTTGTGTGGGACTGAGAGGCAGTGATTTGATGCATATGTGTGGAATTATCCACAGTGAGTGAACACGTGTGTGTGTGTGTGTGTGTGCGTGTGTGTGGTTACACTCTACTGTTATTATTTCCATGTCTGTCTTTGATGGGTCGTTGCACACAGAGCATATGGATGCCTATACATCCATGTATCTGGTGTCAAGTGAGTGAGTGAGTGTGTGTGTGTGTGTGTGTGTGTGTGTGCGTTTGTGTCCTGGCAGTAAAGTTTACTTGTGTGTGTGTGTGTGTGTGTGTGTGTTAAAGACATCCATGTCGGTGCGTTTGCCCTTTTTTTCTGAGTGGGTGGCTAAATATTCATGTGCCAGTGGTGCAAGTGTATGTGTACATGCACATGCGTGACAGAGAGATCATGAGTGTGTGTGTGTTGCTCTGGCTCCATGTGTGTGCGGGTGCGAGGTGAAGTGTCTCTTGGCTGGCCTTGGCTAGAGAGCTGGAGGAGAGCAGAGGTGAAAGAGGAGATTTGCAGAAAAGACACGCACCACTTCCCCCATTACTACTTTTTCCTTTTTCTTATTCTTCTGCTACTACGTCTCTGTCTCTCACTGCTTCTCCTCTCGCTGTCTTTCCCTTCCTCCTCTTATTCCTCCACACATCAACCCCCTCCCTCCCTCCCTCCCTCCCTCCCTCTCTCTCTCTCTCTCTTTCTCTTCTCAACTATCTTTCCTAAAACTCTATCCCGCCGTCAGTCCTCTAGATACTAAATCAGATCATTTTATTCTGCAGCTACTGTCTTTATTGAAAGGGCTCTTGAGATTGAAGCTTATGTGTAACACAGAACCATTTCGGCTGTTGCAGGCATGCAGCACGTTTATGGGATTATTCATTAAAATAAGATACAAGGACAAATGCCAGAAAGAGCACACGGTTTATCACTAAGGTGGGGAGTGACTGAGTGTGCCGCTCTATCAGCATTTGGCCTAAAAACAATTGACTGCATGGAATTATTGCAGGGAATTTAAAGTGTATTCAGCGACAAAGCTGCAGTGACATGGCATCACACAAAGAGTGAGTGAGTGAGTGAGTGAGTGTCCCTTACTGTAAAGTTGGGGGCCATTTAATGTACTTGGGCAGGTTCAGAGGGTCCAGATAACATAACAGTTGCACTGGCTCAGCAGGCGTGTTGGTCAGTCTTTGTGCACGCGGCCATGATGATGTTAGGGTTTCCTGACGGCAGCATTATTTCTGCAGAGAGCGTGTAAGAAGAGTAAGACTGAGTGGGAAGGTGGCTGCAGCTCCACGTATATTCACTGTGCATGTGCACTATTAAGAGCCCATCTAGTTTGATGGAGTAGGAGGATGTACAAGGTCCCATTCATCCTGTGGTCCCCTCTGTATTTACCCAGGCACCAACGAGGGAGATGTGACGTCTGCAGCATTTTTTACTTTCAACTCCTTTCAACCGCCTTTTAAAAATAAGTGCCAATATCTTACCAAGCGAGTGTTCCCGTTACGACATTGGGTTACGTTTGGTTTTGCGTACTATGAATGTTTTCAGGTAAAATCAATATCCAGATTTTATTTCCACCATGATTTAAAAAAAAACAACAACAACAAAAAAAAATCCTTAAAGTATATGCAAAAAATAAATCCACACTGCACATGGCAGTGATCACATGTGTCCCGGGTCATTCCGTAACCTCTGTAGCTGCGCAGTAATGCCTTGCAGGAACAGCGATCCGGACTCTGTGTGCACCACCCGGGGGCAACCAGCGATCAATAAGCATCATGTGAGCATCACTGTGGGCCTCCATGTCAGCTGTTTGCTGTTTGTCCTGAGGAGACTTCGGCTGAATAATGGGATGGGGGGGGGACACACAGATTATCATGGAAGTGAAAAACGGGGGCTTTGTTATCATATGTTTGGCAGGACGATGTACCGCATGTTTATGTGTGTGTGTGTGTGTGAGAGCGCTGAGGATTGACAGAAATGCAGATGCATGTGCTCTTATCAGCGCACTGAGTGGTGAAATCTGCCGGAGCTGGAGCCGAGTGTTTCCCAGGGACCTGTGTTAGTCATGTGTGGGCTCAATCGCACAAAAGGAAAGAAATACCATATTCCTATGATGAGTGAAGCTCAACATGTTACATGAAGTCCATCCATGAGTAGTTTCAATCTTTAAAAAATAGCATGTGGCAGTGTAATGTGTGGCCTTAGTGTTGTGTATCGTTTTCATTTAAAAAACAGAGATTTATTGACTATATTTGAGTTTGATCACAATTTCCTCTTTCAAATACACACTGCTACGACTCATTCTGGTTTTCCCCTTCTTTTATTTTAAACATGTCTTTCAAAAAGAAAAGAGGGGTGTTAGTTTTTCCTTTTTTTTTCTTTCTTTTTTAAAAACATTGGCTTATTTCCTGCAGAGGGGAGAAGTCTACAGTGTGAAGAGGAAGTGTGTGTTTGAAGGGCCAGTCGTTCAGGATGTCACCACCCCGCCACTGGCTAATGAGGGGGACATACACGCAGAGCCAGGGCAACACACACACACACACACACACACACACAAGAATGCAGCAGCTGTCACCAAGGTCCCGGCAGTTATGAAAGGGATGAAGTATAGATGTGTCTTGTGTGAATGTGTGTGTATGTGTGAAGTGGCACTACCAAGGGTCATGGGGGGGGGGGGGGGGGGGGGGGGGGGTCAGTGTTCCTGCGCTGGCTTCCCTGATCCAGAGATCGCTACCAACAGCGAAGATCATCACACATAATTGACTGAGGTGCACAGAGTCGGGAGAAGCCCGAGCATATGGCAGAGTCATTGTTGAGAGAGGCTGTTCTTTCCCACTCTGTGTCCAAAGGAAGGTGACATGAGGTGTGACCTGTGCTAAGTGACAGGAACCCCGAGCATACTTTCACCGCGGCTTCTCCCTTTTCCTGTTATTCCTCAACTCCTGTGATTTTGTTTCTGTTGGCGCCGCGCCAGCTCAATGGGCAAAACGACGGCGGACTATTTTTACATCCGTCTTTAAGGACCCCAGTCTGCTCGCTCTGCCTGCCAATTTGCCCCATCAGCAGTGGCAACGAAGACGAGCTCTCAAGGCACCGAGTCTTTCATTTCTCTCTTGGCGATGTGGCTAATGCTGTCACTGTTATTTGAAAAAGCACTCAGAGTGAATTGCTATTATTATTGTTAAAACCATCATCATCATCATCAGGCTTATTTATGGTTATGGATAATGATGGTAATTTTGTTCAAGGTCTGCAGTTGACTCCCTCGCTTCCCCTGCTGTGAGCGAGTGAGTGTTTGTGCTGTACATTTTCGATGTGCTGGCAAATTACCAAAGTTGTTGTGGAAAGAAAATGGTTTTTCCGACAGGTAACAGACATTTTATGTCTGCAGTTCACAAGTGAGGTGAGGAGAACATGTGTGCACACAGGCAACAACAAATATCCTACATCTCTTAATGCATATGTCGACCTCTGTGGCTTCAGTGTTTGTGTGATAGGAGGAGGAGGAGGAGGAGGAGGAGGAGAGAGGCCTGTTCCCCAACTATTTTCTGTTTCATTGCTTTTTCCTCAGTCTTTTTTTTTTTTTTTTTTTTCGCTCCCATGTTTTACTCTCCATCTATCTCTCCACTCTGTTCTGTTCTGTCTCCAGCTTACCGTGGAGATTTGATTGCTAGAGGCCCAGGGAGGATTTTAGGGAGGTTCTGGAGAGGGGAGGTTAGTGGTACAGGCTGTGGTAGGCTTGGAGCCAACACACACACACACACACACACAATAGCCAGGCTGACATGCATAGATACCTGCACTCACACTGTCTCTTCATGGAGATTGTGTCTAAAGATCACTTTAGTGCTCTGACAAAAGCACAAGTCCAAACTCATTCACGGCTTTTTGTTGCGAGCAAATTGTTGAGCAACATGTGTAAGCGTTTGTTTGTGCTCGCTGCTGACTTTGTAAAGATGTTTGCACTGCTAGATTAATAACATTTAATGGCCACTGTTAAATGCAGCTGCCTTGGCATCCCACAGCTCACAGCGTTTTTCTGGCAAAGTGAGACTCTGGGTGGCTTTCTTTCTTTTTTTTTTTTTCCAGTTGTGTGTATACCAGTGTGTGTGTGTGTGTGTGTGTGCGTGTGTTAAGGAGGAATTGTTGGTAAAGACACTGACATGCCTGTTTAGCTGAACTGAACCCGTCTGCATGTGAGATGATCACATATCGAGCTGCAACGTACTCAACTTCAAACAATCTATAATGTCGATTAAGTCACAAATGATCTAATTAGGCTTCAGTGGTAGACGTCCCTTGGTGTGACCCCCGTATCTGTGGAGAAGAGCTGCGGTGGGAGGCCAACGTGCACGACCTCTGACACCCCAAACTGTGGCTCGCTCAGCTCCTGTGACATTCACCAAACAGCAGGACAAAGTGAGGAAAAAGCCTTTTTTTGTGTGTGTGTTGGAGATGTTGACACACACACACACACACACACACACACACACACACACATACAACCGCGCACACGTATACACTTGCTTTCTCCATGTTGATGTTTTTCTCTGTAAATGGCCTGAGCTGCCTCTTCCATTGTCGGGAAACACACTCAGCGATAAGTGCTTTGTTGGAGCGCCGTCCGCTCCTTGATGTGTGCGACTCCGACTGGCATTTAATATTTCATGGCATTTAATCCATTTGATATGTTTCCTCCAAATAAAAAAAAAAAATCTGCTGCTTGTGTTTCCTTTATCCAGGCCATTACTTTAGAGCTTGTTGATCAGATTAGATTTGTAAAGGGTGGCAACACGGGATTTATCACCCAGATTCACTGCGACTTTTTTGCACGAACATTAAGCTCATAAATTCAGCATGTTGTTTGTCTAAAGCAGCCTCAGGAGGGCAAAGGTGATCCTTTGTGCCAAATCAATGTGTAACCATATATAACTCAATAATATTAATAGTGAAAATATCATAAGCAATGGGCTGCGAGATTTACTGCAGGAAAGAAATGTGAAATGAGAGCACTTAAAGGGCAGTCAGGTTTGCAGGATACAGCGGCGCATTATGACAAAGAAGAGTAGAAGGAGTCGACAGCTCGAGCATCAGTCACAAGGTGAGGAGGAGGCTCTCTTTGAGATCAATTGGTAATAGGCTGATGTCACAGAGGCGATTAGAGGCGTCGACTTGCCCGTGTTGTAAATGCTGTCAGATCGGTTAGAGGAAGCCTAATACCTCTCAGGTTGAAAGCTGTAATAACATCAAGTGTAACTGGATCTGCGGGGAAGTGTGCGTGTGTGTGTCTGTGTGTGTGTGTGTGTGTGCGCCAGTGAGCAGAAAAGAAATGGACGGAAAGGCGAAAGTATTTCATTGTGTGTGCAACGGCGAGGCGTGCGTGTGTGTGTTTGTGTCTGCGTGAAGGAAACAGCAGCAGCAGCAGCAGCAGCAGCAGCAGCAGCAGCAGCAGCAGCAGCATGCATAAACGCCAGAGCCGCGGGGTTGCTCCTGGCATTTTTTCGGCCACCAGATGCCTGTCACTGCTTTAAGGGGGAAAAAGAGCAGTGGATGAGGAGGGGAGAAGGACAAAGAGGAGGGAGGGGAAGGAGGAAGGAGGGGGGGGGGGGGGGGGCGTTTGTGCGCCGCTGTTCAAATCATGTCACGTAGCACTAATTCATCCAGCCTCATTAGAGAGCGGGAAGGGACCAGAGGGCCTCTCTTAGGACAGGGCCCAGGCTGAGACACACACACACACACACACACACACACGGATATATATGCGTACACACATTGTCTTAGTTTTTCTCACATACTGACACACAGATGTTATTGCTCTCTTCCAAACACACACACACACACACACACACACACACACACACACACACACACACATATCGGTGTACAGAGATGACACTGGCACATGGCGCAGTGCGGGGGCAGTTTGGGGAATAGAAAATTGCCTTCTCAGGAAGGCCCCGGCCAATTAAGGACCTGACCGTATTGAATGTCAAGTGTTAATTTAGGCTGCCCCTCCCTCCAACCCTACACCCTCACCCCTCAATTTCCCAGCAGTGGTGCTGGTGCTGGAGGTGTGTGTGTGTGTGTGTGTGTGTGTGTGTGTCCCAGTGATGAGCAAATACATGTCAAGCCAAAGTTGATTGCCTGCTCCGTATTATATGTCGCAGACAAGTGGCAAATGTGCTCCCTCCTTTTAGCCTTCCTCGTTCCCCCCTGAGGGATGCTGCGAGGGAAGGAGGAGGAGAGAGGGAGGATTAACTGTACCGCGGTGATAAGAATGGGGGGGTTTTACACTGGGGAAGACAGGGTGGGGAGTGAAGGGGACAGACAGACACACAGAGAGAAGTGGAAAAAGGGCAGAGGGTTTGTTGGATCTCATAGGACTAGGGAGTGACTTTGATAGTCTTTTAATTGCCTTCATTTTTGCAGAGGTGATGTCCCTGACAGAAAAAAAGTGCTTTCAAATACAAAGTTGTACAACTTTATTTTAAAGAAAAAAAAAAAACTTTATTAACTGTACGAGGGAGATCTCAATGCACTGACTTTGTATTACACTCCCTGCCGTTGGCTTGGTCCAGGGGCAGGCAAGGTTGTTTGTGAGTGGGACTGATGGTAAATGCCCACCTCCTTACCTCCATGATCTAATAGACATCCACTTAGTCTTAATGGGCAGATTCCCTTTCTCCCCTCGTGATGACTGTTGCACTCTTTAAAGGTGGAAGTGCCAGCTTGACTTTCCTATCAACCCCCCACCTCTCACTGCGTTAGCCTCTGTATCTCATGTTCACTCATGTTCACTCGGTGTTCCTGCAGGACACAGAGGAGCATTTTCACTCACGTTCACACCGAAGCTCAAAGTCCTGCTCGAACCAAACCTCTGCTACACGTCTTACACACACTGTTTTCCATTCACATCGGCTAAATGACTTGAATGTAATGTTGAGTCGGGTGTGTGTGTGTGTGCGCGCCTGGTGACAGCAGTGATGTTGTGAAATTGAATAAAGAGGGTGAGTATTGATCATTTCCCCTAGTGTGTTATTAGTGCCTGCTGCAACTGACAAAAGACAACAGGAACCTATGCACAAACACATCAGGTACATACCAACACAACACACACACACACACACACACACCGTTATGCAGCATGTTGTTTGCATGTTTTGACATTTATAATATTACATTGCATCAATAAGGAAAAAAGCCTATTGAACTGCTTCATAATATTTTATAGAAACAGCAAGTGGCCTATAAATTACAGCGCCTGTAGTGTTACGACCCACTGGGTTACGTGTCACTGGCTTATATGTGTCAAGGGTCTTTTCAAAAGGAGCCTTTTTTTTGTCTTGTGAGCTCACACAGCCACACACATGCACACATGCACACATGTATGCTCTTTATCCTTACAGTCTGTGAGTGATAACACATTGTGAGTTACAAAGGTCACAGCAAAGTGTAATTCAGCCTCCGATCACTGATATCCAAACACGGCCACCGATACAGGCCTCCGGGGCCGGCGGAGAGGAGAGGTGTTAAAACCCCGCAAAAAGTGCTCCGTCTATAGGTCGATTGCGATGTCTGCAGAGCCACCGGAGCTCCGGTGGTCAGCCAGGACCGAGGAGTCTGTCAAACCCTAATTGATTACCCTGACCCGGGGAGCTGAGGACAAAGGGATGAAACAGATAAAGAGAAAAGGAAAAAACAGAGGGACCGGTGGCTTAATCTCCCTGGACTGGACATTTTCCCCTCTGGATGATAGATATAGTCGGGCTGGTGCATGACACAGATGGATAATGCAGGCATCTGGGGTGATAGACTTATAAATTAACACATTACTGGACCTTAACGTGGACTACTGTGGAAGACCCCACACCAACATCACCCACCCACCCTCCAGGCGCGCACACACACACACACACTCATAAACACATACAAAAACACACACACTAACACGCCTACAGTTGCAGTGATGTGTCCAGCTGAGCTCAGGGCGCAGCGTGTTCTCCTCAAGTGGCATTGATTTGTTAAAGTGCTGAATTAGCAGGAAGAGTCCAGCTGCTGTTTTCTTTCTTTCTTTCTTTCTTTCTTTCTTTCTTTCTTTTGCTAAGTCACAAGTGTTCCTTCCCTGTAACTTTGCTCTCCCTGGTTGTCCTGGCAAGTGCCTGCTCCCCCATTTCCCTCTCTCTTCTGTCTCCAGCTGGAAGGTCTCACCTAAAAGAACAGTTGTTTTTTTTCTTTCCTTCTTGTGGCTCACACACTATTCAGCAGCCAGAACTGTTATGTCCCTGACTATGAGACAGAAAGTGTATGTGTGTGGCTGGGGATTGGTATTTAATAGCCAGACAAAGAGAAGAGTTAATATCCAGAGCAGCAGTAGTCTGTGGATTGTGAGGCCACACACAGGGACCAGGTCCTGCAAGGCTTGCTGTATTTAAAACTAGTCCAAGTCCTGTAGCACGATGCAATGTCTCACACACACACTGGTGTAAATGTCATTGAACAACAAATGAGTGCCTCTGGAAACGGAGTGGTGTGCAGTAAGGGTCACTGGTCTCCCCCTGTCTGCCGAGTATGAAGTGGTGTGTTGTGCTTGGATTTATGAGTTGGACAGACTGTCTGCACTCTGAGTCCGAGTCAAGGCCCCCAGCCAAGAGGTGCAGATTTGTTAGTGTCTGCTCCATTATCACCCATCACTCTCATGGTTTGGTGTGTGAGCGTGAGGGAGTGAGGAGTGTGTCCTCTCGTTCTGTGGTCCAGCCTAAACAGTTACCATCTGGTGACCAGCGACTGACCCTTTTCTTGTCCTACACATGCTGCATCCAAGTGAAGAGTGAGTGACCACCCCACTCCTCCACCAAAGTGTCCTTCTCTGCCAGACCTCCCAGGTCCCTCCCCTCGCTGCACATGATTGGCTGATGAAAGGTTGATGGGTGACTGATCTGTCCACAGCTCCAATAAAATGGTCAATAAAGCAGCCATTCTGCTTATGACAGGGCTAATAGAATAACACCTAAGAGGACAAAGCACACACACACACACAGTCACGCTGCCCCAAAATAAGCATCTCTCCCACACGGCTGTTTTTTGGCTATTGCTTTAAATTGGTTAAAGTCCTCTTGTGCTGTAATCCGTGTTATTTTATTATTTCATTTTTACGTCAGAAGTGAACTCAATAGTTGTTCAAATGGTAAGTTGATCAATCCAAAATGATTGGGCAACTCATTTGATAAATTATTATTTTCAAACAAACGTAACAATTTCCTTGTTTGCAGCATTTCAATGGTGAATATTTGCTGATTGTTGAAAGACATTAACTTGACTTTTGTGAATTAGTAAACTGATATTTTCTCACTTTTTTGGACACAAAGGGTCACTCATTCAATCAAGACAAAATAATAATAATAAATTAACAAATGAATATGTCCATATGATCATCAAAACAAATATTAGTTGCAGCCTTCATTCACTTACGTAGCAGAGTGGTCTTTAAACAAATAAACACGAGAAAGCAGGGTGACAGACCAAGGTCAGCAGCAAAGACAAAGTGACACATGCATCACTTGGTTGTGACATGTCAGGGTCACGACAAAGGTCACACACACACACACACAAGTGTGTTGAAAGTGTGTCAAGAAGTGACTGTCCCTTCAAAGGAAACGGGAGGCAGAGGCCGACTCCACCTCTGCTTGGCCTGGGCATGTGGACTCCGGGGGAACAGGGAGAGCGCGGAGAGCAGGTCACAGGCTGGGCCTAATGGCAGTGGCATGTTGTGACTGTAGCTCTACCTTCAGGTTAAATGCAAGGCAGGGACCGAGAGGAAGAGAGAGTGAGAGTGGGAGGAGGTAAAGTGTGCTTTGGGAGGGTGACTGCATAAAAAAGAGAGACAGAGTGACAGAGAGAGATGGAGTGCAAGCGCAAGTGGAGCATATCAGCAACAAAAACACTTAAAGTGAGGGATAGTGAGCGGGGATGGAGGGAGGCAGCCGGGGGGACTGAAGGAGGGAGGGAGCAGGGGGGGAGGGGGGGAGCAGGCGTGTGTCCCTTTGCCTGAGGCTGATGCATTGTGACAGTCACTTAGAAGGATCTCACTTCCCCTAAACTGCAGCTTGCAGGAAGAAACACCATAAGTTGGGACAATTATGGGCTGAAGGAGATATGACAGGACACATGCAGAGTGAGGTGCAGAAAGCAGGGAGGAAGGAAGTGAAGCATGGGGGGTGGTGAAGTAAGAAGTGTGTGATATCTGTGTGTGTGTGTGTGTGCATTGAGGAGAACACAATCATCTAATCTGCTTGAATCTGGCAGCCCCGTCCTACAGTGTGCGTATGTAGTCTGAAACTGTGCGTGTTTGTGGGTGTGTTTGAGCGGGCCCACTGGTGGGGGCCGGGGACTTTTTTTGGGTTTCTTTTTCTCGGTCCAGTGTACACACCGTGTCAGGGAGGCCTGGCGTCTCACTCCTCATGGTACCGTATGTTACCACTCTGCCTCCCTCATTCCTTCGCCCCACGTCTGTAACTTAACCTGGTGACGGCGGGTAGGAGGGAGAGCAAGAGAGAAAAAAGAAATGTTTGACTCGGATTCTGCCAAGAAAACAGGCCCTATTTTTTCCTTCTCTTTGGTTGATTTGATTTCTTCCTGTCTTTTTTTCTCCCTTTTTTCATGGTAATAGTTCAGTCTTTCATGTCACAGCCCAGATAAGTGTCCCGAGCGTTGGTTTTGCTACAGCACATTGTGTTACGCCTGTGCTGCGAGCTCTGCCAAGAATGTCACTGTAATTTGAGTGTAAGTGGATTCCAAGAACTACACTTTTCCTGTTTCATTGAGTCGTTTTGCTTTCAGCACGATTGTGTCCTCCGTGCGAGTGAGGTGCCGGTGGATTGGTCTCTCGGTCTGTGTCTGCCCCGTGCCTCTTCACGTGTTACCCACAGTTACAGTTCACCGACAGTTCTCTCACCGTTTGTGTGCCTGTAAGTGTGTGTGTGTGTGTGTGTGTGTGTGTGTGTGTAAGTAACACAACCAAAAGAGCTTTCATTCTGAAAAACAAGCCACACTTGACCACCATGAAATAACACGTATTCCAATATAAACAGACAGATGTGCCTCTTTTTTCTTTCTCCCCCATTGCATTTCTTAATAATATGGTTAATGTGGGTGATTGTGGTGTTTGTTAGTGTATGAAAACCCTGCAGATCCATAAAATGTTTTGTTTCACACAACAACCACCTTTAATATCGTCTGTGTCTGTGAGATTTGTGTTTTTAAAGATATTTTAAAGATATTTTAAAGCTATTTTAAAGGCTCTTTTAACCTGAAGTGATTTACTGAACTAGGCCTTAGTCCTTTATCGTTGCCATCTTCCTTCCCGTCTGTGATTCTCCGTGCTCATCAGTATGGCAGTTGTGTTTGCTGAGCTTGCTTTTGATAGACTTTGGTTTGGTCATCAGAGATTTGTTATTAGCTCTTCTCCTCTCCTTTCCCTCTCTTTCTTTTCTCTCTTCTTTTCTTCACTCTCTGCATCCCTCCTTTGGGTTTTGTTCAAATGTACATCCAGCCTGTGCTGAGACTGGATGTGTGAGGGAGGGGGACAGGGAGGGGCAGGCTGGGACAGAGGTTGAGGGGTGTTAGACCCTTGAACACAGCTGGGACCCCAACTATCAAAGAGATGGAAATGACCGTCTGCTAGCATTAGAGACACTGCAATGAAAGAATGGCCAGTTGTGTCGAGCCTGTGTCACCTTTGTCTTTGATGGCTCATATTATCTTGCTTAATTAACATTGTCTTAAAAAATTCTGTTTCATCTTGCAAAAAAAAAGAAAAGATGAGTCAGAATTTTTAAGCACAGACATTGTTAAACCTGGCTCAACCTTTGCTGTAATGCAAGGTAAACATCATCGTCCACATGAAGGAACACTTTCCTGGAAAGCTGTTTTCTGACATAAACAGTACCTGCAATACTGGATAGATCAATTCTTTTTGGCATCTGATAAGCCAAGTCAAACAAGACTTGCTGGCGTTTAATTTTTCTCACCAGTAGCCATAGCAACACGCCCACACCGTCACCGTGCTATTTTTGGTTTGAATGCCTCCTAAGAATTTTTTTAAGCAAACAGCGACGCAGGAGATCCGTGCTCGTGTTTAATCCCGGCCGTGTGGACCCGCCTCAGCTCAGCAGAAGCCACATCCTGGCTCAGATGAACCTGTACATAAAAACACAGCCTTAATGCATATTACCCAGACCCCTGTTGCAGCACTCATTACCAATGACAGGGGTCAAGTAGGGTTGTGGCCCAAGAACTCCTTCAACTCTGGAGTCAATAAAGAACTCATGTCTGTCTACAGTTACCCTGACGGTGATGTGCGTCTGAATGTTGGTGTAGGTGACGAGATCACCAGTACAAATAGATTATGAACCTGAAGTGAATTCAAGTACAGTAGAAGTCTGCCTCCACTAAAAAACAAGTCATTTTAGCAAACACGAAATGAGGAACACATATTTATTGGCCATTTTTACCACTGGTAGCTGCAGCTCTCCGTACTGTCCACACAGGCTTAAATAATTGATCTCCTTTTGCTCTCTCTCTCTCTCTCTCTCTCGGTCTTGCACTCTCCCTCCATGTCGCTCTCTGTTGCCCCCCCCCCTTATTTCTCTTAGCACTTGCTTCATTTGTTTGCTTTGAGGAGCTAAATCTTGTTTGCGCATATTAATAAATCAAGGCAGATTATCCCACCACAGCCCCTGTAGCATCCTGGGCCTCGATGTGCTTGTAGTGTATTTGTGGCTGGGTGGCTCTGTTTGCAGAATGCCCCCCCCCCCACCTCCTAATTAGATTAATTCTGATGCCTGTAATGATTGCTCGCCATCTATTTTTAATGGCTGGTGCATATATCAAAGAATAGTAAAGCACGCTACAAGCAAAGCCTGCTCCCAGTCCTCCAGTGTGTCAGGCACTGTAGGGGGACTGGCTTAGTGTTAAAGTGTGTGTGTGTGTGTGTGTGTGTGTGTGTGCATACATTTGTGTCACTGCGGGCTAAGAAGGAACATGTGTTCAGCTTGGCCTCTGCTTGCCCCCCTCTAAAAAATAAATAAAACACAAATAAATTACAATTCAGTCACTGACATGACATTGTGATTTTTTTGTGGTTCTTATCTACATACTTCCAGCTGTTGTTCTTGTCAGTTGCTGCCGATACACATTTTTTTTATTTTAAATTTGTGGAGTGACTGGAAAATATAATAGACGACCAAGGTTTGGTTTGCAGTGAAACAGATGCAGAACAAATTTAAAATCTGCATGAAGTAAACAGCATTACCCTCATGCAGCTCTATCACTACCATGTGATGTTTCTCGTCCACTTCCATATGATGTTTTTCCTCCCGGCTCCTTCTTCCTTGCAGTGAATGAAAAGTAAACCTACTCCAGGGCAAGTCATTAAGCATTAAGCCACGGCTTACACCTTGCCATCACTGAGGAAGTGTGTTCACTATCCCTCTTTATGCACTGGATATGTTGCTCATCTTTAATGGATCCGTCTAAGTCTCTTCCCTCTTTCTCCGTCATAAATATTTGAGAGGCGAGCAGTTCAAAAGTGGGGAAAAAGGGGGCGTTTAGCGAAGCCATTTGGAAACACAAATCTGAAATGAGAGACTGTCATGAGTAAAGGAGGTATGAAAGGGAAAGCGTGAAAGCACCAAGCAGAAACCAGCCGCTCCATATGTATGCGTATCTCTCTTTCCTGAGTTTCTTCTTCTGTTTCCTTCCATGCTGAATAAATACGTGCAGCTAACACACACACACACACACACACACTGGATTTCCATAAAATATTAAAGGAGGTGTTTCCTGTAATTATATCACTGTTTGCCCCTGCCTCAAAGCCTGACCTGTAATTAGACAGGACTGCACATGCACATGCCAAAGCAAAGCACACACCTCCACTGCCTCAAACACATACACAGCGACACATACAAACACAGAGCACGGCGCAGATGTGTGAGTAGATCCCTGTAATTCATACTCTCCCATAACACACACACACACACACACACTCAATAGACTCATTCATAGACAAGTGCTCGTACACACTGTGACTCGAGCAAACACACACCTTACCTTCTTCACTCTCACACACACATCTTTCACATCCACACGGGGGGGGGGTCTGTAATATGCTTTCTTTCCCAGACACCCTATCGTGATGTTATCTCCTATCCATATATTGATCTGCCTCCCTCTTTAATTCTCTCCATCTGACCCCCCACCACCACCTCCACCCGCACCCCCCTCCTCTCACCCACCCAGCCCTTATCTAATCTGGCTATGCCACTAATGGCAGCCATTCCCAGCCATGAACAAATGCCATAATGTGCTCTGGTAAGCCTTTATGATGTGAAATGACCCTATTGATTGGCTTGCATCCCCACTGACAAAAAAGTGGCGGCAGTCACTTATTACCGTTAATGAGCTGTGGGATGGGCCCTAAGTGGCACGGCACACGTGCACACATGTCCGCACACACACACACACACACACACAGAGGAACACATGCCCATGTGTGCATGTGTACGTTTTGCATAATTATGGAAGCATTACTCGTACCTGTCTGTGTCCCGCCACATTTCAGCTCGTTAGTGATGGGAGGTCCCACCATGCGAGGCGAGTGACGAGCTTTTAACGCCCGCCACTCGGCTTTGTCACGTCGTGTTTCCGATGACTGTTGCATCTGTTTCTATTTCTGCATCTGTTGTTCACACTTGGAGCGTCTGTAATGAACAAAGGAAGATTTCCACTTAGTCTGACAAATGATACAAGCTTTTGCTTTTTCAGTAAAACATATTTTAGCGCAGGAGGCAACGCACGAGAGGCTGCACACAGTGTGATGGCAGCTGGAGCACCACAGTGCAGTCATGGCCAAAACTAAAGTGGGAGGTTTGCTTAGAAACCAGTCAAAGCCATATAGGTGCAGATCTCACACTAACTGTCTATATACTGTATATGTATATAGATATTTATATATCTATCTATATATATATATATATATATATATACATATATAAAAATATATATACATATATGTATATATATATATATATATATATATAGATATATACATATATATTGATATTATGCCAATTTTCTTTATGAAACAGCAACATCTTGTAAATGTGTGTGCGTGTGCAAATGCAGCTTCTGTGTGTTTTCCATGCTGGCAGCTCCTCACGGGAATAATCCATGGGACGCATCCAATCAGCCACAGTGCATGTGCGACACATGTTTTTTTATTCAATCTTCTTGTCTTTTCATCTTCCGCCACCACCAGAACGCTTCCTGCTATTTTCTTCCCAGCTCAGGACAAACGAATAACAGATGTGAGAGGTTGGAACATACACCCCCCCCCCCCCCCACGCACACACACACATACACACACACCACCGCTCCCCTTCCACTCCTCCTGCGCTGTGACTAGTCTGCGACAACCTTTGTCAACTTTTGTACTCTCACTGTCTCCCGCTCTTTTGTTTCCCTGAAGCCTGCCCATCCCTTGTCCGCTATGTGGTGATATAAAGCTGCACCCACCTCCCACCCGCTCCCACTAGATACTGTAACTGTGTCTTATTCTGAGACTGTTTGAGTCTTTTTTTTTTATCAGTGGATGTGACCTGGATCACTTTAGTGTGTATAGACAGGTCTTGCTCCTCACAGGCCAATTTACAGGAATTACAAGTCAGCACAGATTCAAAAATGACTCATTCATTCAGTCACACTTATTTCAGTGGAATTTTAGAGCAAGTTTTGCAAAAATCAAAGCTGGAGAAGTGGAATCATCTTCAAATGTTGTCTTAGAATACTAAAATAGAAACTCAAAGATTCTTATTTTGATCAGATCTTGTAGCTCATAGTGGGATTTTTTTTTTTTTTTAACAACATGGCTCATAAAATGCTCCAAATTTCCCATACACATCAATTAAGAACCTTAGTAATTAAACCATAATTTAATATATTTGCTTATTCATTAAATCCTGAAAGTGAATAAATCAATGTCGTATCAATATTGCATACTTGAAAAGATTTATTTATGCAAGGCTGGGGCTGGAACAGAGGATATAGTGAGGTGTCTGGGAAGAGTCAATATTTTCATATGTAAGACTGTGAAATTAACGACCTAATATCTGCAATGAGAAAGCTCGTTTTAAAGGCATAATCCTCTATCTGTTTCTTGGGAAGTCAAGAGCAACTGAATCAATAAAGGTTTAGGCTCTGGGAAATTATAACAGCACACACACACACACACACACACAATCAC
Organism: Solea solea; assembly: GCF_958295425.1. Classification (NCBI taxonomy): domain Eukaryota; kingdom Metazoa; phylum Chordata; class Actinopteri; order Pleuronectiformes; family Soleidae; genus Solea; species Solea solea. The sequence goes on from NC_081143.1 coordinate 2,459,299, forward strand.
AGAATCACAGAAAGAGAGAGTCACATAAAGTGGTAGCCCGTGACAATTACGGCTAAATTGTTATAAATGCTTGCGTTGTGTGTTTTTCTGTGTTTTTTTTTTTTTTGTTAAAGTGAAAGGAACTGATTAAATTTAAAATTGACCTCATTCACAACCTCATTCTGTGTGAAACAAAAAACAGTGCATAAGATCTGGCAGCTCTTTAAAGCAGTAATCAGTCACTGTATGAAATCCAAAGGCCAAATACAAGGGGATACTGTACCTGCACTTTACATAGTGAAAACACATGTTGATGACTATATTTCACCATGCTATACAACAGTCCATGAACACTAACGCTTCATCATTCATTCTCATATTTTTTTGCAGATGTTTTTCGTAGTTTTTGGGGGTTTTTGTTTTGTTTTTATTTTTCTTACCAATGGCATCGCCAACAATGCCAGCAAAGACAAAGGCTCACCAAAGAGCAGTAGTGTTTTTGCGCCACACGCACACACACACACACGCACACACACATGCCCACACACCAACACACACACGGAATTAAAATGTCATTACTTAGCTGGAACTGAGGAGCTCAACAAGACAGAACAGTGAGAGAAAAGGAGAACAAAACGGTACTTAATTCTTTCATTATCCAAATGAATGAAAATCACATCAATGCATGAGGACAAGGCCACACTTCTGCCTCAGAATGAACTCCACAATTATGTGAGATAGCTAATGAAGGAAGGCGCTCGGAGCAGGGCTTGCTCACAGCCATCACAAGGCTTTTGATGCCATTTGGAGAAAAGATCTCTGAGGGAACTCTGGGCTGGCGCCAGCTGACCTTCTTTATCTGACCTCTGCCCTCCGCAGTAGCTTGGGAACTGAGCTGATAGCCGATTTGTTGGTTTGCCCAATAGCACAGGGAACGAGTGAGTGAGAGACAGAGGATTGTGTTTTCTCTGAACTCCTCAGTACTTAGTATGTTCTTGACAATTACACGCTGGTTGGATGACTTGTTAACAGTGTTGTAGCCTCGCAGCACACTGACCCTACACTCAAGCAACCTCCGTGTCTCCATGAGTATCCATAGGAAGCCACAGCGGCGGAGGAAAAAGGGAAGAATAGGGTGGTAGGGGGCATGTAGAGGACAGTCATTAGGCTGCACAGAAGGAGGGATGAGAGGAGGCAGCTGGGTATGAGAAGACGAGAACGGGAACTTCGCCGGTCCCTGAGCATCTGGCAAGTCCTCGCGGGGAGCCACGGTCCCTGTCATTAATAGTGATGAAATCATTTAAGCCATCAGGACTAAACGAGCCAGTTAAGAGACACTCAGCGCTACGATTCTGTCTCGAGATGGAGCAGCGTCGCCTGTTTGCGCTGCTCACAGGCTCTGACACACAGAGAGGCTAAAATAAATGTGGGTCTATACACAAGTAAAGCGTGTAGGAAGTACATTAACTACAGGATACACGTGGGATTTTTTTGGTTTTTTTACAGACATGCATTGACTGAATGTAAGTTTCAAGTTTTTCTTTTTATCAACGAGTTTTGGAAATACCTATCAATCTACTCGCTTCTTTTTTACTACAATTTCAAATGTCACTAAACTTAACAATGAACAAATGAAGTAATGGTATTAATTTAGGCAATTTAACAGGATGATTAAAAACATGCACACTCAACAAGCCTTAAAGTTAACAACACATTGTGGCGTGTTTGTTTTTTTTCTCCCTGAAAACAGTGTATCTTGATTAACTCCATTGTGTTGACACGAGAATCAAAGGGCTGAGGAACATTATAAGTGCACCACTGAAAGAACACAACAGCAAAAGTGGCCTTTTTATATCAGGTATCAGCAGCAGCAGCAGCAGCGGCAGCAGCAGCAGCAGCATCAGCAGTGTTTCAACAACAAACAGCTCAATTATGGAGTCCTGACACTATGTGTACATTAACTCTGTGTTTTCCACTGCACATCATTATTATTATTATTATTATTTATTTATTTTTTGACACACCAGTGGGAGGAACATACACTGCGTAGTTGTTGGGATCAAGAAACAAACTGTATTATTGGTGTGCCACAATTTACAGGAGATGTGCCATCATTAGAGCTGCAGTGAGTGGAGAACCAAACCACTGGCTAAATCTGCCATGAAATACAAGACTGCTGCAATAAAACCTGAGCATCTGCACCAAACTGGAAACAGATGAACCCCGTCAAGGATATGTTGTGCCCCCCCCCCCCCCCCCCACACCCGTCCTTGTTTCCTGCAAGGCTGTGGGTCTTCTCTGGATGAGTAGTGAGAAGAGTGATTTTGTGCATAATAACGTGGGTTGATGTAACGTGGGTTGATGTGTGCGCACAATGCACAGCATATTCCGTGTGTGTGTGTGAATGACAGTGTGTGCACTGGTGTGCGCTGCCTTGTGTCTGCCTTTGTGTGTATCATGTTATGGCCTACACAAGTACTGAGGCCACAAAGAAAATCCACTGCCAACAACAGCACAGCTACTGGCAAAAAGCCATACCACCCCAGAGGCTGATGGGATAGGGTTTACAACCGGCGCTCCAGTGAAGGAGGGTGAAATCTGAGGGTGAAAGTGTCCACTCATTACTCACAACACCGTCATGTTTCTCCCATTTCTCAATAATGACTTTGTTTTCATCTTGTGCATGTGGCGATAAAAGGCAACGCTCGGCCCATGGGCCACTCAGCACTCGTGGTACAGATCTGGCTATTAATACCGAGCAGTACGCTGATGTAGAGCAGAGTATCAGAGATTTATGGACTACATTAGAAGTCGCATGAGAACATTATTGTGCTTACTTGTGAATTAGGGCTGGGGCTCGTTGCCTTGTTTGCTCCTGGGGTGAGGTCGCGGTATCCCGTTACTTCCTCAAACCCCTCACTCAGAGGGACAAGTGTGCTTTTTCCATCTCAATCCCAGACAAGTTATTTCCAGTGTGTTGGCTATTTTTTTTGTTATATAATGATATTTGATAGCTGGGAGGCCATGCTGAATGGCTGCTTACGCTGTACAGATGCACAGTGATTGGTTTATTAGCCTTATAAACATAAGGATGTGGTGTGTTTGCAGACTAAAGTAGCTGTAACATGACGGGGTTATGTGTCTTTCTTTTTCTCCTGGTGGTTCACTTGGATTCTGTGTTATGTTTGTGGTCATTCATCTGAGTCTGTGCTAATAGTCAACACACATTATCTGGTGGCATAATGTAGAATTTGAACCCAGAGCCAGAAACCACCACGCTCACCACTAAGCCAGCCTCTCCCCCTGTCCTTTGTGTTGTCATCCTTGTTCTTCCCCTTCTCTCCAGTGAGCATCAGCGCTGCCGTCTATTGACAGAGCAGTACATTCTAGACATATCTGGGGGATTAAGTTGCAAATTTAAGCAATGGGAAATCAATGGGCTCCTCTTTTAATTCATGAGAAAGGCTGTCACTGTGAAAAAACAGCAGGGAGATGTGGCCGTAAAGATCACATTCATCCAGGGAGACGCAGCGAAGAAGGAGGAGGAGAATGCAACTTAAATCTGTGAGTGATGGCCATGTACCACAGGTAGAACCACTGGTTTCTGCAGCGCTCACCTTTGTCAGTGCCATTGGTGAAACATTAAACGTGATGTTGCTTTCATTTTATTTTATTATTCTTTATCTGAAAGCAAATGTACTGTGGTTTGTAGAAACACCAGCGCTCAGCAGTGTTGGGAGAGGCTGCAGCAGCAAAGGTTTTAAGTACTACCTGAACTCCACGCCAACAAAAACAGGCCTCTGCCTGCACAGATGTAGGATTTTATTCTTGCCAGGGGTTTTTTCATGTAAAGCTGAGAAGTCACCAAATCCTTTTGTTTTCATCTGCAAAGATTTCAATCACAGATTCCTCCATTTTTAACACAGCAAATTTAATTTCGATTCAACATCGAGAAAGTCAGAGCAAAACAAGCTCGGAGAGGTCACAGCCTCGTCATCGCTGCAGAACACAACTCATCCGACATTGTTTTCTCCAACAAATTACTTAATTCTTGAACATTGGACACTTCTGGCCAACATTCAGTAAAGTCATCAGATTGCTGTTTTATGTCTCCTCTAAACACGTCGCGCTCATCCCCAGGTTACACTCTATTACTGTGGATCCCCTGCTGACCTCAGGGAATTTGATTTTTTTTAATGAACGGCTCAATATCTAATTCATTAAAGTGGCTGTTTTATTTGATGCATTTTCCTTACTCTAGTCGAACCAAGGGAGCAAGCCAGGGGATGAGGGGAGATGGCCCCGTTGATGGACGTGCACTCGCACACAAAGTGTGCCGAGTGTGTGCCCCCCCCCCCCCCCCCGAGTCCCTTGGAGAGACTCGGGGGGGCTCTGGTCGATTGTGGCTCCTCTCCACAGGGGCTGAGAGTGGGAGTTTTACTCTGTTTGACTGCTGAAGGACGGGAGCTGTAATTGGCCTTGCACACACTCTCTCCCGTTATTAGAGGAAGGCCAAGAGGCAGGTTTAACAATTGGTGTGGGGCGCACTGCCAGTGCTTTCTCTTTTTCTCTAGGCGAATGTCTGGCAGAGGAAAAAGCATAAGGAGGCACGTTGGGCTTTAGTGTCGTATTAAAAGTGTCGCCTGTGGCTCCGCTCGGGTGTGTGTGTGTGTGTGTGTGTGTGTGTATCCTCTGCCGCTCTGTAATTAGCATGTCTCTCATTTAGCAACTCCTCTGTGGTCTTCTCCGATCAACAGTGTGATCTCTGCATAGATCGCTCTCTCCACACTGACTCCACTCTACCTTCTCCCGGGCTCAGAGGGAGATCCAAGAGACATAAGCTATCCTGAGAAATGATATGACCATGCGTTGCATAATATAAGAAAACATGGAATCTGATATCCGATGTTGAGAGGCCCTGAAGAGTATAGCGAGGAAAGGTGCAGTTAAGTGAAAAAGAAGGCCTTGGTGAAATACGGAGGGGTCAGACTGCGAGTGGAAGGGGGCCCCTGTAGGGGGAGGTGCATCTGGGGATGTGTCAGGTGCCTGAGCGGCGCGTTGTGCTGGACCGTGTTGTTGTTACACCGAGGGCAGCGCCACAAGTCCAAAAGTATTGATTTCCCGCCTTGTCGAGAGGCAGAGAACTGTCATGTGGAGAGCACTGACCTTGGTACACACACCAAGACAACTATTCCCCGCGGCCCCCCCCATGGCACAGAGAGGAGAGAAGAGAGGAGCAGATGCAAGACACAGCAGCAACAAACAACAACAAGCAACAGTCTCCTGCGGGGGGGTGGGGGGGGTAAGAAAGGAGAAGTAAGCTTGAGAGGACTAGACATAGGAAGAGTAACAGGAAGCAAATGAAAGGGGGGGGGAGGGGGCTAAAAGTCAAAGCCACGGCCAGTTCCCTTGAGTTGTCAGTGAGCAGCATAGTGTCTGGTTATCACGCTGTTTGAAATGACAATGGCTTGACTTGTATTTTCCTCCTGAGACCCAACTCAGATCTATAAGCCAGAGGGGGGGGGGAGTGCAGAGAAAAGAAAAAGCTGTTCAGAAAAGGAGACGATAGGAGAGGGAGGTAGGAAATAGTACAAGATAAAGCCTGACAAAAGGAAAAGTGAGGGGGGGAAAGGAGTAAGAGATTGACTCCTTCTGTCTCAGTAACACTGCTTCACTTGGAGCCTTTGAGATCTACAGAGAGGAAGGAAGAGAAAGAGAGCAGCAGCAGCAGCAGCAGCAGCAGCAGCAGCAGCAGCAGCAGCAGCTGGAGTGAAATGTTTTTCATGTGGAAGCTCCATCAGGATTTGACAACAAAAAGAGCTCCCTGTCACCTGCAGCTACACGGCAGGGCTCATCCCCAGTCGCTGCAGAGACAGGCAGAGAAGAGACAGCCTACAAAGAGCTCTCCTCAAGTTAGATCAGGGTGACAGACACTTAAGAGACCCGGCTTTAGTCACACATCTCTTGCCTCAGATCACGGTCTTTTGCTAACAAGCTGCAAAGCAAGTTCCCTCTCTTGTACACTGAAGCCTGTGAATAAAGGCCACTTTTTCATGATCAAGAGTTCTGTGTAGAGTTGTGAGGGAATCGTTTCACAAAGTCTCTTTTTGGCACTCTGAAAGAAGTGGAGCCCTAATTGAATTAGCTGGCTTATTAGAGTTTGACATTGTAAGCTTGGCCATAAGTAAGGAAGTGGGAACTTGGGAAGTGGATTTGAAGAGCAGGGTTAGTTTTGGTTCTAATTTTACACTCTCCTGACACACATTATTTCCCTTAGCTGCAGTTAGGTCCAGATATGGTAATGCTAATAATATTTGTGCAAGGGGGTTTAAGTGGCTCGCTCACCTCAAAAGCTATAAGCCTGGGAAATACAGTTGTCTCTAAACTCTGCCTTGTCAATAGTTTGCAGTCTGACTATATGTTATTTATGAATAAAACATTCAAAGTAGAATAGAATACATTATTTAAATAGCTGTGAGTAGACAAAACAACAAATATATAGTTTGTTTCATTTGAGGATAAAAACATTGTTTATCCTTCAGAAAACACACGGCGAGCACACCGTTGGCAAGAATATCTTTTTAGTAGCCTTGATACTGTTTTGTATTATTTATGTATTCATCTTTCGCCTGCGTTAGGCTGTTTCATTCGGTCAAATTTGCTAATTACTCTTGCTTTCATTATCTAAGTGTGTTAAATCCAAGGGCTTTACCAGTATTATCTTAATTCACCGAAAGAAAAAAAGAGCCTTTGATCAAGATTAACAACCTATACTCTGCTTTTCTCTCTCTCACACACACACACACACACACACACATGCACACTCTGCACAAACTTGATTACTCAGTTTCATCTCTCTGTGTTGTCGATCTTCCTAAAACCCTGAGAACACAATTTCTTTAAGTACTCCATGTTTTAAGGTTTCATGCACAGGAAACCTTATGAATCCCTTTTTAATTCAAAAGTTCTCTGTATCTCCGTGACGTTTCTCTCCTATGTGGTCACTAAAGTGTTAAAAGTGACTTGGGCAGTGGTTAACAACTTAATCTTTTGCCTCATGTCAATTATCAGCTTCCTTTGGGAGCACAAAAGGAACCCTGTGGCTTTCACCACATCACCATGAGTGTGCCGACTATTTAAAAGCACAGAAACACAAACATTGGCATTTATTGCACCTCCCCAAAAATATATTAGGACAACTGGCGGCAAACAAATGAATAAATGTAAGCCCCCCACAATTAGGCCTCCTCGCTCTCAGTGGATGCATAATGGATCTCGCCTCGCAAAACGATTACGAGCCACTTGAGATAAAGACAGATTGTTCTAAAAGGAGCTACTTCACCCACTTAGCCCTCTTTGGGGGCATCATGCCGTTTCTCTCTGAGGTGGAAAAGGACATGGCAGTGAGGAATGTGGGCCCCTCTGCCTCGCTGAGTGCCAGAGGGCACGTTGCCAAGCAAATGCCCCAGCTGACACCTGATAAACTTAGGAACAGGTGACCAAAGTGAAGGAGGTCATTCTTTACATTCCAGGCAAGTTTGCATGGAATGGCCTGCCAACACAAGAGCCCGTACATTCATTTCAGTTCAATTCAATGCTTCTCAGTCTCACTGGTGATATCAACTGTGATCAAACAGGGCCGCAACAATATCCTGACATAATGTATAGAATGTGTATAATTGTGTTTTTAATGCTGCCACAATCCCGTTTGTGAGTCAAATACATCAACAAAAAAATCTAGTTTTAATTGACTGAATAGATGGATAGAAATAGAAGAGCATTTGAAAATGATTTTCTTTTTTTTGCCCAGTCTTGTATCTACCCCATGTATTCCCCACTGCTCGTGACATACTGGAAATGCCTGGTTAAGTGCTGTTCTGACATTAGCCGAGTGTAGTCACAGCATTTGGCCTGGGGACAAATGTTAGAAAGGCCCTATAAATATGGATGCCACCCACCGACCCCTCCTCTTCTCTCCTGCTCCCGCTCGGCTCCCTGATGAGTCTGCGTGTGTGTGTGTGTGTGTGTGTGTGTGTGTATGTTTGTGTCTGGGTGGCACGCCGTGTGCTCTGTCACATCATGTCCCCACTGTTTGTTTACTCACACTGACAACAGATAAGCTCGCTGGCCGCCGAGATCTGCTAACCAAGTGCCAAAGAGCTCGTAATGCACAGTAATGCATCCAGCAGCACTAGTTAGCGCCGCGGCCCCACAAGTCTGCAGTCACTGTCACCCGCTGTTTCATCACAACCCCCGGGAGCTCAGTGCTGCGTGTACATGATGCATCCAAGCCAGTGTTTTCCTGTGTCCCTGTCTGTGGCCCCCGGGCGCCGTGGCTGCCCTGTGGCAGCCCCGTGGCTGCTCTAATGCCAGCACGTGCGAAGCAGCAAGGAGGCTCCCCCGTAGGGAGGAAGTGAGCCATTAGTGCAGTCCTTGCCTGAGTGTTTGACTTCACTTCAGCACACATCACACAGGGCCGCCCTCTCACTAACCAGCTAACATATGCTAATTTGCATGGCGACAGCGCCAGTATCTCCCTGCTTGTTTGTAGCTACAGAGCAAAGCATGCTGGGAGGATGTGGCCGGGGACTGCCATTGCATCATTAAGTTTCCTTTTCTGCACTTTATATAAATGTGGAACGCACCTTAAATATATGAATGATGGTACAGGATGGTACAGGAGTGATTGATATAAGCACACGTTGGGTCATTTCGTCTAAAATCTAAAAAAAAAGAAAAGGTTTTATGTGTCTAAGAACTAATGGCAGACAGATCACTGCCCTGGACAAAGCACCTCACATAAATAAAGCTTTTAAACTTGCCTCACCGTTTTTACGGAGCCCCAGACATGACACGGAGAGAAAAAACTTACTTTTTTGTAGCCACAAAATACTACTTCACACCCACAAAATAAGTATATCTTCAACAGCTGGGTAAGCAAATGGAGCGCACCCTCCCGTGAAGCTGTGACACTAAAGTAAAGTTAGAAAGATATTCACGGATTCAATAACATTTAACATGTTGGAACGAATTGTGCACAAATGAATATTGGTTCTTTTCCCCCATGTCACGTCTGAGGCTCCGGACCTCTTAGAGGAGCGTAGCCTGCCGCCTGCTTTCCAACCACAACGCTGTCCTACAGCATTTTCATTTTCTGGAAACAAGAACAACCACAGCCTTAATGAAACTTAATGATGATAGTCATAACACAACAATAATCCAGCGGTCTGGAAAACCAATCAATGCGTCTTCTCTGCTATCCCCTAATGACCTGTGAAAACAAAGCAATAAAAAGGTGGTGTGTGTTTATTTTGGCCAAAGCAACAGTCTGATAAGAACCGCTGGCTGATTAGAGCCGAGCCGAGCCGAGCCGAGCCGAGCCGGGCACAGAGATGAGGACACCTCACAGCGCTAATGTCACCACATGAGGTGAAGGTGCACATGTGCATTTATACTGATTTTATACGCGTTAAACAGATCACAGTTTCCTCTTTGATGTCCACACACTATAATTTGACTGTTACTGTAGCTTCATTCAGCAAAGCCAGTAGCTCATCCCAGCAGTGCAGTGATAAACACATGTTTCCGTGTCTGGCTGCCGGAGCGCTTGTTTTAGCACGCCTCTTGTCTGTTGGGCTCTGGGTGATTCCTCACAGACTCTGGCACTTTACCACAAATCACTGAGGTCAGGTTTGCTTCACAAATGAGCCCCCAAAGTTTCCTAGCTACGGCTTCATCATGTTCAGTCAGAAATAAAAAAAAAATTTTCTAAACAATTGTTTAAACTGTATATAATTGTTTATTTTACAAGATACTAGGTGTTGAGTGACTGGATTTAATTAGTTCAATAAAAATATGGACTGTAAATGAAATCTTTCAAATTCTAGAGCGACATTACTCATTCTTAGTCAACACTACTATTTTGCACAATGTGCATCTTTTCGCAGACACAAATAAAACAGTGGAGATCATGATGTGAACATGTGTTACAGAAACAACCCTAACATCTCTCTCCTGGGGTCCAAACCTGAAACGTGTCGTGCATACAACATCAGGACACACTGAGTTACTGAGAATTTCAGAATTAAAATGATTGAACACGCGCTGTAATACATGTATTTCTTATTCCCTGGTCAGATCATATGAATAGCTAAACACACAACACACTTCATATGACAACATGGGAGATCAGTGTCGGGTGGATTACATGGAATGATGGGGTGATGTGTCTTTTTTTCCTGCTTGCTGGAGAGCCCGGTGTCCTGATTAAAAATTTCAGCTCCACTGCCTTTCTAATTAATTAGCGAGGCCACTCAGAGGAGCGCTGTGGACCAATTAGTCTCTACCAAGCCGATGATGCCTATCGCTACAGCATCACTGTACAGCTGTCGCTCCCCGCTCCGAGGACGGCTGGGGATGGACCCTCAGGTGCTCGCACAGGTTCAAACAGCAGCGTGCGTGCGTGTGTGTGTGCACACAGCAGCATACGACTGGCAATGAAAGAAGAAGAAGAAGAAGAAAAAGCAAAATGTGCAGAAAGTGACACATTTTTACACAGGATTTAGAAATATTTCTTAGACGTTTTAAATTGTGATTAAATAGAAACAGCCTTTGCAAACACAACACACCATACTGACAATAAAAAAAAATTGCTTCAGCATTTAATTAAACAAACACAAATGTTTGGATAATTTATCGAATAAAATTAAGTGTATTTCCTGTCGATTAGTTGTGGTAATATTTTCTACGACTGAAATTTACACACACAAAAAATCCTCCTCTCAAAGATACTGTGAGGAAATTCATTTGAAAAACATGTTCAGGCTGTTTAGTTTGTCATATTGTAGTAGAACACTGAGCAGAAGGACCCGTGTGTGTTTGTTAGGTCTGATGTTGGATTCATCCTGCGTGCTGACCACAGGGCCCGGGTGGTGGTGGTGGTGTGCATGTGTTTGGAGGGGCAGCACAGTTTGCTGACATTGTGAGAACAGACTAGTTATAAGACAGAGGGAGCTCATTTCCACTTCAAGGGGTCGTCTGAAACATAGCATCAGCAGCAGGCCTCTCAGTTAGCTGCTGCATTCACTCGCTGAACACTCACAAATGCACACGTGCACTAATGCATGTAGGTCCATGTGCACACACACACACACACACACACACACACACACCATCCGATCACAGATCCCCTTAAAATATCCCCATCACCTCCTCGTCTACAGTCTAATGTTTATTCGTACTTGAGTAAAATACGCTGATACAGTTTTTATTCACGACTGAAAAACAGCCAACAGCAAAAAAAAAAAAGGGAGAAAAAAAAGAAGGAAGTTCAAAGCTCCCTCCGGAGGTGGGTACACGTAAATGAACACATCACACATTTCAAATACACAACGTCCTGCAAATCATTTTTCTTAGAAGCTTAATTAAAAAGTGGTCTTTGGATTGGCACGTCTGAGCATTAGAAGTGTGCGCGTGTGTGTGTGTGCGTGTGTGTGTGTGTGTGCTGTGTTTGAGTCGACCTGCAAGAAGCCACTGCCACAGTGGTTGATTAATATGAGAAAAGACTGGAGAAAGACTCTCAAATCTCATCGATGAATCAAGCTTGTTGCCAACTTCTTCATTATATTTAACTTAAACGAGTGGATGTTGTAATTTTAGGTGCTCACTCACACACACACACACACACAGATAAAAGGTATGCACTGCAAACAACACGGTTGGAAACAGTCGTAGTTATTAGATCAGCATGTCTGACATTTTGTCGACATAAGTAATTAATTTAGCCTTTCAATTGGGAAAGTCCAAAGAGCCCAATTAACATGGCTAATATTGCTGCATCGTGTAAAAACATATTTTTTTTAAATACAGAGGGAATATTTAAATGACCTGCCTTCATTATTCAAATGTATAAGCAAAGTCATCACTGGGGGAAAGAGAAAAGACGGGATTCATACGCGCAGGCACAGGAAAATGATAATCAATCTTTTATTTCTGCAAAGCAATCACCATGCTTTTCCTTTATCTGGATTTTTCGTGTTTCTGTCATTTGAAATTTGAAGGTTCCAGAGACATGCACAAAAGAAATGTGACATTTAAAAGGCTTATTCTTTGTAGATGATGCAGTATATTGACTGTGTTCGTTAACATAATGACTATTGTTGTTGCACAACGAACAAATAGTGAAATGTTTGGTATTTCATTATAATTACAAAGTCAAGGCTTTAGACAAAGATATATATATATATATATATATATATTATATTTACTTCAAGTGCAAAGGCTCAGACAGGAAACCAGGCCAAGACTCGCTCCTCTGCCAAACCCACAGATTTGTAAGCAACACGATGCAGCAATGGAATCAGACAAATAATAAGCTTAATTTTCAGAGTGAGAATGTAAAGGTCAGGGGGAGGAGTGAGGAAAAGTCTTACACTTTATGCGATTCTGTTTTCATAGATTGCGATTGTGACACTGTGTTTTCTATTTTCACGGCTCGTTCAGGTATTTGTTTTCGAGCTAACTCAGAGGGCCCCACTCCTGAAAGGCCCGCGCTCTTGGCTCTACTCTCCCACTCGTATAGCTGTAACAAAGTCAATATTACAAAGAGGTAACACATGTCCAGATATGCTTCAGGCCTGCCCTGGTGATGTGATACACAGACACACACAGACACACACAGACACACACAGACACACACACATACACGCCGTTAATGACAGGTCATCTACCTTCACTTTTTTCATCCCTTTGCAAATTTGTTCTCTGGTTTTAGGCGTTTTTTTTTTTTTCTTTGCTACATGTACACTGTGAGCGAGCACAAAGTACTTGTTGGTGCCTGTGCGTTCACATAAATTTAGATTGTGTGTGTGTGTGTGTGTGTGTGTGTGTAAGGACCAGTTTGTTTTGTTTTTCCCTTACTTCAGCACATCTGAGAGAGCTTTTCTGGAACTCCTGAGCCCTGTCCAAACAAAGATGGCCCGAATGTGAGGGATGGAGGGGAGGTGGATCAGGGCGCGCACGTGTGCATGTGTGTGTGTGTGTGCGCACGTGCATGTGTGTCTATGCGGATGTGTGTTTGTGATTTTTCAAGTAAGCTGGGACCAGAAGGGCCTTGCAAAAAAACCGAGAGGAGGGAGAGAAAACCGAGCCCCTGAGAAAGGCAGCTGGAAACATGGAGACTTGCGGTCTCCCCACCTCACTGCCTCCCCCCCCTCACCCCCACCTCTCTCTCCGCGGTCCAGCTGCACTCAGATGTGTCTGACTGATCCCCCCCCCACCACCACCAACACCCTCAGCCCCGCGCTCCCATGCTCAATGCCACTGCCAAGGAGAGAGAGAAAGAGGGAGAGAGTGAGAGAGTGAGAGAGAGAGAGAGTGAGTGAGTGAGAGAGAGAGTGTTGCAGCTGGTAATACTTACTGGCCGTTTTACCGCGGTAAAGGCATGAGATTCATTAGCCCTGGGCCCGCGTGTTTTGTGCTGAGTACCGGCCGTGTTATTGTTAGGATGTGGTAAAATTATAAATATGGAGGGTGAGGGGGGGGATTTAGGGGTGTAGGAATCTAAGTGGAAGAAGTGGGGAGTCGAGAGCGTGAGGTGGTGGGGAAGGAGGAAGAGGAGAAACATGCCACTCATTAACTCCTCTGCCACAATCGTGTTGCTCCTGATCGAGCGGCAATAAAAAAAAAGTCTGTCACAATTTGTCAAAGTTAATGACTCAATGGCACACGAGCACTTGCTAACACATGTCCAATCAGTCAATAGCTTTATAATTGCAGAACTAAGGATTCCAGCTTTAGCCAAATGAAGTGGACTTACAGAGTCCTGAGAGGGAATTTGCAATTTGGTCAGGTCAATTGCAGAATGGCACTCACCAAGGCCAGGCTGTGCTTTCCACCGCACACTCTTTCTTTTGCTCTCTCTCTCTCTCTCTCTCTCTCTCTCTCTCTCTCTCTCTCTCTCTCTCTCTCTCTCTCTCTCTCTCTCTCTCTCTCTCTCTCTCTCTCCTCCCTCCCTCCCACCTGTGTGAGCAGTGTCTGTGGCTTCTTTGTAACTTGTGACTCTGGATCACTGTCTAGCCTCCACTTCAGCCCCTCTATCTGTGAACTTTGTAAGACTGATAAAGACTAAAACAGCCAGATGGACTTTCCTTTGGTCTGCCGTCTGCTTCCAGTCACTGACACACACACGCACACACACATACACACACACACACACACACTAGAGGCATTCCTTCTTTGCTGTGTGGCTTTAGGAGTGACACACTTGTCAATGCAGCAGTGTAACCATTGGTTAAATGCTGTCCCGGTCTCTATCTGGACCTGTTGTGCCTTCTGTGGACTGGAGCTGCAAATACTAATGGATGATACAGCTCTTTGTTGGCGTGTTACATCTGAAGTGGGAACCGTGAACCTGAATCAGGAGCAGTCTTCTCACTATGCTGGCTGAGGTAAACAAATGTGCAGTTTTTGGTGACATCTCACACGAACCAAAGTGCTGAGGAGAGGATGGAGGTACTTGGTTATTCCTGCTTCAGCATGGCTCATGCATTTTTTTTTATTATTATTATTTCCACAGCTGTTGGGTGTGCAGGCCCAGGTGTTTACAAGTAAACCGCCATGCTGACACGCTGTTTGAACAAAACTCTGAGGAAAGAAACAAATATTATTGCCCAGTCGTGTGTCTTGAAAACCAGCCAATCTGTCTATAGTTGTGTTGAAAAAACACACACACGCATAATTTGGAGATTGCTTACACACAATTAGTGCAGGCTTTTTTTTACATTAAAAAATGGTCAAAGAAAATAAAGAGCTATTGGCAAGATTAAATCTAGGGAGCTCTTCCAGGATTTCTCTGGCGGGGGCTAGTCTGAGTAGGGGAATTCATTGTGGGAGTGTGTGCGTGTGTGTGTGTGTGTGTGTGTGTGTGTGTGTGTGTGTGTGTGTGAGTGAGTGCACATAATATTTGCATGACTGGGAATGTATGTGTGTAGTTCAAGCGTCCCACCCTGTAGAGTGCGATGACTAAATGTCAATTTGGTGTAGTTTCAGTTCTTTACTTTTGTCCTCTTGTCATCAAAATAACTCCAGACTCCAGCCATCTCCCTCTCTCTCTCTCTCTCTCTGTCTCCCTCCCTCTCTCTCTCTCTGACTCTGTGGCAGAGGCTCTCATCCACACCTTGGTCACACCTGTCTGGACTACTGCGATAGAGTCTTGTTTCGGATTTTCCAACAACACCCTCCAATACATCATGAACTCCAGAGTTCATGCCAGAGTTCTTACCCAATTCCTGCCCTGGCAGCAGCACATCACCCCCGCTCTCATCCACCTCTGTTAGCTCCCGGTCAAGTCACGCATCACCTACAAATAACTCAACGTCCGGGCTCCTCACGTCTCCTCTTACCTGTCAGATCTCCTTCACCCTCACGTCTCCTCTTACCTGTCAGATCTCCTTCACCCTTACACACAGGACCGGATTCTGAGACCCTCGTCTATGGGTCTGCTCTTTGTCCCAGATTTGACTTTGGCAGGACTCACCCTCTCATCTCTGCAATGCTTCAACTTTCAAACAGGCCTACAGTCACTGTCCTGTTGTACTTCCTGTTTTGTATTGCAAAGCAGCGTTTTCAAGCCTGCGTAATGTATGTGTGTGTGTGTGTGTGTGTGTGTGTCGTCGCCCACGCCGACCGGTGATCACCGTGGAGATGTCCCTCAGTGAGAGGGGTTGGGAATATGTTTGTGCTCTGACTAATATTTTCTGTTTGTGTCAGGGATTAAAAGAGCGGACGATGTTGGTCATCTTCTCTCCTGTCTCTCGAAAACTGACTCCTTCTTCTCCTCCTCCTCCTCGTCTCTCCTTCCTGCTCTGTCACCTTCACATGTGTCTGGTTGCAGTGTGTAGTCCTGTCAGTCCCTTAAGTCTCCAGACAGACGTCCTCCCTGTGTTGTTGTGGCGCGGGTGTGATCAGTGGGCCAGCTAGTGCAGGTGTCACATCTGATAGAGAGTTGTTCTTATCTGGCGTGGGTCGCTCCCTTCGATAGGCTGAAGGTCGGAGCGTATCTGGCCCACAGTACATGGATGACAATGGCCTCTTTTACTTCTTTGCCTTCCTGTTGAGAGCATGGCAAGAGATAAGGAAGTATGTCTCTGAAAAACAGAAAGCCAGGAAACCTGTGCAGTAGCTGCTGCTTTGTTTTTATTTTATTCTCTTTATTATGCAAGAAGAACATCAGGGCTTTCAGATTATAAGTGACTGACTGACAGAATGTAGAACGCTGGGATGGCGGTGATGGGGTTTTTGGCCAGATGTTTATGTAAAAATGTGTTAATTAGATAATTGTTTGTATCATAAACAACTTCTACAAATATCTCTCATATCCACCATACAAATAGCAAAGATAACATTTGTAAAGTCATTCTAAATGATAGTTATAATAACTCTAAAGGTCGCTGAAGAAGTGAAAGTTTGCACTCAGGAAGAAAAACGAAAGTTTGAAGTGTTCTGGTATCCAGTACACGAGTAACCTGTACATTCATTTTTTATTGACAGCTATATTTAATATCAGTGGGGCTGACACAAGAGTACAATATGTAATTCATACGTAAACCTGTGTCAAAGTTGCATTATACAGGACAAAATGTGGCCCGACGTCGACCTCACACACTTTTTGTTCGAAGCCTTTTCAACTTTTCTCTGCCTCCTCCAACTTTGCTGCAACATCTCTTCCCCACCTTTCTGATGCACCAGCTTGCCCGACTCCCCCCTCTGTTGCCTTGTCGTCCTACTTCTCTACCTTTTCGCCAACTTTTATTCTTTCCCTCGCTCCCTCCCTCCCTCCCTGCCTCCCTCAGCACCCCTCTTTGAACCTGGCCTTGTGTCTGTGGACCCAGGGGTCTGTCACTGGGCAGACGGTTTGATCTTTGGCTGGGGAAATGCTTTGAGGAGAACTGAGAGGGGCCAGGGGCCTGGACCGGGAGCCTCTGCCTGGACCTGCTGTCTACACAGAAAGATGGGAGAAACTGCTGCTCCCTTGATGCTTAGGTATTTGAACTGACAGTGCAGTCCAGTGTTCACGGTGTGGTACAACTCTTCTGCTATACAGGCTGCACTGACTGAAAGCATGGCATATGGTAGCGAGATCACAGGCCTGTTTCTGGTCCAGTATTGTGATATTATTGCTCCCTCTCCTTCCCCCGTTGTTTCACAATATCAAAGCCAGCTGGGTCCTTTATCTGACCACTTCATAAACGAGCGGGACTGTCCCGAAGTACACGCACAGCTATTTATCATCTGAGTGAGTCAGACTCAAACTTTCATCATTGATCTGATTTGAAATTTTCAGGGCGGTGCTCACAATGGCCAGATTTACTTTCTACGACTGTTTGGAAGCCGGAACGTTGGAGGCATTGGTTTTTACTCAGCTTAGACCCGAGACTCATCACCGGGGTGTTGCGTGTGTGTGTGTGTGTGTGCGTGTGTGTGTGTGTGCGTGTGTGTGTGTGTGTAGTAGTGCAGAGCGTGAGTCACGATTCATGTCTGACAGCTGACAAACACAAAGAGACAGGACTGGACCTCTGGACAAAGTTAAAACTGGACATTATCTGGAATGACAATTGATCACAGATATCAGCACTCCCACTCATTTCAAATTTCAGATGTTAGATGTATGTTCAAGAATGTGATTCTCATGGATTCTGACTGTATTTGGAGTTCATCACAGGCTGTAGCATTTTTTTTCTTTGCTGTCATTCTCAAATATAAAACATCTGACATGACAGACGGCACCAACAACGCCTAGAAACTGTCTCTTGGCAGTTTTGTGAGTCCGTTTACATTTTGCCTTTACGTCGGACACTAAACGACGAGCCTCACACTCTCGAGGTCGGCTAACACTGCGACGTCAAAACAGGTGAAAGCAAGAGTGGAACAAAACCCAGAGACACGGCCAAACCAAAATCTGCTGACCTAAGTGTTCACTAATCTTTGTTAAATACCTTTGAACATTCATTGTCAAACGTGGCCCTTCTTAAACCCAGACTAAGTAGTTTACACAACGTTACTAACAGCCCCTTAAAGGAGGCTAAATCTAAACACTATAATACATTTGAGATACTTTTACTGATTGACAACACCTCTTACAAAGCTGTCAAGTTGTGAAGAGCATTAATTGAAAGTGCGTGCAAACAGCGGAGATGGCTGCTTCCATTTGTTTGACTTAATGAAAGGAGGAAAAAGAAAAGAAAGAAAAGAGAAGGGTCCCAGGTCTCCACATGAATACATGAAAACACATGCTTCTCTTCTCCTTCTGTAATCCACCAGGGACTCACGCCCCATTTGGTTCCCATTAGCATAGCTCTGGTCGCTCTGCCCCGTGTCAAAGCCCAGATGCACAGCTGCACAAAGGACAGGGACTCCGGCTCTGTGACTGCAGAGCTGACATGCAGGATGAGCTGTATACTCTGGGGAGTTCATCTTTTCTGTCAACTACACTTTTCCCCTGTAGATCGTAACAGCGCTCTGAGCTGAAGTCACCGCACAAGTGATTAATCTTTGTTTATCTTGCACCACTTTGCGAGGCAAGAACCCTCTGTTTCAAGTCAAATGCATAATGTATAAAATCAAACACGCAAAAATTAGCCTTGGCATGAGGTATTTGCTCCCCTGTATTTTGTGGCGTGCTGTGTCTGACTACAAAGACTTTCTTTATTCGGCATGTTTTATTTGTCACCTGTTTCCAATATGGACATTGTGAAGTCCTGATCTATCAGACAAAGCCAGGCTCTGCTTTATGACACGCAAAGCTGCTGTGCCTCTTTTCCTACACACGTTGGCTGCACATTTCTGGCAGGAAATTGACAGCATTTCAGCAGCTAACTCATGGATGAGATAATATCTTGTGGGTGGAAGAGAGGACAAGATGCTCCCAGTGTTTTACAGTGACCCTAAGCAGAGACAAGTTTAAATCTGAAGCTGCTGCTGCTGCTGCTGCTGCTGCTGCTGCAAAGGCAAGGCACACACATGCACACACATGCACACACGTGCACACACATGCGCGCATACACACAGGGTTTTCATTTAAAACTCGGCTTTGCTTAACTTACCAAACAAGAAATGTGGTCTGTGGCTGTGTGTTGAACATGGTAAAGGTTTCAATTTAAGTAGGAGGAACAATACCCACCCCGCGTCCAGCAGCTGACTGGGTTGGCTTTCTGTTGTACTGTAGGCTGTCTGGAGAGGATATGGTGAGGCTGGAGGGACAAGCAGCAACTGCTGTTTTAGTGGTGTTTTCTGTGGCTTATAGTTACAATGTAAACCAAAGAAATGAAACTGTAGTAATACAGTTGTAGAGGATATTAGTTTAGGATCATGTCTTTCCCAGCCCCTGTTTGAAATCCTCCTGGACCTGAATACAAGAGTCCAAACTGGAGCCGTCTTTCCTGCAGTTCTTCAGTCCATCTGTCCCACTAACGGTCTTTTAATGGAGAGTCCTCCCCAGTCTGATCTGATGCTGGCCACTGCCGACCGTCAGTGTTTATACAATTGGGCAGGGACAGGGACTGTGAGCCAAGCCAAACATCTATGAAACATCAAGCCTCCAGCTAAACAAAACCCACCAGTGACACACACACACACACACACACACTTGAGCCAGATAAGGGATGAAAAATATGCTCTCTGGACACAGCTAGGTTAAGTTGTTGACCATAGAGGCAGCCCAGCAGTTGTAAAAGAGTGAAGACTGTTGTGTGTATGTAACTGAACCAGAGTTGTGTGACTTTTCTTCACTCACTCACAGCTTTCACTCGCTCACTAACCCTTTTTCTAGTCATTTGCACTCACACGCAACAAAGTAACTCACTCGTCCCCTCTGTCCTTTCACGTGTCGCTGTCATCTTGAATTCAGAGCCAAAGAGGAAACCCTGTGGAGACACTAGCACAGTGACTAATGCTGTGTATCTGGCCAGGCCACAGATAACAACACAGCCTCCTCCCACAGCCTGATGTGACAAATATGTGCAACTGTAGTTGTAGGATCCGGGCCCAAGCTCATCCCTGACCCAGCCCAGGCCAGTCACAGGTTCAACCACGGCCAAATGCAAGGCTCACTTTTGTTTATATGGGAATTATATGACACACACACACACACACACACACACACACGTCCTTGAATGTGTTAGTGTTGGCCACTTTTGACATATGCATCTGCTAAAACTTCTGGGGAAAAAAAAGTCCTTTCATCTTCTTGCATATGATCAATTGTGATGCCATCATATCTCAAGCATCTCTTCTGTTACCCTTCCCTTGCATGTCCCTGACTGACTGTTGAACAATGCACAAATTAATCCCAAGAAATAACAGGCGCATTCCACCCCCTCCCCTCCCTTTTCTCCCATCAGCACCTCCTCAGTTGAAGGGCCTTGCTGCTTTAATGCTTCTTAATGCTGCTGTCTGCTTAATGGGCCAGATATGAGAGGTGCTTCTAGCCAGCGTAATAAGTCAGTGATTAGAGGGCGCCTTGTCACAGCGGCAGCCCCGCAGACAGTGGCACACTTTAATTGCCGTATTAGACGCCCCTTAACTATCTTGTCAGCTGTCAGAGCCCCGGCTCGTAAACAGCAGAGGTGCATTTGATATTTCCATTTATTTATTTCCGTCTGCTGCTCTTAGCACTGCCGCACAGAGGTAATTATAAAAGGGTTGTGTGACATGATGGTGCTAAATCTGGATACTCTCAATTAGTGTTTGCACAAATCTTGATGTGAAAGGAGTTACATAAAAAGGAAAATAATCTGTGGCAAAAGAAAAAAAAAAGATTGATGATAAAAGACATCATTCACTCACAGATTTTACTTTACGGTTTTAAGTCAACAAAGAAGTAGGCAAACAATTAATGACTTATTCTCATCTTCACGTGAAGGTGTTGTGCATTTTTTGTTTGTCATATTTGCTTCAATTATTTAAACAATTAGAATTTCTTTTGATTACGTTTCAAGTAACAACTGAACAGTTTCTTCTTTTTAGTTACATATAGCAAATGAATTAAGTGGGAGGAGAATGTTATAGATACATTGTTAAATATACATTTAGATCTGTTTAGTAGCAGTTTATGCCAAACTGTGGTAACTCCATTAAGTAAAGAACGCTGTTATAAAAGTGACTTTATGAACAGGGATAACTGACTTGTATCTGTTAATGTTACCTCTGGGCCGCAGTGCTGATCCAGAATCTGACAGATCACAGGTTTGACCCCAGTCATGGCTTAGGAGCACTTATGAAGACATGTCTGCCGCATTAAGTGTCCTTGAGGGAAGGAATATTGAACTCGCTTATTGCACATTTCTGTGGATAAGAACGTCAGCTCAGAACATAACGTGCGCTCCACCTGGCACATGGCGTATAATCCACACACTAAGGATTGCCTGGCTCGCACCTGGAGAGCTTAAAAACAAAAATCTCGTTGGATGTCAAACTGTGAGGCGACGTGGTTATAAGTGGTGTAATTTTGCGTTTAATCTTGGATTAGCCCATGTTCACTTTGACTTCTCCAGTGACTAATCTGGTTTATAACACCAGGATGAGCGGGGAGGAGGGGGATCTCGTGGATTTCATGGTCCCACAGTCGGTTACGAGCGAGCTGACTTTTCTGTACGAAATGACAGGATGTTGGTGTCATCCAAGTCGAGGCAATGTTGTTTTCTGCTGCTCTACACCTCGTACAGGCAGTCAGGTCACTTTATGTGTGAATGGAATCAAAGGATCGGTACGTGAACGTCTGCAAATGCTGACTGACTCTTATTGACATTGTGAAATATAGGTTATTGGCCCAGACATGGACTCCGACCTATGACCCTTTGTGTCAATGGAGTGTCACATTATTGTCACGCAACAATAACGGTGACACAATAAGAGATAGTGCAGGTTGTAAATACATAAAGTTTTTGTGAAATGATACTGTGGTCAGTCTGTTTCTCTGTAGATGTGTCTCTATGGAGACTTGGTGAAGTTTCCTCTCAAAATAAATGGTAACTACTCACAGCAGTCACCTTGTACACTTACACCCAACTTCCTCTGTGGCACATTCCTGAAATGTTTTGCTCTGTAATTTCAGTGATTACACTTCTTTCCCCTTTGAAGCACAAAGAATTAACACCTAATGGAAACAAACCCTGAGACACTCAGCCCTGACTCAACACCACATGTGCCAAATGTAAAATACATTATTCTCCTCCAGTGAAACAACTGCCGCTTAATTAACTGTTTGCAGTTTTTCTGTTTTATCACAAGGAGGCAACTTAGTTGACATGCTAAGACAATATTTAATAACGTAACAAAGATAAGTCAAAGGTTTCCGGTATCTTCCAATGAAAGTGTTACTATATTTATTCATTGATTCATCTTAATTATGTGAACATGTCTGATGAACACAGGGACGTCCATGCCAATTAAGATTCATGTTCCTATTTTATTTTTTTTCACTCATTTGATGGTTTCTGTGTGTAATATGTTTTCTACTGTACTTTGGGTTGTTGAATAATCTGCTGGACGTAGCTGAGGATTGTTGTGTCCAGTGTCCACACAATGGTTCAAATGAACTCTGGGAAATAAGAGCATGGAGACGCAGATTCACACACCGGAATGAAAGAGTCGTTGGGAAATGTGTGTGTTGAGTTATTCACTCTGGCACTGGCTGCAGCTGTGGATGTTATGTATTACATTGTTGTCACATTTTTATCGAGCATTTACAACACAATACCAGTCAGTTCAGTGTGGATGAGCTACGGCTTTAGCGAGCGCCTTGCAGTCGCACAATATTCTATATAAGACAGTATTTGGCTATTTAATGAGGTATTTGATGGCAGTTGGCATCTGTAATGTTGCATTACTGCCTCCTTCTGGATTCCACTTCTTATCTCTTCCCTTCTATGTCTCCACCACTGCTCATGTTCATTTAGAATTTCCTCTAAACCTATAACTATTCTCAAGTTGTCTCTTCCTCATGTGTGACCTTTGACTGACGTGAATTTACCTGTTTTTTTTTCTGCTGTGTGTTTTCAGGCAATTCGCTGCACGCTGGTGAACTGCACATGTGAGTGTTTCCAGCCCGGCAAGATCCACTTACGGACATGTGACCAGTGCAAACATGGCTGGGTAGCTCATGGTAAGAACATTCTACTGCTAAGATCTAGTCAAATATGGTATATGTATATATATATATATATATATATATATATATATATATATAGATAGAGATGTGTATATATGTACTGTTCTTATGAGCTGTGTTTTATTTAGCCTGAAAAACTGCTTGTTCTAGCTGCAGAGAGAGGAGAGGTCCTGACCCGTGAATAGAGAATCAGCTCAGATGCCAGTAGCATGAAGGCATCCAAATCTCTCATAACTACAATATGTGTAGAACTATTTTTATTAACAGCAGAGATCAGATTCTCTCTGTATGTGGTTGCAATTGCACAGCGATTCAAACCAGAAGAACTTTGATATTTTTGTTTGCCTCTGTATTTCATCTGCTGATTTTAAAATCTGCACCTTAGATATAAAAAAAGAAATCACTCACTCACACACACACACACACACACGTACACATCAAGACTGTTGGAAAGGCGAGAGACCACACCTTGTGACTTTTTCACATGGGTATGAGGGAAAAATGAAGAGGAGACAACAAAGTACAAAGAGAAAGAGGAGGGGAAAAAGATAAAAGAAAACACCTGTTTGGCCTGAGTGTGCACAAGAGCAGGCCACGGGCCCTTCAGCGGAACGCACAGGACCCCATTGACTCTTTTTTAATCTCTCCCTCTGAACTGTCAAGCGCTCGTCTCTCCTCTCCCCCACTTTTCATGTCATGTCGGCATTGGCTGGGACTCTGACAAGTAGTTCTTCATTTTTTATTATGTTCGTGTCTGGCTGCGCTGTGTTGTCAGGCAAAGCCCTCATCAGCAGGAAAGAGCCATCCCAGCATCAGAGAGACCCAGCCAGGTGTCACCCAGACAGGCAGGAGAAGAGGGGAGGGGGGAGAGAGGGGGAGAGAGGGGGAGAGAGCTATGAGGTAAGGGAAGACGAGGAGGGGGAAGAGGGAATCGAACAGGTGCCAGACAGCCAGAGAGGAGAAAGGTGACTGAGGCTGCGTTTGAAGGGGCAAATAACAATCCTCTTACCCTCTGCTCACAACAACACTTCCTAAGCAGTGAGGCGTTTTTACCCCGAGATTCACCCCTCAGGCAACACTCAGGTTACTTTATCATATAGCTGGAGTTTGTTGTGGATCCTGACAGAAAGACCTGCAGCCATTACTCAGGCAGCAGAGAAAACGACTCCCACCTTCTCTGCATGTTTCCTTGGATAAAAAAATGTGAAATCAAAGCGCCTGTTTTATTTACAGTCCAAGTTACGCACACTACTGGATATAAATAAAAGATACGACACAAGCCTCGCCGTACTCACGCTAAAGCATAGATGGAAATATATATATTTTAACATACATTAAAAAGCATGACACAAGCAAATGAATGACATGAGAACGAGATGTGAGAGAAGGCAGTGTGGAGTTAAGGCTTAGGGTTAAGAGACAACATCAGGCAGGTCGAGCGCGGGTCAGGTGGAGAAGGAGACAGAGGAGGGGAATAAAAAAGGACGTGCAAGAGCAGCATAAATGTCAAAGAGCAAGAGATTAGATTAAATAAAAAGAACGGCAGATAATTACATTAATGCCGCTGCATTTATCTGATAGACACACTGTGTTATTATCGGCTAGTGCTGACTGTGCGGCTGCCGACAGAGGAAATGTGAGGTGAGAGAATAAGAAACTTGATAGTCATTAACCGTGCCCTCTCTCTCTCTCTCTCTCTCTCTCTCTCTCTCTATCTCTCGTTGTCTGTATTTTTCTTTTTTTTTCTTTCGCCACTTTGTCACCCACTCATTCCACACAGCTCTGGACAAGCTCAGCACCCAGCACCTCTACCACCCGACGCAGGTGGAGATAGTTCAGTCCAACGTGGTGTTTGACATCAGCAGCCTGATGCTCTACGGCACCCAGGCCGTCCCCGTCAGGCTCAAGATCCTTCTCGACCGCCTGTTCTCCGTGCTCAAGCAAGAGGAGGTGCTGCACATCCTGCACGGCCTGGGCTGGACCCTCCGAGACTACGTCAGGGGCTACATCCTGCAGGTCAGTAAACCCATGTCAATGTCAGGACCACATGTTACTGTCTTCTTCTTCCTTGCATACACACAAATGCCTTTCTGCACATTCTTGAATGTTCACCTGAACTACGGCTACAGTCCACGGTGATCGCGAGCATTTCTCTCTCAGCAACTGCGTCCACAAATATCTTTGGCAGTGCAGTTATTCTGAGAGGTCTTGTTCAGAAGCACAATAGTTACAATCTAAGCCCCTTCAGTCCCACTGCCCATCCATTTTCCGCACATTTTCCCGGCTGTTACTTCTAATTCAGTCTGCCCCCTGTTTCCTGCCCCGTCAACACTATAGGCTACACCCCTCTGCTGGAAAAAGAAAAACGGATTAAAAAAAAAGAAAAGAAGAAAAATGTCACGCCAGAAAACTGTAAAACCACTGTAGTGTGTTTCCTCTCTCTACATCCATCCCTCCATCCCTCCCTCCCTCCCAGATAATTGCAGTCAGACACATTTCTCAATCAAAGGTACAGAGGTTTCTGGTGTTGAAACCCAAACCAAAGTGTTCCTGAATGAATTAGTTAAGCACGAGTTAACATGTGCATGTGGTTTTCTCTGTGTGTGTGTGTGTGTGTGTGTGTGTGTGTGTGAACATGTGCTTATCTGTATGTGCATATATGGTTCAGTGTTCCAAGAGTGTACTGTATGGTGGGGGGGGGGGGGAGTGGTTTGTATGTGAAAACAGCTTCTGTGAGTAAAGTGCTCACAGACCCAGTCCAGTGAACACACACACACACACAATATATGAGGCAACAGGTATATTGTTTGAATTATAATTTTTGTGTATTTAGAATAAAAAATATATGTAAAATATTATTTGACCATTAATTTCAGGAAATTCAAGAAATTATCATATTATAACTGGATTTAGACTATATTATTATTTTCTGGTTATAATATAATGTATTTTAGTGTTGTTACATTAAAATGTCATATTCTTTATTTAACTAAATTAGAAAAAAGCAGAGTATAAAGTGTGAACTCAGGATGCTTTCAATTTAGAATTATTGTGTCATCTGTTTTATACTTTTCACAAAATCTAATCATCGTACAGATGAATAGATGTTATAGATGTTTTTTTTAAACCATCTGAAACCGAGAAGCAGCAAATCTTCACATCACAGAAGCTAATCCACAGAACATGATTTGTGATTTATTTTATTCCGTGATCCAAGAAGTGAAACATTTAGGAATTATCAGAATTGCTCCAAATTATTTTTATTTATTTGTCGATGATAAACTGTTTCAGGATTTAAAGAAGCATCACATTCACAATTGGATCTCAGTGTAAATCCTAGATAAACTTAATTAAACACTCCACTGTTAAGTCAATGTTAGAGCGCTGTGCCGTTCCCAGAGCTGAGGCCTCTGTGTTTTTATCAGCTGGTTCTAATAGTCAGCTGTTGGGAACACCGTTGCTCAACCGCTCAGCCTCATGTCACGCTACTGGCTAAATCCTCCAGATCTCCTCAGAAGGGCTTCAAAGGGGCCGCGGCTACGGAGAAGCAGCCAATCACTTAAGGACAATAAGTAGTCATTGTACAGCCCTATTAGCCTGTAAGTAACTATGAAATTCAATCATCTTCTCAGAGCCTACAGGCAACACTTTGTGCCGGGGTGTGTTCCCCACCACAGTGCTGCCCGAAATGAGAAATAAAATTGTAGTATTGATAATGATAGACACCACATTTCCCTTTTTGACCCTGACGTCAGGGGACATGATTTAATGCGAGCGCGATCCCAGCCGTCTTAAATTGATTTAGGGTTTGAAATAACTGTTTTAGCTCCGCTGTTTTTTTAATGAGTTATGTTATTAATTGCCATTATTCACCAGCAATTTCTGAAGGAAGTTTTAAAAGAGACACACAAACATTCAGTGTCTCTGAGGACACAATGTACTCAGACGTATGGTTTTTTTGTTTCTCTCCTCGTCTCACGTTGCCTCTGCTGACATGTCACAAAGTATAATGGTAACAAGAAATACTTTAGACGGCATACAGTCATTGTCCGCCGTGCAGGAGGAAGGAAAACACACTTAGAATAAATTCT
This sequence comes from Solea solea, assembly GCF_958295425.1. NCBI lineage: Eukaryota > Metazoa > Chordata > Actinopteri > Pleuronectiformes > Soleidae > Solea > Solea solea. The sequence continues at coordinate 2,486,533 of NC_081143.1, forward strand.
TATCTTAACTTATAAGTTATCTTTATCTTTGTGACACATGTGCAAAAGTCTTACTGGCTTTGTCGATGGCCTTACTGATGCAAAATCTATGTTTGTCAAATTCTGTAATCTCGAGCATCTATGAGTTATGGTCATATGACATGAGTGAACAATGTGGAAGCATGTCTTGAATAAACCTGGCACAATGGATAGTTTTTAAGGCAGCAATTTTATTTAGGCTGTTATTTTAATACTGCACACACATTCCCTGAATTATCTTCTTTATCTTATCTAATTAAGAGAAATAATTATGTCATTATTGCATTGCTAAATCAACACATTTACTGGTGTCCAAAGACTTTTGTGGCAAAACAGCACAACAAAATAATGAATAATACCAGCAAAAAGAGGCCTTTCTTTCTTCGTCTACGGCGTGTGATGAGTGTGTGTTGATGAGTGTTGTCCAGCTGAAGTAGTGGTCACCCTTAATCACTCTCCAGCCGACTTCTTATGTCCCTGTGATCTCATCCACAGAGCTCACACTTGCACACAGAAACACAGAAACACCAGATTTAGACGTGGCCTCCGTAACCGTGGCCTGTGTGTTTATCTTCCTTGTGCCACATTATGTGCCGTCTCCACCTGTGCTGTGCTGTGCTGTGCTGAGCTCAGTGCAGGATTGTGGAGCCTCACCCAGACCACATCTGTTTTGATTCACTTCCCCGTGAGGATATTTCAGATACCTCTTACTGTGTTCACCTGCTCCTCCTCAGACAAACACCTACATACCGTATACTTACACTGACGTACAAGAATAGCCGGGAGCAATCGCTCGTATACGCTTCATTCATTTCTGAGCTATCAGTGTTGTCTCGTCGCCGTGCCGCTCGCGCTGTTGCGATTCAGCTCTGCACAAATAAAAGTGAATTGAAGTGAATTGAGTTCACGACTTTTACCACGTCAGCTTCGATGCACGCGGTGTGTGTGTGTGTGTTATTATAGCCTCTGTAGTGGAGGTTAGATATCTCTGTAGAATTCATTCATATTCTCTACGATGAACTGAGATGCCATTATAGATTTTTAGGTCAAAGGTTCAAAATCAATAAATGTGTGTGAACACCTGAGACAAACTTAACCCTCCAATTTCCTTCCCATTATTCACTGCATCATAAACATGAAGAGTATAATACACTATATTCTTATAGCACACACACACACACACACACACACCTGATGTTGATCCTTATATTATTACTAACCATTATATCGTTCCTTTTGTAACTAAAAGGTTTTATAGTTATTATGTATGTTATATTCAGCTAAGTCTACTTCACTGTGTCTTTTTATTTTATCTAAGTAAATCTATTGTCTTTTATTGTGCAAAATCAATTTAAATTTAAATACAGTAGTCAGTTATTACAATATTCATATTCACCTACAAATACAATTCTCCTCCACAGCCTGTGCATGAGCTCTGGTTTAAAAGTTATTGAATGACCTTTGCAATTTGCTTCACCGTGCAATGTGTGAAATATTCCATAATGTGATTCTCCACACACACACACACACGCAGCAGAGACTGTGATAAGATGTGTGCTGCTCTATTTGCTTCTTTTATAACAGTTAACTCGTCATATGTGTGTGAAATGAACGCGGACGCTTCACCGTTGAGTTGGCGTTTTTCTTTGATGAATGCATATAGTTTGCATTTCGATACGAGACGAAATCTAAAATAATAAATGAACGAGCTGCTTTATTTCCCTTTTGAAGACATAGAGTGGTAACATGAGTCCAGATCAGATGATTTGTGTTGCACAGCAAACCAAGTAAAACAAAAAAAGTCGCCTAAATTAAAGCAGTGGTTGTTGTTTTTCCGCCCGATCGTCACGACTGATGGTTATGTGTGAATTGATGCTTTGTGTCTCTGCAGCTCTATCCCCTAACTTCAGTTTCAATCCAAGGCAATATGTGAACAACAGACAGGTTTATTCAGCGCCAGAATTCTCTGCCCTTCACTTTCCCCTTCTCCACCCTTCAGCCCTTCATCCTTTTCTCTTCCCTTCCTCCTTCTACTCATCTCTCTCCTCTTCCCTCTCCCATGGCTGGTTCCAGACAGATCCACAGCCAATGTGCACCAGATGCCCCCCATGACTCCACCCCATCCCACAGCCTGTCACTGCTCACTCCTCTGTTTGATACACACAGATGGAATTGCTATCAGTACTGGCTTCTCTGTCTCTGCCCCCGTCTCCCACACTTTGCGCCGCTCCTCTTTCTTATCCCTTACCAAGTGAAAAATAAATAGCAAAAGGGAAAACGGGTGGAAAGAGATGGAGGGAGGGAGAGAGGGAGGGAGGGAGGGAGGGAGAGAGACAGAGAGAGATAGGCTACAGCTTTGCAGCCAACATATGGGCCAAAGCCCAGGGTTTTCCTGAGCGACATTCTCAGTAATGTTCTGTCCTTGTAGAACATTGGGCTGCCTCCGCTTTTATGAGATGTGGTTTTCCTGACTCCACACAGCTTCCAGGAGACCCAGATGGAACCGCTAACAACCCCCACCACCGCCACGCATGCACACACACACACACACTGTACACACAAACAGTCCTAACCCTAATTGCTCACACACTCTGAGGAATTCTTATTCAAACTATCAGGCGCATACACAGCCACAAAAATCAAACCCATCTACCCCAAACACAGCCCTCCAACACAGGACTTAGTTTCAGTGGCTGATGCATCCTCACCAGGGTGTTTTAAGTTATTAACCGAGTTAAATATTACCTCATGTTTCTGGTGATGTGTCTACGTTTTTTTTTTTGTAAATACTGCATATTGTTTCACTAATGAGCATGGCAGGGCCGGGGGGGAGGGGGGGGTCTAATTTAAAAAAAAACACAAAAAAAACCAACGTGTGACTGTAATTTTGTACATGTGTACACTTACACATGTGGAATATGAGAGGTAATTACATGGATTAGGGTGCAACAGTGTTTGTGTAAGACAGGAAACCATTTCCAGTTGCAGGTGGGTCCTGAGGCCTCAGTGAAGGTACCACTTGGCTTTCCTATGGTGGTTTACAATGCTATTTATTGAGTTAGAGTCACATTTCAAAATTTCTGTCTTGTTTTCTCCCTTTGACTGCCTCACTGCTCTCCCTTTTCTCCCTTTTCTTTCTCTCACTCTGTCAACTGCGAAGGTCACCGTATCTCTTGATCCTCGCCTGAGAAACTTCCATTTTAGGTAGTCGGGCTCAATGCAACTCCATTTTTTGGACACATTCCCCTGCTCCAGTCTCCTCCATACGGCACACTTGTAACCTCTATTTTCCTCCTGTCCTCCTCTCCACCCTCCATCACCTCCCAGTGCCTCCCCTCTCTCAGAACCTGTTTTCTGTTATCACTACTTAATGTCTCACCCTGGGAGATGGACGGGGGAGAAAGCATTCTCCTAAGGTGGAAATTCTTACGTTCATATGGTTATGATTTGGTGGGGAGGTCAGGCTCGGTTTTTGCTGGAAGGCTTACTGTTGGCTCTGCGCTGGCCATGCTGGGCTGCAGACACTTCAAAGCGAGCCGGTGCACTGAATCAAGGTGATTCTTACCCCCCACCCCCGCACACACACACACACACACACACACTTGTCCTCCCTGTTGCTCTTAAGGGTGTCTTCTCCCTCCGTATTCTCAACTGCTCCCTTCTAAGTAAGCTGCAGATAAAAGGATGTGATTTCAGATTCAGAGGATCAGTCAGAGAAAGGTTCAGCAAAGCATTCAAATCTTAACTTTTGATTGCATGTTTTTGTATTCAACAAAAAAATGGCTTCATCAACAAGAAATAACATTGACCCCTGCACGATGCGTGTCATTAGAAAAGAAATTGTGTTTTGTGAAAGAAGAAAGTGTAAGTGCATTCAGTGTCACATATCTCACAGCTTACACAAGCTCACTGCCAGCTCCTTACACAAGTTCTGCCCATGCCAAATCCTCAGTCCTGAACCCTAAAACTCAAATGAATTCAAGCTGCAGAAGCAAGGTTATGAAGAGGTTACATTCTATGCTGGAATTTGGGAAATAATTCCACTTATATTGAATTTGGATTGTTTGAATTTGACCATATATTCATCGAGGCCTTATAGGTTTCTGTGAGTTTGTTTGATTTTATGTACTTTTAACACATAATACACATGTTGTCAAGTGTAGTTTTAAAACAAAAGTTTTTTATTGTTTAATATTCTGTTCTGTTGATGTGTTGTCATTTTCACCCTCTCAAAGTTCCACTAAAACCTCCACTGTCGTCTCCTCCTTCTCTCCGTCTTAGCTGTTATGTGTCAGTTATTTAATTTATCTTTATTTATTTGATGAAAACAATTAATACATTTTTTACTAATGTGTGTCCAAAGGAATGATCTTTTTCTGTGAATACTGAATATTAAATCATGCTGATTGGGCCTGAACTAATGACAGTGGTTTAGAATTATCAATGTTGTAACAAAAAAAACAACGCAGTGCAATTTCCTCTAAGGAGACATCAAAGTAATTACACCCCATTTAGAAATCTCTTTCATGCCTCTATTACATGCTCGATGGCCACATCTATATTTCAAAATGTTACTTTAACTTGGGCTGGATAACCTAGTCTAGTATATGGTCAGATATAAATATTGCATGAATATTCCATAACGCCATGCTCTAATAAAATAGAAGTGGGGAGGTCACATGCTGTGTGAGGCAAACATGGGATGTTTAACATACATGGTGAGGTCTAGGGTCTCCCACGGGATCCCAGAAAGGGTTTGATCGCACTAACCTCAGCACACACAGTATATGAGCGCCATCTTCTCACCCATTTCCCTCTAAAATCCCCATGATAAGGCCGACTTCAAAGCCTAGTAGCCAATCCTACAGCTTTACCACAGATGCTGGTTTGATTCAGTTGCTCCATCTCTTCCCATGGCCCCCATTGCACTCTTAACACACACACACACACACACACACACATGCAGGCACTTCTTTTAATTCAGTTGCGGTGTATATGTGAGAAAACCATCTGTTCACTTCATTATGTCTCCAAATCTAAGTGAAGAAAGGGAACCACCAGTGTTTTTCCTTCTCTCCGCAAGACTACAAAAAAACAAACTAAACAATTATGAGAATTTTCTGCTTGTATTAAGAGGGTGTACACTTTCTCCTCATCCCCTATGAACACCCTCACCCCTCTGGTTCTTTCTACTTTTACCCACATAGTCCATATCCTGGGGGAATTCCCTCAACAGGATCTTTTATTTACCTGAGCCTGACTCTGGCCTTTTCAAAGAGGGCCATGTTATAATTACCTCCTCAAACAGAATTCCTCTCTATCTGTCGGCAACCCTCGCTTCATATATCCCTTTTCATAAGTTATAATATCCTGTCTTGACTGTGCCGGCAAGAGGAAATGGCATCTGAATTGTGAAGTGGCTTTTCAGGAGGCTATGGGGGTTTGTTGTTGCAGAGGGAAATTGAATTTTACTTCAAGGTCAGTGACACTAATGACGGTGAGGGAAGGTGTTGATCTTGTGCCGCGCTGGTTTTTCTAACAGTATCCCACTGCATCGATCGGCACCAGAGATTCTAGTCCTGCATTGATTGTCACACTGAATTGTTTGGAGTGAGGTGGAAATCACTAGTGCACTATAAGTGGTAATTTGGGACTGTAGACACTCTCAGCGGTCAGTACTTGGAGACAGAAACAGTGTGGAGACATCTAGTGAGTGCGATGTGCAGTTATTGTAGACACAGTAGATAACTGATGCTTAATAAAGCCATTGTAAGTATACATTCAATCTAAATACTGTCTGTGAGTCGCACAGTGTGCATACTCACACGACCCCCAAAATACTATAAACCCACAAACAAACACACACCGAGAATGAGAATTTTAACCAATCGCTTTCATGATTCAGTGCCGCTTCTACGCAAGAGGGTTAGTTATGGGTAGGTGCCCTGCGGTGTGAGTAAATGTGTGTCACTTACCCCACAAATGGAAACATTTAGACACTGAAGTGTATCCTGAGGTGAGAGCTGCAGAAGCTCTCACTCATAAAGTAGCAGGGAGGCAGCTTGTGGAGGAAATGAGCTCGGCAGACTGGTGGAGGGAGAGGAGCGTGACACGCACTGAAGGACCTCACACACACACACATGGAGAAACACGCACGCGCTGTGAACCACACACTGGTGACCGCTGTGGCTGCGCTGTGCTCCGTGTCTATCACCGTCTCGTTTTTCACCAGTGTCTCCAGCTGTGTTTGACTTCCTGTGTTTCGATGATGCTGTGGTGTCATTGGCAGAGGGACACAAGGCTGCACTGTACCTCCCTGCCATGGCATGAGCGTTTTAAAGGGTTCACTGACCCCATCCTGAACCGTCCCCAGTGTTAGCACACCTGTGGAACTCACTCCAGAATACAAAATAACACAGGACAGCTGAGGAAACATAACGGGACCTCTCAGTTTAGTAAACGGACATTTTGGGATGAAGTCAAGACCCTCACCCTCTTGCCTCTTCTCTCTCCACTTTCATTATCTCCTTCCTCTCTGACATGTTGTGCACGAGTGCTTTTATTAAGCAAGATGACCTGTCATGCAGGTGTGAAGAGGAGGAGGAGGTGATGACTATCCCCGGTCATCCACCTACCCACATTCCCTCTGCTTCTTTGTATGGTCTAAAGAAAGACACAGACACTTCCTCCACCAATTGGTCCAGCTTCACTTCACCTCGGACAGGAGAGGAGAGGAGAGGTGGATGGAGGAGGAGGCAGTAATGAGGGAAGAAGCCGAGTGAAGCCTCGGCCTGAGGAGGACCCAAGAAAGTTCCAACTCAGTTGAATTGCATTATAGGTCAGGCTGTTTTTAATGGTGATTAGTATTAGCATGCATTGCAAACTTAGAGACATTTTTTGTGTGTTTGTTTGTTTTTAATCCCAGGCACGCCAATAAACAATCAGTGCATTAAGTGGCGAGCAAATGGAGTCAATTCATCCAGTTTTGCGCAGATGAGTGCAGAAAACGAGGCGTGAAGCAGCCGCTCTCTGTGTTTGGAGTGGCTAATTAGGAGCCCATTACAGGGCATCTCAGCATGGTGCTACCCTGATTGTTTATTAGAGTTTCACTGAGGTGAAGGAGAGAGAGAGAAAGAAAAGGGGACTAATAGTAGTAATAAATGGATAATAAATGGATGCCTAAAAGACACACACAGCCTCGGTAAATGCCAGCCTCCGAGCCTCCGACAAAAAGGGCTCTTGTAAAAGTTAAGGGGAAAAAAAAGGAAAAAATCTGTACCAGCACCGTGCATGTGCTTGGCTCAGAACTCTTAAATACTGTCTTATTAAATGTGTAAGTGGCTGAGTGCTGGGACCACCAAGTCAGTTGTGCTGTCACTGGCACACTGCTCTCTGTGGGCTGAGCAGACAGGATATGATATAGGGTCACCAGAAATGATGGTTTAGCACTTGGTGATGCATCAGTTCCCAGCACTCCCTGCTCCGCCTGCCAGTGGCATTCCAAAGGCATCTCGCTTTTGCAGAGGATGCAGATCTACGTTGTAGCCTCCTACAACTCTACCTTGAAAATGTGTGCGTGTGTGTGTGTGTGTGTGTTGGAAGGAAAACACTGTAATCAACAAAGACAACGGGGCTTTCTGAAGACGGAGGATCAATAGACCGCTACAGGTGACTGACCTCAGTGAGCAAGTACACACTTACACAGGCGTGGGCACGTGTACCTGCTCTACTCAGTGTTGTCTCCACCTAACCTATGGCTTTTGTGTGTGTGTGTGTGTGTGTGTGTGTTTACATTCACACATAGCCAAGTATCTCTCTCCCTCATCTTCAAGATCTAAGGCTCGATGCCAACTGGTGCTTTGGTGCCAGGCACTGCCTTATCGCCTCCCTGACACACACACGCACACACACGCACACACTTGCATTCTTACTCACATGTGCACTTTAAACAACCTTGTTGCAAGAGTTTGTGCGCACACACACACACACACAGAGTTGTACACAATGATCTACCCTCCACATAAACAAAGATAAGCGCAGGAACTCGCAGCTGAGGGCCCAAGAGATACAAAGCTATTACTGCGAGACCACAGTCGCGTGGCTGTGTGTATGAGCGTGCAGTTGTGTTTGTGTAGTGCCAGTTGCAGAGCAGAGTTCTGTGTGTGTGTGTGAGTGTGTGTGTGTGTCACCACCATTTGCCAGTGTTGCAGCACTAAGAGCTCACTGCATAGTGCTGGAGACTGCCAACCTCGGCACAAGGTGCTAAACCCCTCACACTGACTTCCTGTCAAGATCTTTGCCACCAGCCGTCCCGGCGTGCACATTGGAAATGTATCTGACAATATGATCACAGCAAGCCTCCCAACAATGTGCAAAGAGCTCTGACAATTCAACAGTGGCTTTGTCAGCACCGTTGTTTCACATTAAGCACTGGATCACACCTTTGTCGAGCCTTGTCGAGCAGTGCGGCCGACTCGCTGTCTCCAATCTTGATCCCTGACAAAAATCAAACCTGCTGAGGTGACACAGTACAAAGCGTTTTCCCACTTTGCCAAGCTGACAGACCTAATTACGGCGGCAAATTTCTTGGGATTATTCCTGGATCAAGTCTCCTTAGTACTTTGAGCTGTACACCCAATGTCCCTCTGGAAAGGAATTTCCTCAGATTCTACTGATTTCCCCAATTCCCAGGTCTGAACACTGAGAGTGTCTGTGTGAAATACTCTGTGTGTTATCTTTAGTAGGTTTGTAACAATTATGTGGCAGAAAATATGTGGAATTAAATCTCATAAACCGCTTATTATCGTTAAAGCCTTGAGCCTGCCAGTATGTGAGTAGCGGACATCGTCTATGAATCAACTTGCCATTCATTTCGTGTTTTACGAGTCGTCACAGATCAATAATCAACAAAAAAATCTGTCCATTTTCAACAACAGTGTGATTGGAAATCTAAAAATAGACCCTTTTCCCTGGCTGAGTGACAGACGCTTGCCTTTGTGCAGCAGAGGAATGAATTCCTCAGCATTATGACCACATCAGTTCCTTCAGCTCTTTGAAAATAAATGCAGGAGCGAGGCGGTTTCTTTTCTGTTGTTATCAGAGCGTAGGCTCAGTCACCTTTTCCCTTTATGGGCATGTTTTGCTAATCTTGCTACTGGCCTCTACTTTTTAAGTTGAAACAGGTGTTGCACTTATAATGCTATCGTGTATTAGTGCGAGCGCCACAGCTTATACTCTTCAGAGGCCGTGTTTTCTTTGCAAATGCATGTCTTGGCTGCGAGGCTGATACCTTGTTTCAAATCATTTTGAGCAAGTCATTAATGCTATTTTGACATGGATCTAATTTTAAGACGGACTTGCTGTGGGTCACATGTACTTGTTATAAATCCTTGTCCATGCTTGAAAAAAGCAATGAAGTATTCATATGCAGGCAGTGAACCAGTCAAGACACAAGTCACATTCACTGGGACTCACAACTCCTTTTCTGTGTTTGCCATCCACCGTGTGCATATTAGGTGTATATCTCTTCTTTCTTTTTCGTCTCCCTTAAAAGAAAAGTGATATGAAGTCAAACTAAAATAAACTAAAATAATAAAATCAATCTGGTGCAGAACTCAGCAGAAAGGTTCTGCTTGGGTCCCCACAGTCACTCTACTCTTCGACTTTTCTCTTCCATTTTCATGTCTAAGGATAGAGAGATTAAAGGGAGGTCATGTCTCAACCCTGAAGTGCTGCCATCACTCAAAGACGAACAGTGCCAAGCTACTCTCTCTCCTGCTCTGTCTCTCTGTACACTGGATACTCAACATCCCCCGGTGCTCTTTGGCCCTTCTGTTCATCCTCAACCCACCGACACACACACACACACTCATAATTTACTCCAATGCATGTCACTGCATGTGTGTGCGCATATGTGCATGGCAGCGGCCACATCAAATACACCAAAGCAGCCCCTCTGAGACATTACCCCATCCATTCTCATTCCCTCAAACTCATTCCAATACAGACAAAAGTCAACATTTCAAAACCTGAAAAAATAATAAATAAAAGTAAAGGCAGACTACATCTGGCACAATGTCTGTACTTAAAGTTTCCAAGTATGTGTCTGGGGAGGAGATCTGGTGGGACAAAGCCCGAATCGGCTTGGAAGCAGTAGAAACGGATGTCACGCTGGAAATTTATATGGTGCGGTTCAGGGAGCAACGGCTGTAAATTGACAAGTGATGCTTGTGAGCAGCGTTACCCGTCTGTTTCCCTTTCTCTCATCTTCTATCTTTTTTTTCCGCTCATCTTTTCTTCTCTGTGCGTCGCTGTTACTTCTTACATCTGTGTTGGCCCCAAGCATTATTGTTAACGGGTGAGAGGTACAGAAGCAAGCCAGAAGACAGACGTGGGGGAGAGAGAGAGGTAGCTGTGCTCCGAGATGTGGGAGAAAATTAGTTGTATTCCCCATGTGACATGAAAAAGTGACAGACAAAAAAAATGTCAGGTTCACTTGAAGCCAGCGTCTTTAATCTCTGGACAAAAAAACCAAAAAAAAACCTCAGTATTTTGCTTGGATGAACGGTGACCCTGGAGTCCTGTCTTGGCAGCGGTGAGAAAGTGTGAAATCAAGGGAAACTATAATACAACTCTGACAGTTGGAGTCAGCTGAAGATGTTTGTAACCAGAGTGCCCTCGCGTCAATATAATCCTGGAAAAAGGGGATCAAAGCTATAAGGCCTGTGTGTGTGTGTGTGTGTGTGCGTGTGCGTGTGTGTATCTGTGCCATAATGTGATCATTCTACTGCATAAATGTCTCTAATGGCAGCACTCTTTTAAATAATGCACGATCCTCTTTTCTCCGTGACGGCCACATGAGCCACCATCCCTGACACATTTCCTCTGAGACACTAGACACAGAGAGCAAGTGCACAGGCCGTGGGACTGCAATATGATGCTGAAACACACACACACACACACACACACACACAGAAGATACTTGGAGTAATTTGACGTACATTTTCAGTTACTGAGCAGTAAAATCCATGAGTGATATCAGTCACTTTGATTCTCTTCTGTGACCAAAAGCCCAAGTCATTTTCCGCTGCTGCTGATACCGACTGTCCATTTGAGGCTAAATATGCTCCAGTTTAAAATACTCTATCACTCTACAAATGAACACAAATTGAGTTATCCTTTTCAAATGCACAAACTATGCTACTAGTCAGTGTTATGCCAATCCATGTGGAGAGCATGTGTGCCAGGACTTAGTGAACTGCAGTCAGCCAACTGAGCCACAAGACATCATCGACCCAGTGGACAGTTTCAATAATTGAAAATGTTATTTCATTTTCTGTGAAACAAAGTGAATCCTTGTGAGAGGATGAAGTACACTGGTGATGTGCACACTGCCCCAGCAATGTTCTGCAATGACATCTGGCAGAGTGTGCTTTTCTCTCCCCCCGCCCCCCCCCAGCATCGCTGCACACCAGTCGAGAACAGACAGATGCCAAGACCACTGTGGCAGCTCTGTCTCGCTCCCTCCCCGTGTCTTGTTTTTTTTTTTTTTTTTTTATCCCAGTGTGCCAAATCGTGTCTGATATGGGAAGCATGCTGTCACATCTGGAGAGAGACATGTGAAGGGAGACATGATACGAGACAAAAGTGGCTGAAGGGATCACCAGGACACAGACACGGGGACTCTGTCATGCACTTAATGTACTGTACGTACGGCACTGGCCCAAACATCAGTGTGGGTGTCACGAGGATGAAAGGGCTTATGGGTGATAACGTGTTAAGAAGGGTGTGTTATACTGTAGCATGAGTGCAGGGTGATGCATGTTACATGCCGCACCCCTACCTTGCCTTTTCCGCTCTCTCCCCCTCTCATTAACCTCACTTCTGATTGCCCCCAGGACTCCCTTGTGCTAATTGGGGGGGGGGGGGGGGGGGGGGGGGGGATATGTCTATGATGCATGCACTCCTGTACACACACACACACACACAGAGCAGAGGTTCAGCGTTTCAGTGCTTCTGACAGAAAGGCTGCTATAACTGGTGTGAGAATGAAAGGCTCGTCTGCTACTGTGTTTCATCTACATTGTGAATGTGATGGCAAGTGCCTGGTTAACCCCAGCAGGTGACTGTTAGCAGCACTGTTGATTCCTGTTACGCAGACAGCCTTCATCTCCGCGCTGCTCACTTCAGCTGCAGCTAAATCAAGACGTGAGCCCTTTGTCTCCACATGACACATTTAGGCTTGAACAGGATCTCTGAGTGTGAGTTGATCATTATATTACTGTACATATACTATAACTACACATTAAAACTATTCAAATTCAAATTTGTGAATTAAATCAAATCTGCTGGGACCAAAAAAAAACTTCAGACAACACACACACATTCAAAGACACACAATGACTGTCCTGGTCCTGAGTGAATTAAAGACTGTTTACAGACAAGTGTTCTGGCCTCTTGTACTGCATATCGTCTTTTGTTGATACCTCCATTCACTTGGCTTTTGTGATCTGGGGAGCAATTTGCAGATAAAGGACGGGTCTACCCTGTGTTTGTTCACTGTTAGGGACGAGTACGAGTATAGATACAAACATGTTGTGGGACTTGTACAGCAAATAGCCATTTGTCCCTGCACTGGGCCAAGGGAGAACAAGGGAAGGAAGAGAAAGAGGGATGGAGAGGTTGGGGGGGGTATAGGCATGGGTTAGGGTGACAGGGGGATGGAGAAAAGGGAGAGTATTTAAGAGCACTTGAGTGCCAGCAGAGATGTAGTCACTTCTCCCCGAGGACAAAACCAGGCCCCTCTGCACCATGGCATGATTTTTCACTTTAGCAAGCACCACTCAGACCTCCTCCTTCAGTCCCCCTCTCCTTTCTCCTCTTCTCTCACTGTGTGCTTCAATGATTCCATCATTCCCTTTCATTCACAATGACTACAAGGGACACAAGTGCGCACACACACACACACACACACACACACAATTTGACCCATTTGTCCCGCTGCCACGTGTAGTAAATAATTCCACTGTGAGAGCCATTAGCAAGTATCTCAAGGGTTAAGCGGGGACATTCACAGCAGTCAGATGGGCGATTTGACAATCACAAGATGAAATGTCCACTATATGGTTTTGTTGCTTAATAGTTTTGCAGAGCTCACATCAGACCTGAGGCTGTTTCACACGCAGAAAATCTTCTTCATTTTCTCAAGACCCCACATAACGTACATATGAGGACACTTACACACACACTCAGGACTTTCATGCACATTAGTTGTATTGTATTGCTACCCCTCGCACATGTGGCTGCGGGTTACTCTGCCAAACTCTAATGATCAACAGACCGGGATCCTATCACTGTTTAAGGATTCAGCATCTCTTCAGACGAAAGGAAATGTAAGACACAGTCGAACAAAGTTTGTCGTCCTGTATTCCAGTGGCAAAATCAAGCTATGTTAAAGTACCTGGACCTGTGTGTGTGTGTGTGTGTGTGTGTGTGTGTGTGTGTGTGTGTGTGTAGGCCCTAAGCAATGCAGCTTGCCGTTTTAGTTAAGAACTGCACCTTACATGGCAAGAACACCACTCTGCCAGTGACATAGCCTTTCAAGAATTAGTGTCACCAAGCCAGAAACCTCACAAGGGAGACTGACTCTGAACACTGTAATGCATCTCAATTATGTGTAACTGTGTGTGTGTCTGTATCGCCACACACCCTGCACTCTGAGGCATGCACATGAACCTGTGGACACACTGACTGCTCCTCTGAGCCTTAAGTTTTTAGTTCAGCCACTGTCAGAGAGATCCTTGTATTTTTCCACAGGCATGTCAGAGGATTACACAGTCCCTCTGCTGTTTCACTGACCTCCAACTACTCACTCAAACCCTCACACACACATACATCAAAGCAGCTCAGCGTGGTACCCAGCGCTGGGTAAGGGGCACACTGGCCTACTCACTCCAGATCTGCCTGCAGGGATTGCCAATGGCAAATATGGCCTGTGTGTGTGTGTGTGTGTGTGTGTATGTGTGTCTGTCTGTAATAAAGCATATGTTATTCATGTTCTTTGTCAGGTGTCTGTCTGAACTAGTGTTCAAATCTACTGATGTGATAAAAGTTTGTTGGAAAACTGGTAAAAAAAAAAAGGTCTGAATGTTACAGCTACAAAATTAAACTTCTGTCTAACTTTCCTGCCTTTCAGAAATAGGATGATTTACTTTTCAAAAACAAAAAAACAGTGTGGGCAATGAACATAGCTAATGAATAGAATCAGACATTTCCAACTCTTCCCATTTATTACTTTGAGTCTAATGGGGGTTTTAAATACTAGTTTGCTCAGACATACAGATTTCTTAAAGAAAAAAAAAGGTTTGGAATCAGGCTAACAGGCATGTGTAAATGGTTATCGGGCAGCAATGAACCAGAGTTATATGCAGCATGAATTATTAAAGCACTGAGGGTAAGATATGGTGCATGTGAATTATCTCTGATCAATATATAGAGTTTAGTGGTAACATGGTTCCTAATTACGCCCCCATTTGACCACACGCTCACCTTTTCTCCCACCTTTTTCTTTCATTTGCTTTCCAAGCTTTGCTCTCATCCCACTCTGCATCTGTCAGGCGCTTTGGCCTACACACTGAGCAACTACACAAGTACAATGCAAATCAATAGGTCCACATATTAACACACAGACAGACAGCAGACATGGTAAGGGCTTCAAGACCTCTAACCCAAACACCTTTGGCCCTCCAGGTTGATCAATAGTCAGCATGAACAGCCCGTGGCGCTCTTGTCCTTTTCTAATAATTATTTCAATGTTATCTCTCTCATTCCTTCCGATTTTCCTCTGTGGTGGAGAAGAGAGTTTATTTCCCAGAGCTCCTCAGAAATCCCAGAAGTCTGTGTGCGCCCATATCACCTCCAAGCCAGAGCCAGACACCCTGTTAAAGGCTATTACTATCATTGCCCCTCCTCCTCCTCCTTTCTCCCCCCCATTCCAACAAGACTCAGAAAGAACACAGACATTAGCTAATCTATACTTATTGCATCTGGGTTCCTTTCACTGCCTTGTAATTCATATGGAGAGACATATTAGCACGACATATTAGCCTGGCAACAGGTCTGCGAGGTGTGATGCTACACTGACACCGAATTGACTTAGTCATAGCCTCACGGGACACTGTACGGCCCTGCTGTTAGCTGACGAGTGCAGCTCCGTCTGCCTGTATTGAGTTTCTGTGATGGCTGTTTAGCTTGTAGTGCTACACAGGGCAGAAAGGGGGAATGGAATGTGCTCCAGCTCATTGCGTTTACTGACAGGAACCCTGTAGACCACAAGGCCATAGGGATCAATAGCATTGCACTGCACAGCACTGCCAGTCCAGGCCAGACCCAAACACAGGAAGATAATGTTACACATGTGCTAAAATCAGGAAAATCCAACAGTGTTATCAACAAAGCAAACACATTCAATTTGCACTTCAAGTGCTTCATTTTCATTTTAGATGTTGCAAAGACTAAAGTACACTTTGGTCTGAAACCTTTTACACGCCCTCACAGGTTAAGTTTTTGTCTGGGCCTGAAGCTCCGGGGGAGCCTGCATCCCTTCTCTGAAAAAACACAGCAGAAGCTTGGTTCACTTCCCCAATGTCACCGGGGCCAAGCCCAGACATTGTGTGGACTGACACAGCCACCCAGCCTGCCAGGGATTAGCGGCTGGGTCATGAAGTTGACATTTATCAAAGGAAGTTGCATGCCGTGTTACTGGGAGTTGACAGTCCTCTGGTCACGTCGCACTCCAGAATTCATAAACCTGCACGGTGCACACCCCTCTGTTTCCAACAATAAAAGAAACAATGAAACTATTAAGCGCTGTATGACCCTCTCAGGCCCCACTGCAGTCAGAATGACACCTTTCATTTCCCCGACTAGTGCCACTGGAGTTTGGAGTTTCTTGTTGGGTATTATTATTACAGTTTATAACCCATTTTAGAAGGGACCGCCCTGCATCTGTGATATGAAATACAGATGTTTGATCACCACCAAATATTTAAATTCAACAAAACAATAGAAGCAATAACAGATGCACACCCTTCAAATCACATGCAAAAACAAAAGCCTATATGTTGAAATTTTGTCTATAGTGTGAATGGATTTGAATGAATATTTGTGGGCCACAGGGGGGAATGTGGAGTTTAGTGGACCATGAGGAACAATGAAAATCTAAAAAGGACAAGTCAAGTGAAATGGATTGAGTGTGTTGAGGACCAGATGTGCCGTAGATGGATCAAACATCTGCTGGATCTGCAAGGCTTTAACGTTCCTGAATGACCCCCATCTTCCCAACGTTCTCACTGTGCGTCCCAGTGAACCTTTTGTGATTCTCCATTTGCCTCCTCAGAAAGATCAGAGAAAGATTTTTATTCTGAGCATCCAAAAACGAGAGATGAGTTTTTATGTAGAATATGTTTACAAACATGTACATAGATTTAAAATGAAACGCTCACATTTTACAGTGCAGCTTGGATTTTTTTTTTTATTTTTCCTGTTATTGTTCTCCATTCTGTTTTGATGGTCTATGGCTTTTCTTGGTGTATAAGTTACAGTACAAAGAAGCAGCACCAGATGGTAACGGTGTTTATTTTTGCAGTAAGTAATCACCATTCTGGAACATATGACAGTAGACAGGCCCAGGGACCTGGAACCATGCCCCAAGAGACCTGAGCACCACTTCCTGTTGTACCCACATGATCACAGACGCACACATACACTATGTCGATGTGAGCCCCTGGGCCACAGGGATAGATGTATTCTGGCACATAGCTTGGGGTAGTGTAAATTACACTGCAGCCACACTGGCACCCTCCACCTCCAAGATGGATGAATGAGCCAGCTTACATATGCCAGGCAACAATTCCAGTGAGGCGCCATTTTTACCCACTCAGCACCAGATTTCACTTTGATAACAACATTCTTAACGCTACTGTACTCCTAGTTTTTCCTTTACCAGTTTTCCTCTGCTTAAAAATCAAAGCCGTTGTCCAGAAACTCACTCATATTCATTCCTCATATCTGGACAAAAGCTCACATTATATACCACTACTAGGACTTATTTATAATTGCCACGTCCTGAGCAACATCTTGTTGCCAATCCTCCCAATGGCCTGTATCACAGATTCCTAGTTAACATGACAGACGCAGACTCCTCTGTGGCACAAAGATCCCCCGAGTGGCCCTCCTTTCGTATGTGAGTCAGGTCAGCAGTGAAATACTGTTGGGGATAGGAAGGGGTTGGAGGGAAGGTACCAGCAAGTGAGTGAGTGAGAGAGTGAGAGAGAGAGAGAGAGAGAGGCTCGAGTTAATGGTCTTGCATCTTCCTGGCAGCATGTCAATAATGGCTCTGATCACATTAAGTAAAGAGTCCATTAGCTTATTCTCTTTCCTTCTACATGCTCCATAGCAAAAACACAAGAGAAGGCTGAAAAGCTCCTCTAATGCAACGTGTCTGTGTTTTACAGACACCTCTGTCTATTCCCAGCTAGATCCATTCACATTTACGTCCTCTTACACACATCATATCAAAGTGGTGTGTGTGTATATACATTTTTATTTTGATTTTTTGATTGTGTGGACATTAGTGTTTCTTTCCAAAAAGTATGGAGGGAAATTCAGGGAAAATGCAAGAGAGTTTTGCACTTGTTGACCCTCTGTTTTGTGAAACACATGCAGGTTTGTGAGTGGGAGCCTTTCTGTTTAGTTTTAAAGTAAGTTGTACCTTTCTGAATCACAGTTATTTGTCAAAGACTGTGTTTGCTATTCATTATCAGCGTATAATGGGATATGTTATCACAAAAGAGAGAAAGAAATGACTGATACACCATGACCACAGTACAAACATGTGATTATATGGCCAAGGAGCAAATTGTGAGCATATGTTAATGCACCTTCTCTGTACCGGCCTCCTGCCAAAAAAGTAATCAAGACAAAGGAGATGTGATATAAGAGGGAGAGAAAAGCAGGTTGTCAGCCCCCTCCCTCACCTCCACATCCCTACCAACACACACACACACACACACACACACTGGACAGACAGACCATTTCTCAGCTGCCTCACTGCTCTCCATTGGCCCTGGAGGGAGCACAGCAGCCCCCACATCTGTCTCCCAGGCCCATGATAGACCTGGCTGCTGCATACAGACCCAGGAGATCACACGAATCATCCTCAATTAATGTGAACCATCAGGCATACCCCGCTGCTTCTATCACTGCACCCCTCTTCTCTGAGGGATCCCCTCTAGCTCAGTGCTGGGTCCGCTGAGTTTTATACATTGACCACGGCTACGGTCTCTTAGCACAGTTGGGCGAGGCAAGCCAATGTTATTGTGTATGCTTTGTGTAAAGAGACAGGGAATCAATACATCAGTCCAGACCCAGACGCTGCTCACATGTAAGTGCTGCGAGGCGGTTCTGAATTCAGGGAATAGTCGGCTTTGCTTTGTAGCGCACCAGGCCCTGAAATGGTTTCCATGTGCTGCTCCATCTGCACCTCTGCTGGGCCGTGGCCAAAGCACTGTCCTTTTTGCTTTGTGAAGTTGCCGGGGGACAGCTTTTAAACAAATATCTGGTGATGATGGTGGTGGAGGTCAAGGTAGATGGAGGATGAATCAGAGGTCAGAAGACCCTTTCAAAAATGACAGGTTTGTTTTCAAAAGCTGGTGATGAATTCAGACAATTTAGTGGGAAAAGATTCTGAACCTGTTTACTAAAGGCCACCTGGAACTTGGGATGTGCCAGATTGTGACTCACCGGTCTGTACTGAAGTCCTTTATAATAAGCCCGCCTGATCCTCCCTCCCCATCCTTGCAGTCTGAAACTAGACTATAAATCTCACTACAGTCGATTAGTGTGCCCTTAGCAACAACTAACACACAGTCATGAATTTTTAACCAAAGCCATGAGTTAAATCGGGTTGAGAGGTGAAAGCAGGGTATCACTGCCTGTTGGTTGATCAGTGCATCTGCCCTGTGGCCTCTTCACATTTACTCACACCAGAAGCACTGCAAGCAGTCCTATCTGGTAGTCATGAGCGTCAGCCGGCTGTTGGAGGGGTTGACATATGAAAAAAAGGAAGATGTTATTTATGTTTCATGCCTATGTAGCTACAAGTTCTCCTCCTCCAAGACTTTCCTCTGTTAAAGTTAAAATGAATGGATGCCAACTTTACCAGTAAAAACGTCAAAGATTAACGCAAGTGTCCAAAAATAATATAACATTATTTTCAGAATCTGTTTCATCACCTGTATCCTGAGTGTAAGTGTTAAAGAGGAAGGTAACCAGGCTGTCTGCGAATGTACAAGAGACCAAAACTACTTTATTTATTTGGTTGCTAATTTGTTATGTTTTGCAGTTTGATAACTCACTAATAAATGATGTGAAATGCCTAGCCCTGTAATAAGCAACCACACAGTGACTAAAATGTTATTGACTGTGTTTTTGTAAAGATGCAAGTTGCTGCATTTACCAGTGAGCAAACAGCAGATATCTAAGGCAGATACACAAGGTCAGGTCCAAAGCAACGCATTCTTTTGATGTGCAGAACACTGAAGAGGAATTAACAACGATCACAGAGTGTAAATTTCAACCTCTATGATTCTTACAAATGTCCTCCTCCCACATCTGGACAGAGCTTCTGATTTCCCCATAGTCCATCACAGGGGAAGATGAAGATCTGGTTGTTCACACATGACCTCCAACCTGCCACTGGGAAGCCAATGGGGGTGCAGTTTGTGTCTTGGGAGCTCTTGCCCTCTGATGTGATGGCTCCAGGCTGTGGGCTTTGCGTGAACCCATCCCCCATGGCACCCTTTGCCACTAGAACCTTTGCATTATTCATACAGCCCAAGATGGGGTGGAGGAAACAGAATATGGAAAAAGGAAGCAGCAAGGTTCAAGACCTTCTCAGATCACAAGGAACTTCTGCTTAACCTCCCCTGAAGAAGCAAACACAGGGATAGAGCAGTTTTTTTTATAAAAGAAGTGGATCTGAAGCAGGACTGAAGATCAATGGGGTTTCCCCAGAGGCTTGGTGGAGATCACATTCACTGCAAGGTGATTGGTGAATCAATGTGGTTCCCATGGTTTACTTTGCCATTGTGAGAACTGATCCTCCTTATTACAATAATATGAAACTGTCTGACGATCAGTTGAATTGTCGTTATATTCCTTTGGAACCACCGTAGCTGTCAGTCTACACAGGTTGTACATATGTTCCAGTTTATATTTTGACATGAAAATGTACCGTACGTATCAGAGATGCGGTGTCACATGAGTTCAGTGAGTGTCTGAGATCATGTGTACACAAGCATAGGTCGATATGACACGTTCATAAATAATATATTCTTTTTTTCAAAGAGTGCTTACCATTACTTCTCCTTTCATGCTTACCAAATAGACTCAGTCTCTGAGTATGATAGGTGATGATTAGTGAAAAGCAAATACAAGTTAAGCTTTTAATCCCTAATGCACACTATGCAACCTAACAACTGTGCACAGCCCGGCCCTTATAATACAGCCCGACACATAACCTGCTAATTGCATAATTGCCTGATTTGTTTTAACTGACAGTGTTGCCCCGGCCCATGACAAGGCCATCATTTGCTCATTCTCATTGTCAGCAATTTGCAAGGTGGATACCCAACTACACACCCACTACACAACACCCAGCACCACAGTATTAGAGACAGCCATGAATTAAGAATGCATCACTGCAGCAGAGAAATGAATAAATACGGCCATTGCTAGATTAATTCTGAGAGACGTGGAGGCAGGCAGATAAAATAAACTAATAGCAGCAGGCTGTCCACCAGATAAAGTGGGTACCCTATCGTCTCTCTTCTGTAATTACTGGCTAATAGTCATTAACCTGGCAAACAGAGGTTTAGCTGTATTGTTTAAAGGACTCTGGGATGCATAATGACAGACTAATATGTCATAGCATTGGTGCAGAGGGGGGAGGGGTGGATTAATGAGATTTTCCTGGAGGGAGTGTACAAGAAGAGGTGGGGCACGCCTGGAAAATACAGGGGAAAGAGGGCCACATTAAGCTAATTGGAAGATGAGTGCCTACTTGTAAAAGTGCTTCTAATGGCATATTTGTTTCTCTCACAGCATCACAAGGCTAATGTAGGGGAGTGGATTGGTGAGACTTACTGTGGTGAGGACTATAGGGGGCTGTTTTTGTCAACACACTTTAGAAACTCACTCGCCTCCAATTCATGCATTTTGTTCTCACCTTTAACTGTTATCAGTTTCTATGGGGGTTATCTGCATGGAATTATAGATAAAGTGATGCGTTGAAAAATATGCTGTTTCAATTATGTAACGTTAAAGCATTTAAACAACAATGTATCAAAAAGCTTCTTGGCATTTAAACCAGTATTGACTTCAATCCACTTTTTCCTTGCACATTCTTTACAAAATGAATTTGCTCCATCTTTGAGTCTGTGTTGATTCCTGTTAACTGGCCATTTCACCGGGTCCAGTGCATATCAGAACTGCTGACATGTTCTGACAGCTGGCTGGCCCTTCAGTACACTAATGGGATATAGTTTGGACTGTGGCTTTTCTTTGCCTTCATGAGTGACACATGTTGGGACTAGAGGATAAAATACATGTCTGCTAAACCTTCCTCCAGTCAGTGATTAAGACAGGCCACGGGAGCTGTGTGAATTTGATAAGCATTACAATCCTCTGGTAGTTTTACTTAATTATTTTCTTATCAACTATAATCCTCGTCTAATCCTAGCATTTAATAATAGAGCTTCCATTAAAATATAGAAGGTTGTGGACCGTAGGAATGTTTTTTTATATATAAATTCAATTCATGCTATCATAAAAAGTGGAACACACTGGAATTGAACATGTCTTAAAGTGACTTAAATTGATCCCCAAAATGCACATAATCTCTATTGCTATTTACTAATTATAAAGATACTAAAAAAACACATTTAAATAGCATTTCTTCCCCTACATTTAATTATACTTGTAATTTTAGACCAACATTTACAAACTAATACTTTTTTGTCACAAGAAATTATCAAAAGACTGCAGCACGTCTTAGAACTACAATTTCTTAAGAAATGTGGTTGTGGACCTATTTAAAGATTCACTTTCTAATTTGCTTTCATTTTTTGTTTCAATTATATCATATAAAAGTACTAATGCCCATATGACCATGCAGTAAGAAATAACAGTGCCCAGACTAGAATTTAAAGTCATACCTCCAGGCAAAAACTCCAGCGCACACACAGAATGAAAGTATAAAATGTTTTTTAATGTATATTTAACAACAAATACCCCAGTGACTATTGATGTTTCGTCTCAGAGGAATCTATTTCTCCAGTATTTCTGAGGGCATGATATGAAACCACTCACACTTATTTTCTCTGTTTTTCTGCTCTTCTTCCTCCGTGTCTCTCCCTTGCTCCCCTCTCTCTTTCACCGTCGCTCTTAAAACATTTATCCTCTGTTTTCTCCTTACAGGCCCTTTGTGCTTTGTGATGTTGGTTTTTGCAGCTTTTTACTCACCAGAGTTGCCATTTATGTTTTATAGATGCCAGTGGCTGGGAGCACACTTGAAATAGTACCATTTCCTTGTGACTAATTGTCATTGCTTGTGTTAATCCCTTGATGTCACTTTTGCCGGGTCCCCCAGGAACCTGTGTGTGTTTACATCGACTTAGTTTCTCTTCTTTCATCCATTTCTATCTTGTTCATACAAACACTTATGCCATCCCAAATACCAATAGCTGTATCAGTCACGGTACAAGTAATTTTGAGTTAAGAGTTCAGAGACTGAATTGCAATTAGAGGCTTAAATTATGTATTGTATTATGTCTATAACCTAATTTTTAAGGTACAATGTGTTTACAAAGGAAATCCCAACAAGAGTTAATATCGTGTGCCATGCAAATTTAATATCACAACTAAACATCCCTACAGTGTTGAAGACACATTGCACAATCTCAGTGATTTTAATTAATGGTTACACAATTTGCAAATGTGTGAGACTCTTGACAAAGCTCTTTTATGTTACTGTAGACGCCTCTAAATTCTGTCAGCAGAAATGCTTTCCCAGACATACTAACGCTGGTCTTTCTTTTTCTATGACCAGATTGATTATGCACAATCAATAATGGTATGTACATTTGTCTTCTCTCTTGGGGCATCTAGGATACTGCAGGCAAGGTGCTCGACCGCTGGACCATCATGTCCCGAGAAGAAGAGATCATCACCCTGCAGCAGTTTCTGCGCTTTGGTGAGACAAAATCCATTGTGGAGCTGATGGCCATTCAGGAGAAGGAAGGTCAGGCAGTAACAGTTCCCTCCTCCAAGACAGACTCTGGTATTAGGACATTCATTGAAAGCAACAACAGGACCCGCAGCCCAGGGCTCCTGACACATCTAGAAAACAGCAGCCCATCGAGTATTCATCATTTTGAGAATATCCCCAACAGCTTAGCCTTTCTCCTGCCCTTTCAATACATCAACCCCGTCTCTGCACCAATGCTTGGCTTGCCCCCTAATGGCCTGCCAATCGAACAGTCCACGCTTCGGCTCCGGGAACCCAGCCTTCCAAACCAAGGTGAACAGGTGGAGACCAGTGAGTCAGAAGTGTCCCTGTCACCCTTCCGCACAGGCCAGAGCCCAAGCCGCGGAACCCTGGGATCAATTAACAACAACATTGAACCCAAGACAGAGCCCAGCAACAGAGCATCACCCATCTCCCCAGCCCTTTCCACCCAGCAAGGTCAACAACAGCAAACACACTTCCAGCAGCAACAGGGACAGCGAGAGTCCCAAAATCAATCTCAGCAGTCCAACATGAGTGACAACCAGGTCCACCACCACTTTGTAAAAGATGAACAGTCTAAATCAATCAGCCATGCCTCTTTTTCCTCAAAAATGCATCGTATGCGCCGCATGGGAGCTACTTCTCGCAAGGGTCGTGTGTGCTGCACCTCTTGTGGCAAAACCTTTTATGACAAAGGCACACTTAAGATACATTTTAATGCTGTACACTTGAAGATTAAACACCGTTGCACCATTGAGGGCTGCAATATGGTTTTCAGCTCACTACGCAGTCGCAATCGTCACAGTGCCAATCCCAACCCCAGGCTGCACATGCCGATGCTGCGGAATAATCGTGACAAGGACCTAATCCGTGCCACTTCAAGCAGTGGTACGCCTGTCATCTCAAGCAGCAAAAATTGTGGCTTTACACTCACGAGCCCTGGAAGGCCACCACTGGGTTTTACTACTCCACCAGTAGACCCCATGCTCCAGTCACCCCTACAAAGCCCACTGGTGTTCCCTTCTTTGAAATCAGTGCAACCAGTTCAGCCAGTGCCCCCGTTCTACCGTACACTCCTGTCCCCTGCTGACCTTGTCAGTCCTCCAGTATCACTGCCTACCAGCCCCATTCTGCCCACCACCACTAACAGTACCACCCTGATGGACCAGCAACAGCAGATCCTGGCTGCTGCAGCTGCGGCTTCACACAATAACGTACATATGTCAGAGGCAGGACCCATGTCCCACCGTTTACCTACACCTACTACACATCAGGACCTCACCAGTGCTAACAGTGACCCCACACCAAAAAAGAAGCCTCGTAAATCTAGCATGCCTGTGAAGATTGAGAAGGAAGTTATTGATGTGGCTGATGAATATGAGGACAAAGATGAGGATGATGACGATAATATGAACCAAAATCATCACCATCACCAGTCATCCCTTCTTCACAACAGTATAAAAATGAATGGAAATTGTAACATCAACAACAGTGGCAATGGTAATGGCAACCACAGTGGTGGTAGTGGGCAGCAATCCCCTTCTCAGGATGAAATGAGCCCAGGATTAGCTTTAAGAGGAATGATGAGACAGAGTGAAGATGATTGCAGAGAGGGGACTGGTAGAGACAGCAGGAGTGGAATGGACCTGCGGGGCTCTGGTGAATTACGTTGTATGGACAGCTTCACCTCTGAAGATCAGGACCATGAAAGAGACTTTGAGAATGAATCTGAAACCTCTGAGTCCAAGATGTTCTATCGTGACGAGCTCATGGATGTGGAGGACCAGCAAAAACACAGTAGGGGTGGAAGGGGTCTAGACAAGGAACACGATGATGAGGGTAGTGAGGAAGCCCATTTAAGAAAAGAAATGGAGGGCAAGGGCCATTCCTCACCTTCTCCCCATCAGCCCCCAATCAGGATCAAAGAAGAACTCAATGATCCTACGTATGACATGTTCTGCATGGGCCAGTATGGTATTTATAATGGAGGCATGGCAGCCGCCGCCGCTGCCGCTGCAAGTATGGCTGCACTGCACGAGAACTTTATCTCTTCGATGGGTTATGGCGCCAGTCCACCCAAATTCCCATCTTCTCATTCGCCAGAGGGAGATCCATGCTCAAGTCCTGACCCTAAGATCTGCTATGTGTGTAAGAAGAGCTTCAAGAGCTCCTATAGCATGAAACTGCACTACAAGAACGTCCACCTCAAAGAGATGCATGTGTGCACTGTGGCTGGCTGCAACGCCGCCTTCCCTTCCCGGCGGAGCCGAGACAGGTTGGTGCTTGAGCTTGCTTAAATGTATTTTAATTGTGAAAGTCACAGGTAGGTTCAATGTAAATGTATATATAATGTCAATATAATACATGTTTAAAGTATATATGTTGTGTTAATGAAAGCCATGAGGAGACAGGTTAAATAGATAGTAGGCTGCATTTTTGTGAAAGATCCCTTGATGAAGAAAGTTCCTTTGATACAAATAAATCTAAGACTGAGCCACAGTATTTAATTAAAGAATGACACTTATTAACATAAGCTATCACATAGCATATGTTTGCTAATGGAACACAAAAAAATGACTCAGGGACATCTGCTCCATGTCAGTCAAAGTTCAGAAAGAGTAGGGTGTCAGAATGAGAAGTACACACACAAGCACTAGGCCGTACCCATCAGCCCTCCAGCTGCAGTGTGCTGTTTTCTTGCCCTCACTCCCTCACCTTGTCACGGTGCGGTAAAGGCGCATATATTAACAAAGACAGCAGTTTGTCAAACCACTGCATCTATTAGCGCATTAGGAGGTGAGGCCAGCCATGCTCACCTGGGCTTGTTAGCACATATCAGTCCCACACACTCACTCGGCAGAATATGTATGCCACAGCCTCACCAGCAGCAGGCTGATGCTATAGCACATGCTGGAGGTACATACACTTCACTACTGCCCTGGAATACGATACACACACACACACACACACACAAGCAACTTTTATGGGAGTGACTTGTAAGTGTTAGTTTGTGTTAGTGTGAATTTTATCGAAAAATGCAATAGATATCAAAATAATAGCTGTGTATGAACTCATGTTAAAGGCTGCGTGAAATCAGCTTAACTGACACATTTGAGATACCTTATGTAAAACCCCACTAAAGTGCACCATACTTTAAGTGTAAAAAAGTGAGACTTAAATTTAGGGGCATGATACAAGTTATTGCGTGTTTCCAAATAAACAATGAAACTGAGAAATAGACATTTCTTCAGTGGTTTCCTCTTATTCACACTGAGGTTTTGCCACCTTCAATCACCGTTACCGGCTTGATGCTCCCTTTCCACCCCAAGCCTTTATCACATTTGTTGTTTCAGTGGCATCTGTTCAAAGCAATTGTTCGTTCATTAGCAGCATGTAAATAGAGCAGGTGATTCTGGGACTCAATTAGAATGAATACGGGAGGGGAACGGGGGGGAAGGGGGGGGGGGGGGGGCACAGAGCAGGTGACAAGTTAGCGTTAGCGAAGGTGCAACCCTGCTGTTCACCTGATGCAGCTGTGCCGACAGCAGCATGATGACAAGACGTGTTATTTTAGCATCCACTGCCTCAGTGTGCTCTACTGCCACCGGTGATTTTTTTTAGTTCCCTTCTGTTGACTGGGCTTTAGAAATAGAGAACGCCTCAGGCATGACCAGCATGCACCACACAAACCTTAGCTTTTAGTAATGCTGGAAACCAGTTGTTTGGTAACAAAAAAAAAAAAAAAAAAAAAAAATCTTACCAACTAATTATCTAATCTAAAATTTCCCTTTTTACATTTTGCATTTACTGGGTAATTTAATGAGGAATTCTTTCAATTTGAGAATTGGAGTTGAGCCAAAGAGTTCTGTGAAGGGAATTACAATATTTTTGATACTCACACACACACACACACACACTAAAAGGCCACTATTAATCCATAGACATAAATGACAAAGTAAATATAAAGTGATTTGTCCTTTCATGCTCGAATCCCCACCCCACTGTACACCGTATAGCTGTGGGCAGCTGAGACAGAAACACACTGCTCCTTCCATACTTTTTCAGTAGGGGAATAAATTCCTGACAGCACATGGGAAATATTACTCTGCCGCTGATTCAAACACAAAAGAAAAAGGACATTGCACAGCTAAAGGAATCCTGGGGCTTTGAGGCAAGTCAATGCGATGCCCAGGCTCTCATCACATCTGTCCCTGGATAAACCTCTAATGATATAATGCATGTTTGAGTGTAATGGTAGCAATAAAAAGGGAGAATAATTTGGTTGTTTTCATAAGAGCATTTGCTCTGATAAGATTAAGAAACTGCATAGATATTTGCACAAAATAATGTTTCGATGTTTATTACGAGTAAATTAGATGAAGTCAAACTCCATTCTTTCTCTTAATATGATTGTTTTTCCAACAGTGTTGGCAGTATCAATTAATAGGCAAAACCCTGGCAGCGTTTCACCTCAAATGCATACACTTAATACTTAACACAAAGTAATTCTACTACATAATAATAATAATAATAATAATAAAAAATAGTAGACTAAAGTTTAATTTTAATCTGAGGGAGTTAAAGCAGTGGTTATTTGGTGTTGTGTTTACAGCTGAATACTATAAGCAGCATGATAATATGCAGTGGCTTTCCCCTCTATACTCAGTACTGTTGTATTGAGTATAGACTTTCCAGCAGCAGGAAAGTCTAGAATAACTCATACACATACTGTATCTGATTAGGCCACTGACTGAGTGAAAAGCCAAAGCACGTAAACACACCATCAGGCACGAGGATCTATGCCTCCTCTATCAAAGTGAAGAAGAGAGAAGGAGGAGTTTGATCTCGAGAGAAAAATAAACAGTGACATTGTATGGGTAGGACACTGTAAATGTGCAGCCATGGAAAAAATACTGCTGCTGTTTATTTAGTTTAGTTTGTTTGGATTCCAGCGCTATTTATTAGACTGTTGAAGGAACAGCAGATCTCACACACACACACACACACACACACACACGCACACACGCGCATACATGGACGTGTTTAATTGCAATCCGTACACCCTCACACACACATGCGTATACAGGAAAGGGTAATTCATTGTGCCCTTGAGCAAGCATGTAATGTGTGTTTTGAGTGTAAAAACAGAGAGCAACATAAGTGTGTGTGTGTGTGTGTGTCTGTGCGTGTGTGTGTGTGTGTGTGGTTTTACAGTGGGGTGTTTTTCCCTGCCTCCTGGCTGCCTGCTGCACGGAGGTAAATGAGTGCATATTTTTTGTGGGGAGCATTGTGTTGAAGAAGGTGCATGATTAACTGCTGGAAAGATGCACATACCAGTAATCATTGCCATTATTAGCCTCGTTAATCATATATTTTTAACGGGTGACAAGACTTGCCTTACTAATGTCACTTTGAGCAGCCTACTTTGCTGATGTTTTTAACCTTCACTCCACTCTCCACTGACCTGTTCCTACTGTGTGTCACTACACCAAGTAGGTGTCCTCTTTCTTCCGCATTCCCATGGTGCAGGAGTGCGCGGCCCGTCGTGCCTGCATGGGCCACTGCAAACGGGGAGAGTGAAGGTTAATTATGTTGGAGAGTCTCTTTCCTTCCCTCTCCCATTCTCTTTCCGACTCCCTCCTTTTCCCTTGGTCCCTACACGGCATGTGGGCCCGGCTCTGTTGCTCCACAATCAGCTCTCTGTTTGTCTCTTATAAACAAAGGACATGCTGCTCTCAGAGAGAATATGTTAGCAAAAGCCACTTAGCCTAGTAAAAACATCTGCTGATTAAAAGATGGAAAACTAAAATATAAAATTCCTTCAGTTTAACATTGACAGTTTCCTTGTGATGTGTTTTGTGGAGAATAAGGGGAATAATTTCATTCTTAAAGAAAGTACATACAGACTCCTGCACAAGCACCCTGTTATCAAAAGAACTCCATATAATTGCATATTTAATGTATGTTCACTCTTTTATTTAAGGGTATTCAAAAGATGTCTTTGTTAACGTGCTATTGAAAACACTGAAACACTGGGAAGGAGAAATAATGGTGACGGAGAGTGATAAATGTTGCTAAAACTCTTGTCCGCCCACATGCACCCAAAACCTCATAACACACCCTGAACGACAGGAAAGACAAAGAACCGCTGGTGTCAGTTTAATACCACTCAGCTTTCCATCTCATTTAGACATTATGAGTCATTTAGTCAGCATATACACACACACACGTTTTCACACGTATAAACAAACAAGAGGGCAAGGGCCATCAGATGATTAACGCCAGTTGGGACAAGCACGCACTCGCTCTGCCTCCTCTGCACAGTCAAAATGGGCTCTCTAGAGGCCTCCCCCATCTTTTGGGCGAAGATGAGACTGTCAAATTGGTTTGCCAGCCACATTACTGGCCAACAGGGAGGTAGGGATGGGGAGGGGGGGGTTTCTGTAAGGAAAGATAGAATGTACCAAGGTGGAGGCATGGAGGTGAAAGGATGGAGGGGAGTGGGAAATGGGGCAGAAAGTCTAAATCTGATAAATGAAGGGATAAGTGCATTATACCCCCTGTGTGTAGATTCAGATGACTAATTTTGATTATTTAGGGCATGGAAGCGTTGCCAACACAGCAGTTAAATAATGTTTGTGCAAATAATCTCTCCTCTTCAGATATCACAGATATTAAGACAGAGGATATGTATATGTATATATATATATATATATATACATATATGTGTGTGTGTGTGCGTGCGTGCGTGCGTGTGGTGGTAACTGTGAATGGTTTTTCATTGAGCGATTGTTGTAACATTCTAACAATGTGGTTGTGAATTGTGAGTATTAAAATGGTTACTGTAGCTATAGTGCAGACTAATTACTGCATGATATTTAACATGTTTGACTTTAATAGCTTGAAACTGAGATAGCAATGGTTAACTTAGAGCTTATTAGCAGTGTGAAGGTGTTGTTTTAGAGATGGAGACATGTTGCAAAGGACCTGCCTACTTGAGCATCATCAACAGCATCCTGAAGTTCAGGGCTAAACCGGGTGAATCGGTGAAGAGCCTGTTATCTGGTGACCCGCCGCACAACATGCATCCATCATATTTTATATATTGATCCGTGATTATGGCATTTTCCCAGACATTCTTGGAACATTCCAGCTTCTCACAGCCAAGTGTCCACATATGTATTTGACTAGACAGGGATACAGGCTCACTGCCACAGACCTTGAATCATGACTCCCATACTATAGCCATAAGCTAACACCATATGGGTGCAACTGAACTATCTGAGGATAAAAAAAGAACAAAGGATTTATACAGTCTTTTTGATCTAAGTCCTGCTATATGGAGGTAGTATATTTTCAGGTTTATGCACACACACACACACACTCACACACACACAGGTTTGCACAGCTATTCTTTCTTGGACACTGTATTGACTTCTGGTCCTGACAAAGTCAGTGTTTGCCAGAAAAGGTCCTAAAGAGGTAACACATACACACACACACACACACGCAGTGACAGCAACAGCCAATCAATTTGCCGCTCTCTCTCTCCTCAATGCTGACGATGCTCGAGTGGACGGGCTCCTGGTTGCTTGATTCACAGAAAAGGGTCCCTCAAATGAATGTATTTTTACCTTTTGCAGGACAATGTCGGATAGGGAAGTAAATAATTAAAGGAAAGGGACCCTTTTTGACTGCATCAACCCTGCC
The DNA here is from genome assembly GCF_958295425.1 of Solea solea. Lineage (NCBI taxonomy): Eukaryota > Metazoa > Chordata > Actinopteri > Pleuronectiformes > Soleidae > Solea > Solea solea. The sequence continues at coordinate 2,517,608 of NC_081143.1, forward strand.
ACTGCTGGTAAGCTCTACTATCCATTGTGACTCCATGTTTGCCCGGCCTGCTAAGGATGCCCCCCCCCCTTTTTTTTTGTTAGTTTTTTTACATACATGTGCCCTCCCTGCATGGAAACCCTTCACATTTAAGGCACTGCGTGTTTGCATATTTTGTTATTGATATGATTTACGTGCTGACTGAGAGTAGTGTAAGTCCGATCTGACACTGGTCATTAGTTGCTTACATTTCCTCTGTGTGTTATGCAGGGTTATTGTGACACTGTGTGCTGTGGGTCTCCCCTTTTTCCTTGGTTCTACTTGGCAGCTATGAAATTGGAGCCAAATGGCACTGAATTAGATTTTTCAAGCTCATTTCACCTTGCACTGTATAGCATGGCTTTGTATGCTAACTGACATCCTCACTAATTGCTTAAGCATGGCATTTAACTTACTTTCATCAGCTGTAGCACATTATGTGATACAGTTTGCTTTGTGTTTGAGGAAAAAAAAATGCCCATCTTAATTAAATCCAGGGCTACATAAAGACATGTTCACTAAGGTGCTCGATTAAGCCGCATCCAATAGGGAGCAAATGCGATAATGCTGTCAGGGCCTAGTGCTAATATGCTATCCAGTTCCCCTCGATTATCACATTACCACAGCTCGAATCAATTGATAAACTCCCATTCAATATGGTGGAGTATTTAATTGAGTCAGAGTCTATTGGATTTGAGGGCTGTGCTGTGCAGACATGCTGACAGCAGTAAACACGACCAGGGCGCTCTCTCTGTCTGCGCTTTGTTAGAGAGCTGCAAGACTGCAGACTTCTCTTTATGTTTTGGACCTTTGGTGGACATTGATTATAAGAATATGCAGTGGTTCCTTGGTATGTAATCTCTATAACCTGGTACCATTTCATAGAATTGAGATAACCTGACAATTTCAAAAGAAGACATTTTAAAGGACCAGTGCATAAGAATACTGAGAGTGACATTAACGGCATCTGATGGTGAGACTCCTCACCACTCTCTTTCCCAAGCACGTCAGGGAACTACGGTGGCTCCTTCCATACCACAATGGATGTCGTTCTTTTTTTTGTGTGCGATAAGCTTCCACTTCAAAACTGAAAATGCATGCTCTGGCTGGTTTGTCTGTTCAAGCTGCTGTAGGAACATGGCAGCGCAACATGACGGCTTCCGTACAGTACATACAGAAGGCTTGTTGTAAGGCTGTGAAACCCCCGATCAATTTTATTTTAAAGACATTACACACGTACCAACATTCATTGGTATTATGTTTAATTTCTGCCAATAAACCATCCTCAATGTTACTCACTGAAGCCTTAAGTACATGGATTGTACCATTGTGGATATTGTCTCTGTTCTGATCTACAACTACTTTTTTGTTTACCCACATTAGGCACAGCTCCAACATAAACCTGCACCGCAAACTGCTGACCAAAGAGCTGGACGACATTGTCCTGGACCCCCAACTCACGCCACTGCCCAAGGACCTGCGGGCCGAGTTACTGGCCAAGATCTACGCTGGGCACCACGTGGGCTTGGACCCTGTGGCTGCGATGGCCTTCGGAGGTGCCAGCCTCGGACCAATCAGCCTGAACCATGTCCGTTCCCCCATAAGCAACCAGTATTCCCATTACCCTCTCAGCCACAAACTTAAAAATCACCACACCAACGGCTTCTCCCAGGGCCAGCCAGATGACTACATGGTGCTGGACCTGAGCACCACCTCTAGTGTTCAATCCAGCAGCAGTGTCCACTCCTCACACGAGTCAGATGAGGGCAGTGATGAAGGCATCCTACTGGATGACCTAGAGGAGGAGGATGGAGAAGAGGATGAGGAGGAGGGCAACAGCGAGGGAGAGGACTGCTCCCAGCGAGCGGCAACAGGGCAACATGATGAGACTGGAGAGATAAGAGGACATGGTGAGGGGTTGGAATCTCCCTCCTCACCATTCCTCCTTTCATCCAACGGGGGCAGTAACGGTGGCAGCGGTGGGATTCTCTGCAACATCTGCCACAAAATGTACAGCAACAAAGGGACTCTGCGTGTGCACTACAAGACTGTGCACCTGCGAGAGATGCACAAGTGCAAAATCCCTGGTTGCAACATGGTGTTCAGCTCTGTGCGCAGTCGTAACCGACATTCTCAGAACCCCAACCTCCATAAAAACATGCCCTTCTCTACAATAATAGACTAAATAATGACTTTCTACTCGACCCTCCTGTCAGTCAGCCCACTCCTCCCCTCATTCTTCATCCTTATCCCTCCTCAAATTAGCTTTTAACCCCAGCCCAGGGCCATCAAGTACAGGCTAAGTGCTTGTTTGCCTCCTGCCCATCCTCTGTAAGTCATAGCAAGACATTTGTACGTCCCTCTATAAAAATTCATTGACTCTAAATACAGTTAATTATTGTGACCTTGGACTTTTCCTCTTTGGAAGAACAGAATAACACTCTTGAGTGTGGAGTTTGGTTTATTACAAGACTCTTTTTTTTTTCATCTTTCCTCTCAAACTGTTCCCCATGTTTTTATGTCCATCTCCAAAGAATCTATTGAACCTCCTATTTGTGACTTTGCCTGCAGAAATAATAGAACTAAAAAGAGAAAAAACTTCTTGTTGTATTTGTGTAATGATAGCTTTTAAATGAACCCCCTACAAAAGCATGACAGCTTCATTTGTAAATAATGTCCCAAGAGGCTTTTGGTGTAAAAGAGTTGTGTTGATGGTTGTTTGCTTTTTCCTCAATCCTTATGGTTTTATGTTACAATCCAGTACAATACTTCCAGCTATAGGCAAGAAAGAGGTAGCATCGTACTAGCTTGATTCATTTATGTTAGCTTCAAAGATATGTTTTAAACTGAGTCCTAGGAAAAGAAGAATATCATGTGACTTGCTTTTTCTACTTGTTAGATATTCAGACGTTGCCGGCATGCTTTTTTAGGCTCCTACACTGATATCATTCTCTGTATTTCTATTGATTTTCTTTTTTTTTGTCTGTTTTGTTTATAAGCTTCAGTATACTAATTCAGTTTTTGCACTTTGCATCTATACATGGGGATGTGTAATATTATTATAATGAGGAGTTTTGCAATGGTGAGTTTAGGTGTTATTTGGGGTCATAGCTCGAGTGCCAAGGGACATGACAGTACCTTCAAATGACTTGTTCCAGTTCAGTTTTTGCACGTGCTCAGTTTCAAACATAGTTTCACAAAACTAGAAAACCTGAAATCTTCCCCTATCTCTAAAAATGTAAATCAGAAAGTGTCTCCAAAGTGTCTTGCATCAATATGAATTCACGTGTGACTGAACATAAACTGCTGTTTCAAAAACCACAAAAGAACTAATGCGTTTAAGGAGGAATTTGCATAATGGTTACAGTTAACATCACAAACACCACATTGACGAGTTAGTGGGGTAAATCTGTGCGAAGCATTGTGCTGAAATTGTCAAAGAAAGCAAAGGAAGAGCTGATGTTTGTTCTCACAAAATGCATCTTCATGAAATATGATATGTCCCGTAGATTTGAAAAACAGAAAAAAAGATGAAATAGTCCTTCAACTGTGACCAAAACAAAAGTGTTTGCTTTTGTAAAGATGTTTCATTGTGACATTGTACTTAAATCATGCCCCGTTAGATTAATATGATGCACTTGAGTCTTAAATCTTTTGCTGTGTTATTTTTGGTATCAGTTTCCATTGCTGAGTGTTAGCTACAAATGTACTATATGAAAAATGTCGCCATGTTCCAGGCTGTTGGATGCAGCCATTTTTAACATGTCCATGACTGTCTTGCGGTACAGATATTTCCAGTAACTGGGCAAAGTAGCCAAGGGAAGGGGTATTTATTGGTGGGTCATGTATCTTCATGGAAATGTATTTTGTCCAGTATGAAAATATTTTTTGTAAAAAGACAAAAAATAGAGATTGTTGCTCAGTTTGATTTGTTTTTCAATGTATTACCAACGCCATGTGTTACTATACAAAGAGACCTTCTCTTACTTGACTGGTGCTACACACAGAGGGAAAAATATGCAGTGTTATGTGGTGTGCTGTACAGTATTCACAACACCTTACATTCATAACAGTGTTGAGGCCTGTGTGTTTCATACTTTTTGCAATGTAGACACGACCATTTCTCGTGAAAACCTTCATGTCTTTTTTTTTTTTGTTTTTTTTTAACGATTACACCCAAATGGCACATGCTGTTTTCAGTCCTGTCTTCTTGGAGAGATAAAGAGAGCGAGTCAAAGCGCTGTGGCTGATGGAAAGGTTCCAGAGGTGGAAGGCTGGGAGGAAAGTATGACAGCAAAGATCATTAAAAATCTGCTGCCTCTCAAGTTACCTGGAGGCGTCACTGATATTACGGCTTCTTCTGTCTAATATCTCACATGTCACTTTGTTACGCTGCCACAGACAGAGATTGCTGACACTGACTGGTCCTCAATGAAAATGACAGAAGGAGGGAAGAGAATGTGTGTTGTGAACAATTCATTTAGGCTCATTCAATTCACTTTGTCTATTCATTTTACCATGCATGTACATATTCATAGTCAGAATCATTGGAACTGCATTTCAACTCCTTTCTCTCTGATTTTCTCTTTGTCTGTCAGAGCGCAGTCATTTGACAAAACCCTGCCTTACCCGCTTCTTAAACCCACCACCCACACCCCACAGCGCTGGTCCTACAGGGACACACACTAATGGCGTATTTCCACCGGCTCACCTCGGCACGGCACGATTAGGTTGCATCTCCACTAGAAAAAAAGTACCTACTTAACTAAATACACCACCCCACTTTAACAGACTCCTCTGTTAAAGATTTCCCTGGTAGTTGCTGGAGATTTACCCATGTTTTTAGGATTGTTAAGTGGTTTTAAGTGATCTACAGTTCGGCGCTGTTCGGCTTGATTTGTGTGTGGGACGTCTCTTCCTGCGCCAGCACTCTGACCAATCATCGCATAGTTACCTACTCAGCACGCTTTTGGAAACTCACCTGAGCAGGTACTAAAAATAGTACCTGGTACCAGGTACAATGTTAGTAGAAACATTACTTAAACCGTGCCGTGCCGTGGCGAGGAGAGGCAAGTAGAGCCAGTGGAAATGCGCCATAATAGTGTATGCTTAAGTTCACCGGACGACCATGGCATAGGAAAAAGGGATGGGTAATTGCCTGTTTATCCCAAGTGAAGAGAACATTGAGTACAGGAACCCCTGCCTTCTCCCAGGAGTGGGTTTCACTGAGGCACTTGCTGCCTCACTCACTCACTCAGTTCCCCCGGCTCTCGCTCTGGCAGAAATAAAAAAGTTCCCTGCTGACAGCTGTCTCACACACACACACACACACACACACACGGAGGAGAGGGCATACCATTCACATATACGTCCTTGTTACAGGCCAGACGGATTACAAAACTATGATGACATGTTAACCTCGAGTGACAGAGAAGGAAACAAAATAACAGAGTGGATGAAACTGACATTAACATTAACATTATAGCTTTTGCCACTAGAAAGTTTTTATTCTGTCATGAAGAGAAAGACATTGGAAATTTAACTATAGAGGAATTTAAAAAAAAATCTAGATTGAGGTGTACTTACCCAACATTTTTTAAAACTTATTTTAATATAAAAGTGGTGTGACCCTGAAGCTTTTTCTTTTTGTTTCTTTTTACACATTCCTTATGTTGTGTTCTTCTCAAGCAGCAGCTGCAGTGCATCACCCTTCTCTGCGTACATGTGCACCAGCGAGAAATCTGAATATCATAAAAGAGATTTCTTTACAACACCCAACTCCCGCCCTTAACGGCCTCCGCCTGGTGCTGGACATGCCAGCAGGGCTCAGAGCTGCAAGACGCTGGAAACTGAGCTGAGAAAAGACACAAACAACTGTCCAGCATAGCATAGGGAGACTGACGGCAAGAGAGACAGAGAGAAGTGAGGAGAAAGAAAGGCACTGGGCATAGGAAGTGAGAGAATCACAGGGAGAGAAGAGAGCAAAGAGAGCAGCAGGGCCAGGACTCCCCACGACTCATCAGCAGTTTCTTCTTGATTGCCTGCTGGTGAGCGATCGACTCACATATCTGGTCCTCTCCCCAACATTCTGCTCCCCTCTGAGAAATGACCACCAATTTAAAAAAAAAAAGCTCCCTAAACCCAATCTTTGGGCCCAGGCAAATTCTGCCAACTCGTGACCGGGCTGTGGGACGACAGGAACACGGCACTTAGAGCGCAATCTTTAATATTTGATCACAGGAGTGTCAGGCATCAATTACTCAGTAATTCTACACAGCACACACAGGGAGAAGGAGATGACCTGTTAGTCACTGTCCACGTTCATGTCGTGAGTGAGTGAGTGAGTGAGTGAGTGAGGATGAGAGGTGACGGTCAGTGTAGCTCAAAGAACAAAGTGTGATGGAAATATGCAGATAGAGGAAAAACAGACTCGTCCACGGGTTTAGTATAGATGCTTCACTCTCATAAAAAAAACTAAAAAACCCTCATTAATTAGAACTGGAACCTGTGAAATGTCAGTGATCCTGAAAATAAAATGTTTTCCATTGTGCCAATCATACTTTACAGTCTTAAAATATAGATAAGCTTGAAGAGCTGGTGAATTAAGATTTTAAGATTTTAGTTTTGTTTTTTTTCTGTGTGTTTTTGTGTATCCAATACATTTGTGTGTGTGTCTTAAAAAGCCCGTGTTGTGGTACTGGGACTCAACAATGTTGCATGGCTACATCGTCGCACTGCAAAGAACAAACACAGCAGAGGAGCTCGTATCACTGGTGTCAAAATGGTGATTTGGAAGCCTCATGAATACTGTATGTTACCTAAACAGGTGTTTCCCATTTGCAGACAGGAGGAAAAAATGTCCTCTTTTTAAAGAGACTCTTTTCTTTTTTTTCTTTCCTTTTTGCCTTTCTTCTATTTGTTTCTGTATCATAACAGTCTATGGTTTTTGCATAAAATGCATAAGGGTTTTGGGATGTAAATGGAATTTTATTCATATTTTGTCCAAATACCTCTTGTAATTTGTATCAGAATTCTTGTACAATTTTTATATTAAAGATTTATCAGTCACTGGCATTTTGTCTTCCAATAATTTTCCATGCTGACAAACCTGGACATACAAATACTAACTAAATCAAGTTATTGTAAAAACTGAAATAGCCTGGATACTATAATAATGTGTCAGTCAAGCCAGCGTTACAACACACTGATTTCAGCAGGTCTTGCCGGGCTCTTTAATTACCCTATGATAAAATCCACCGGGGAAAAGGCTATCTTGACCAATCAGTGGACAATTAGATTAATAGAGTTATTAAAAGATGTATTGGCAGCATGAGAAGAAGGTGCTGCTCGTTTGAGCAAATTAGTCAAATGAAAGAAGGGAGAGAAAGGACATACAGCTTTGTCAGATTAGGAAGGGAAATTAAATTAAATGTGCATGAAGGAAAATGCCAACCGAAGGTAACCCTATGCACAAACTAGATTGAAAACCAGAAATACAATTTGAAATTAAACTTGAAGCAAGAAATGACCATCTATGTTTTTATTATGCACCTATGAATATTTATCATCTTGACATACTAAAAATCTGCACAAGGATGTGACACTGAAGCCTGATATTGACAACAAAAGACAAATGCCGGGTCATTTTGCACATAAAGTGACCTGTGCTGACATCATTTGCTGTGGCTCAAATTACAAAATGATATGAGCTCCAGCAGCGATGTCATGTTTGCTCTGGTAACCAACGGGAACATAATGCCGCCTCCCTCCTCTCTGTAACAGTAAAGGAGTGACACGGGCCTTATTGACCTTGAATTAGACACCGTTCCTCTTTGTCACACACCGGTTCCTTGATCCATCTGTCATCATTGATAACTGTACAACATACACACACACACACACACTTCAGAATAATAGCACTGCATAGTATTGATTATATGCGGGCTTAGTAAGTGATACTCCCCCCACTTCTCACAGATATCCTGAGCCACCCATCTTAAACACACACACACACACACACGCACACACACTCCCATCCTCGGTGACAAGACCCCACCAAGGAGGGAGGGCGCTGTCCGACACGAGGCTGACCTCACTGCTACATAACCAAGCATGCTGACGGTGACGACAGGCCATCGATTGGCCTGACAAACACTCTGGCCCTCTGCTGACCTTTGAGAGGCAGAGTTTTTTGCAAAGGGAGAAACAAAGAGAAAGAAGGGGAGAGAGAAACTGGGGAGGCTGGAGAAGTTGACAGGGGAAAGATGTTCATCAGCCCATCTGTCGGCCCGACCTTACAGATCTCCAGGATTAGTAATTAATTTGATGTCAGTCCAATCAGGATTGTGTGTCAGTGAACGACATGCTGATTGATTCTGAATGCTACGTATCAGAATGAATACGCTTTTTAAATCAGCTCAGTGTCACTGTTTTGGTTGACTTACAATAAGATATCAGATTGATTATTGAAGTATCGTACACCTGTGCAATACTCAACACACACACACACACAGAGAGAGAGACAAAGATCAACACAAATCTCCCTTCTTCATTTTCACCTTCTCATTTACAGGCAAGTTCATCATGCACGACGAAAACATGTCTCTGTTCTCAGCACAAACAACAACTCCAGCATCTACGGCATGTCCACATGTTCCAGGGGCGATTTTAAAAAAAAGAAACAAAGTCACTACTGCCAACACAACACAGCACAAACACAAACGAACACAAATCACCAATTCTGTCTAATTCAACAGACATTTGTGTTGTATGCTCTGGTGGAAGGATTCAATTAGTATCAGTTTGAATGGAAATCCTGTTCAAAAGAATCCAGCACAGACAGAAGCACTGTGGCTGTGTAAACCCAGCTGCTGTCACACACTTCTACACTCTAGAATCTACAGATGTTGTAAGGGCGACCGTGTTCGCTAATTAGAAATATTAGAGCTGCAACTAACCATTATTTTCGATTAATCTGTCGATTATTTTCTCGATTAATCGTTTGGTCCATAAAATATCAGAAAATCTTAATAAATGTTGATCGTTGTTCATCAAACCTGGAAATGATGATGTTCTCAAATGTCTCGTTTTGTCCACAAACCAAAATGATTCACTTTTAATGATTTCTTAGTTATCCAGAGCAAAGAAATGAAGAAAATATTCACATTTAAGAAGCTTAAACTATTGGAAATCTTGTTTTAATCATGAAAAAAGCTTCAAACCATCAAAATCAAAATATCAATATCAAAATAGATGTCGATTAATTTAGTAATCGATTAATAAACGATTAATCAATTAATAAGCTCTAATAAATATGCGTTCTCTTTCACATCATAATAGCACTTGCAGTCATGTTATGTAACATTACAGCAAGGACTAACACTATAATGTGATTTTTATAAAAGTGAGGGACAAAGAAAACAAAAGGGTCTGTGAGCTTTCAGTGCACTTTAAGGTGTAATTTATGAGAGTGTCATGACGGAGAGCCGTTTGATTTGATCAGAAATTACACAAAAATCTTCAAATCTTTGAGTCAGAATGTATTAGTTGCTGCGGGAAGATCTAAATAAAGACCACAGAGAAATCACACAAACAGCGTTACAGCCAAGAAGTACTTTCTGTGGAAAAATGTGCACGACGTAAAGATAAAGATCATTCTGTAATGCATGGATGCACACACACACACACACACACACACACACACACACCTTCCACTCACTGCACTGAAAGCAGAAATCAATTTTCATCGAGGGCTAATTCATTGTAATTGTAACTTACAATTATCAGGTACATCACAAAGAATTTAGTGGGAAAGAACAGAGACGAGAGATTTTGTATGTCACTGTTTTAGCTGCTAAACTTAATATTACAATGAACAGAGACATTTCATTCTACTTTTTAAAGGCGGATACATAATTATACCAAAAGAGACTGGATGACTGGGAGCAGAAGCACTTATAAATGTTAGTGAATAGCAGAGGAAATGTGCAATTACAGAGAACATCACAGACGGTGACTCCTGAATTCTTGTAAAAACTTATCTGTGGTAACATGAGCCTTGGCTGGGATGGACCACATACACGTATCAGACTTTTTACTGGGCCTTATTGATTTGGTTCTACACCAGTGAGGCCTGCAATGCTGGCTAATGCTATTGACGAGCCATCAGTCTTGTGCAGAAGTGTGGAGGCATGCAGCTCTTTTTCCAAGACCAACCAAGGAAGGAGAGAGGAAGAGGAGAAAAGAAAGAGCGGGGAAAACATCAATGGACAGTGATGGAGAGTGGGGAGGAGGGCGAAGATGCAAGCACAGCAGACAGACTCAGACCACTGTCCATGGTTTGGGAACACTAAATTAGAAAAAAGACAAAAGGGATGAGAGAGGGAGAAACTGTAAACAGCCACATCGATCCAACTAGCATTGGGCAAATCAAACCATTACAACCAGAGCCTCATGCCCCAGACTTGAGGGAGATAATGTGAATATCTACACACTTCTCTAGCAAAGAGAAAAGTTTTCATCGCTACACACTAGATCTTTTAAGAACTGCTGGACCAACTCATTCTTTAGTGTTCCTCCTCACCGGCCAAATAACAAATTGGAAGAGCAGCAGGACAGGAAGGGGTTAACGCAGGAGAGGGTGGAAGGGAGGATGAAAAAAAGCCCTCTGGCAACCCAGGGACAGAGGGAACGCTGAACTCATCACAAACTCCTCTGCTGGCGTCCGCCAGCACATAATGACCCCAACAAGACGGGAATCCCTTTTAATTAAAGTGAAGGGAGATCAGTTAAGCAGATGGTTGCCGACAAATATTAGGGGAAATAGAATGTTTAATGGCCTGTGCACTTATCGCAGGCTATTTTCCACACCCAGCCCCAAACTGATAAACAGGACAGGGCCTTGTTAATCAACCTTACAACCTTTAAAGCCCAAGATAAGAGAATAATTTGGGATCTTTGTAAATTAGCTTGAGATGTGGCTAAGACTCTGGCCCCTTGCGTACTCAGGGCCAGACTGTCGAGGAGGGAGAAGAATTTCTATCAGTGTAATAGCCTTGTGCCACGGTGAGGAAGTTTGGGGGGGAAAAGTACTTTTTTTTTCTTTTTTTTTTGCAGGGGATAAAGATTTTTCTTCTGTTATTTTCCTGAGTTTTTTATTCCCCTTGTGGTTTGACCCTCTTGCCACCACCCTGCTGCGCTCTTATCAGTGACACAAGAGAGTCGCCCGCCTCTGTGGAAATAATCTAAACAAAGAGGCGGGGAAGCAGCAGCCCTGAGCGAGTGACCTGTGCGAGCAGGTTAACGGGCCCTCACCCCTCTAACTCAGACACAGGTGGGGGTGGCTTGTGTTTATTTTGCAGATGATGGATTGAAGAGGAAGGGTTTATCGACATTGGGAGCAACCCGGTGAGGATTGTAGCAGGTACATTTTTGCTATGAAAATCCTTACACAAGAAGTATATTTCTTTGGATAGCACGCCACGGTTAAATCTATGAGGCTGAGAGATCATGACATTAGGTTGTTATTCTCATTTAAAATGCATGGCTTAGAATGTTGCCCTACACACACACACACACACACACAAATGATGGTGTTTAAAGTTCCTAAAAGAAGGAACCATTTAAATCTAAACACAAAACTCAGAAGCTTTAATTCAGTAGTGATCACATAAGTGATAAATCATGATTACATTACACAGTTTTGTTTTTTCTTACCTGTTCAGTTCAGCTTTGTTTCTGTTGTTTCTCTCGTTGGCAGAGAGACACTATTGAAGGTAATTACATAGAGAAATGCAGACATTTATCAGTGCTTGTGGTTTGGGACCTTAAATGGTCTTGCTGACAATTTTCCCTTACAGTGGGCCACTGTGGAGCTGGCAGGTTCTGTTCGGAGCCCCAATGCTGCATGGGATTGAAAGCTCAGAGTGTTGCCATATGTTGGACCTTTCCTGGTGCCAGCAGCAAATCTGCTGAACAACGCGACTCGAACCATGAAGTCCGTGCCTTGGCAGAAGGTGTGTGCTCGGGCGACTTGCAGGAGCACAGAAGTACACAGTTCACAAAAGACGATTGCACGTACACGTCTTAAAGTGCTCGTGTGTGTGTGTGTGTGTCCACTATCCGGTCTACCTGTGGCTCCGTCTGTCCGTTGTCAGACACAACCTATAGTCCCATTTCATCAACGCACACATGCGTACTCATTTTAGTGTGAACATCCATGGAGAACATCCCAGATTGCAATGGGTCACACCTGGTTATGCTTCTTTCCCATCTCCCCTCTCACTCTACTCCCCAGTTCCCACACCGGAGGCATCTGGAACCTATTGGCAGCAGAGTCACACCGAGCCATAAAGCCCTCACAGCCTCACAAAAGCATAAGGGGTAGAACGTCAAACAATGTTGGCCCAACAAGCTGCCAACAGACACAACGCATCTTGAACCTGAACAAACTCCACCGCTCATTTTTTATCCACTCTCTATGTCTCTCAAAACCCTTCCTCTCCGTCTCTCTTTGTCTCTCTCTCTCTCTCACACACACACACACACACACACACAGACACACACACACAAACACCACCTGGGAATGAGTTGAGGGAGAATTTCAAATTTTTACCCCTAAATGGAATTGGTGCTGATGCTGAGGGAGCTAAATGTGGCTCAGGCGACCGAGACTGTGGAGAAACAGATACTGATGAGGCTTGAAACTTGCTGTCAAAATCACTTGAAACAGAAACAAAACACCCAAGTGTATTAAGACCCTGATGTATTTAAAATGCACTGGCTAGTTCTATGTAAGGGTTTAAATCAGGTATCCTCGACAGTCATCGTGCTCTGGTCAAAGACTTAATGACCTCGTTTGCCATCCGACACATAATGTGATTATAGGGGACCCACTGTCACATGACAATCCTCTGTTTCAGACATGAGGATTGTCTGGCCCTTGTGTCACAGCTCGGTAACGCTCTTATCGATTCTCCATATCTGTTACGGAGGCTGGGAAGCATGTCCCACATATGATATGCTTTTAATAGTGGCTAAGTTCTCCTAACACTCAAAATGAAGGGGGAAAAAATAACTAAAGAGAAAACAGCAAGAACAAAGAATTTACAATTGTGCGATGAAAAAGTATTTTACATTTGTCTGGCAGGCTCTGAACACACTTTATACGTTTCTTTCTCACAGCTATTTCTCCCCTTTCTGATTTCTGTGGCATAAAAAAATGTTGGCCGGCGTTTGAGCACAAAAATCTGTGTTGGAGCCATTTCAAACCAGCATTTTATTGTTAACAAATGCCGCCTTTGATACCGGCTACAATAGGCGATACCTCAGTGTTTGTTTGTGCTGGAGGTGAAAATGAGTTGCTAACATTTGGAAGGGAAAGCTTGTGAAATATAACGCAGCAACAACACGGGGAAAAAATGGCACTCTTTAATGTCGTGCAGGAGCCGACGATGTTTTTCCACTCATTAGAGGGACTTTGAAGTGTGTGTCTGAAACCTTAGCTTGGGAAATCTGACAGAGACAAGATTGTGGTGTGCACTTTCTTCTCCAAGAACACCGCGATTCAAGGTAACGTATCCACATCCTATTAGTCTGTGGTGAACTTACCAGCTGAACGCAGACAGACTGTGGTATTAGGCAGCACAAAATTTGATCATGGTGCCCATCGTATAAAATACAGTAGGTCTACATGGGGAGATAAATGCAGCTCTGTCAAATTTAATTTCACCTCACGACTGCGACCACAACAGCATTATTAGAAGACAGAAATCGTGGATTTCATGTGAGAACCTACATGAGAGCTTTGCTGGGTTCAGGTCCTGAGGAATCCACTTTGGAGCAGCGTAAAGTCCTGCCTCTTCACCGTCGGACCCCAGGGTGCTGTCTAAATTAACTGGGACGAGTGGATTGTTAAAGGGATGACCCTTTCCCTATTCACCCAATTCCACCTCCACACACATTTCATCACACATACACACTCTCGACGTCGACCGCTAAGCCTCGGTAAATCTGATAAGCCACCCTGGTGGCTTTTGTGGCCAATCCGTGCAGAGAACAACGCGGCTGGTATCAGGCAGCTGCAAAGCCCTCGTCAAGCGGGACTTCAAAGTGCTCAGAAGGGCCGCGCTCACACCCATGAAAGCTGGAACCGTCTCTCAGCCTCTCCCTTACCCCACCTCGACTCCTATCCCCTACCCCTATGCCTGGGTGATGTCATTATTGAAGTCTTTGGCGTGCTATCCGAGAAGTAAGTTACCACTGACAGGTTCAGAGCCTGGCTGCCTCACCCATGAGGATTCATGACTTTGAAGCTATTGGCCTTAAGCTGCAAATTATTCTTTTCAGGCTCTCTACGCTCTACCTACAGCTTTACTCCACACCCTCCTTCCCCTCGGTGCAGCAGACAGCACCCACCGGATCGCACAGCACCCACTAGCCCACTTGCACACACACATTATAGACAGTGAGCGATGTCAGAGGGTGAGTGAAGTCAGACACATGCTCGCTGACTATCCCAGATATCTGTAAACATTATATATATTGTCTTGTTCATAAAAGCAGAGCCGTACCAGGCTCTTCCTCGCAGCAGCCCATCCATTCCTCACTCCCTTCATCAGCACTTAGCGGACATCTGTGCAGTGCCAGCCCTCTCCGTATGCCACGGCGGTCAGAAGACAAATGACCGTGTCAGTGCAGTGGCACGCCTGTATGTCTGATGCCACACAGGGGTGCAGGGTGGGTGTGGTGAGGGACACAGACAGGAAGAAGGCCAGAGCCAGCCAGGAATGGGCCGGGTGTGCAGTACAGGGAAAAAAGAGCAATAAGTTATCTTAAGTACTGCGAACATATGAAATTAAAGTAATGCCTGATGTGGCAAAAAGAAAAGAAGTAGTATGTGTGGAAAGAAAAGAAAAACACCTTTAAAGACTGGCTCACCTTGTGCCATAGAGATGGTTTGGCTTGTTATGTCTTACTAAAAACATATCCACAGTTTATCTGTAAGTGCTGACCACTTTTTTAAATGCTAATTTTGTACTTTCTGGGCACCGTGGGCTTTTCTTCATTTTGCCGTTGCCAAATCTACATCTTTTTCATATCTGCTTATTCTGTGCATCATCACAGTGGAGCGTGAGCTTGCTCCTCAATTTGAAACATCTTTGGATTTCTTAAGTTAGACATGTTGCACATGTTGGTGATACAATACTACTCTAAGCCCACACAATGTTTCAGTCCAGTTATAACTCTCATCAATTTGCTTTTGTTTTATTCAGTATATGGTTAGATTTCATGACAATCACACACATTAACACAGATCTTTCAAATAACCTTGATGCAAGTTTGTCAATGAATATAATTTAAAGCAGGGGTGTCACACTCAAATGACCTGGGGGCCAATGTAGTCTGGTCAAACGGGGGCCGACATGGAAGAAAAAAAAGTTGAAAAAACAACTATTTAGTAGCCGGTGAGCAATATAAGATATTCATTATGATATTAGACAGAATTGCAAAGTAAAAGTGCTTGTTTTGATATTAAAATAATTCACAATAAAAACATATTTATGATGCACAGAAATGGAGAATTAAATTGAAAATTTAGCAAATAATGAGGAGGATAATTGTGATTAAAACAGCTTAAATATACAGTATGTCATTTCATGTTGAGTGTAATACATTTAATAAAGCAATGATTACAACCCAATGTCTTATTACTATTATAAACAATACATTTAGTCTTATATTCTGTCTCTATTCATCACCTCGCACAGTGGTGGGCGGGCCGCATGTTATCGATTGGTGGGCCACATGTGGCCCCCGGGCCAACAGTTTGACACATGTGATTTAAAGCTATATAATAATGTTATATATAACATTTCTACATTAAAATATCTAAAAACAACAAGACTAATGTTAAATATGTGTTTGAGTAGTGCACTCACATAAGCCAAAATGTTTCTAACTCTCTTCAAATCAAGAGAAATCAATATTTACATTGATCAGATCCTTTTATTAATTTTAGTCGCCTTTTGATGACGACCATCCGCTTTGCTGAGCTGCTGCTGTTTTTGCATAGAGCTTTTCCTTTGATAATCCCTGTGAATCACACAGCTTTAAGCGTTCTACATGCTCCTCTGCATGCAGTACAGGACCAGGACTCTTGAATGAGTATGACTGAAAGGTGACTACAGTAACTGAGGAACATACAAGGTTAAAACTAGAAACCCAAGACTTGAGTTTCAAATGCAACACGATCACATATCATTCTCATGCTAGCACGCTCCAACAACTAAAACCTGTGTCCAGCTCAGGCTGCAGAGAGAGGGGTGGGTGTTGGGGTGGGGCTGAGAGAAGGTGTGTGTGTAGAGAAGTAGGGGAAGGATAACAGTATTCCCTTGGTAACAGGCTCTGGCAGAGGAACTGAGAGGTGTTTTGGCTTGTGTTGAATTTGGGGAGAGTGCAGCGTCTCCCAGAAGGAGGCTATAAAAAGACAAAGGAGGCAGGAGGCCATGTTGAAAGGAGCAAACACCCACTCCATAATCCCACCACTGCCACCATCACCACCAATGGGAGAGAGAAAACACACACACACACACTGAGATTGAGATCACGTAAACACTTCACTAAACACAGCTATTACAAACACAGAAACAGACACACAAACACAACACTGACCTTCACGTCTAAACATCATTAGTTCATGTGGCCATTTGCTTGAGCAGAAAGTATCAAACTCAGCGTTTCAGCGAGCACAAAAGACTGACAACCACAACAAACAACTGACAGACAGCAACGGACGCGGGGTGTTGATGGACAGAGTTATGGAGACGGCGTAAAGACAACGTGGCTGCATGTGAACCAAAGTGTAACCGAGACAAACATTTAGTGTTCAAGGTAAAAATGGAGATAAGTATCAGCTCAGAGATCCTGAAAGGACACATTGAGATATGAATACTCACAATAATCTCAAGAGGAAAATAAGACACATGCACAAAATAAAACAAGGCCTTAGGCATTAAGTTACCACTGACAGTTCCACTGACATATGCACAAATACACAAAAACAAACACAGAGAAAACACATGGTGGTTTCATTGAGGGAGTGTTGAACATGCTGTCCTCCTGCCTGCCCACAAATATTTAAACCATGAGGTAAACTTGGCCGTCCTCTGTGGACAATAGGCATAAAAATGTAAGTCTGGATTCCTGATGCAATACAAATCAAAATCAAATGAATCCAAAGCCTTCTCTGCTTTTGTTTTACTCCTGTCTTGGCCACTGTGGCCAACATGATCAGTCAAAACATGGGAGCCTGATTTGAGTGAAGGGGATGAGATATGAAAAACAGAGAGAGAGAGGGGAGGGGGGTGAAAAAGGACAAAGAAAAAAGAGAGGATGTGCCATATCCAATTGTGGATATTTACGTGTAAATGTGCTCTGTACTTCTTTCCCGCTGCATGTCCATGGGAATAAAATGCTCTGGCCCATTGCCTGGGTAAATGTGTTCCCTATGTGTGGGTTTACTATCCCTCTGAGTTGTCTTCACCAAAAAGGGAGCGACTGGGCAAGGTGCAAAAGAAAGATGCCGCTGGTTAAAGAGCTTTTTTTGTACACTTACACATCGGGTCGGGGAGAGAGGCAGAAATGAGGTGGGGCAAACACAGAAAATCTGTGGCTCTGCGGTTGAACCTAAATGTGGGAGGTCCAGAGCTCCCCCTCCTTCTCCAATAGCGCTATTAAATACCTTTGGAACATCCCGACTGGCTTTTAAACAGAGCTGCAGAGGGTATCTGGTGGATATGAAGGAAACTAAGCATGCCCAGGAGGGGGGGATGTTGTGAATCGTTGGGTGTCCATGACCTGGCACTGCTCTAGCCCTGCAGCTCAATGTTCAGGGCCCAAGAAATCCTTTATAAGCCCATTAGAGTGTGAATTTTACCAATCAAATTGAAGAGTCTAGTACTAACAAATGCTAACATTGGATTTTATTGCTGTTTGAGCCCTCCTGGTGCAAGCCTTATGGACTATGTGGTCAAGCTGTTAGCCATTACACTGACAAGCACGCACACAATTCTACATCTGGCCCTCTGCAGCTTTAACACACCAAGCCAATTACATGTTGTTGTTCTTTTTGACATATAATGTTTTTCATAATCAGATAATTGCTCGACCCTTCAAACTCCCCGAAACAGCTTTTTCTTTCTGTGCTCGTGGGCTGCAGCGAGAACGCCGTGCCAAAACTGCTTCATCAAAAGTGCTGGGATTCTTTTTCTCTGTGTGTGAAAGTATGCCGTATTTAAGCAAAATGTCCTTCATTATATTATCCAGGCCTTTGTGAAGATGTAAGAGAAGTGAGGAGGAAATCTATGAGAGACAAGGAAAAAGAAAATAATTACTGGAAACCCTCAGTGAAATTTTTTACAGGGCTCCACTTTCAGAAGTGTGCGCACATGCAGAGGAGATTTCCTGCAACATGTTCTCCATGACAAGAATCTGTCAGCTTCTAAACGCTTGCATGTGAAAACAGCCACAAAGTATGCTGAATGTGTCAAAAGCTTGATGAAGGGAGGAGATATCCTGATTGAGTCATGTGGTTGCATATTATTCCTCAAATCAACCAACATGTGCTCCGCACTCACATCTGCCCAGAGCACTTGAAGTACACCACAGCACCACTGCCATTTAGCCCCGAATACTTCGCACCCTCTTAAGAATAAAAACATTATTGTTGGAAGGCATATCAATGAAATGCAATTTAATGGTCAGAGTGAAACCATGATCTGTCTTTAACAACAGACCTTCCTCCTCCTCCTCCTCCTTCTTCTTCTTCTTCTTTTACTGTCTGACACCATATGTATTTATGGGAAATCTTCCCTTCAGTGATGATGATGTCGTCTTGTAATTTCTATATGTGCGCAGCTGCAAGCATGTGTAAAAAACGACACAGCGACTCGACCGTGTCTCCTCCGTCGTCGTTTCTCGTGCATGTTTTTGTTTTATAGAAGTCGTCTCATTAGGAGCAATTGCCATCTGCACATAGAGCTTCCCAGTGGCTGGGATAATTGTACTGCTAATTATCATGTGGTGTCTGCTGGCTGCCAAGAATAGACAGTGCCATGTGGCCCAGTGTCTTGGGGTTTGTTTCTGGCCTTGATAACTTGATAGGGAAGACGGGAGGGCATTGGTCTCCCAGAATTGAATTAAACAGTAAATACTGTTTGTGTTTTTATCACGATTTCCTGTTTGTTAGTTGTCCCATTAGGGGGTTTATCTTGGAGCATTTGCTCTTTCACACACAGTCAACCACTTTCTCTCTCTCTCTCTCGCACACACACACAAACACACACACACACACACACACACAGGGAAGAAACACAGTCTATTTTATGCTCTACAGATGAAACACATTAGCGAATGCATGGCAAGGGACACTGAGGGAGGGGATAAAACCATCCTCTGTTCCAACGACATCAGCATTTTCTCGCAAATTTGCAATTAGTCTTAAGGGCCAGTGTAAATTAGGTCTCCTGATAAATGGGCAACTGGGACAGGACATGAAGTTTCAATAAATCCAAGACACTGCCCTGGGCATTGGTGTCCTCTTACTATAAAGCATCAAGAGAGTCCCAACAGGGAGAGATCCATGAAATGAGCCCAGAGAGCGGCACTCACTACAGGGATTCACAGGTTCATGTGGTGCCTCTCCCCTCTCGGTGTTCCATGAGAGAGACCACTCCAAGACAAGACAGACAACTATTTCATCATGGAGATGTGAGACGAGGGGGCCGGCTCTCGAAAGCCCCGATAAGGAGCCTCTAATGTGGGTAAACTAGCACTGGTGTCTGTGTCTACACTCCTAACTCCATGGATGAGACCACTTTACGCTGAGACACTGAGAGTGAGAGCGCCGCAGTCCCATTCAGGGGAGTCTAGAGTTGCGTCTCATCAGTGTTTAAACATATTAGAGCAGGACCTGCGCTGTTGCTGATTTGATCTGCTGCCTGCACTGGAAAGACGTCAAATATAAGGTTTTACTTTTTAAAGACCATGCAATTCTCTCCGCATGGATATTGATGATGCATCAACTTACACATTTGGCCATTGCACAGGAGGGCTTCTGGACAAGTATGACAGTTAATGGAGCTGGCAGAAGCAGCCTGAGCAAGGATCAGGTTCAAATGGATTCCTAGTTACTGTCCGTTTAATTGAATTGGACAAAATAACACGCCACAATAAAGTGCTGCTTAAGGGTGGAGAAATGTGTTTAAAAAGGAAGGCAAACTGATGACAAAGCGGGGGAATGTAGGATGGGACCGTGAATAGCATTAAAGCCCCATTTGTCTGCATTACCTGTGTGAAAGGGAGTTGAAACTTCAGTGGAACAGTGATGGGAGAGAACAGTAATGTGGTGGCAGGGGGGACCGCTTACTAGGTTACGCTCATATGTAGCCCAAGATTGAATTGCTAACAATCGGGATGGACTTGGAAAGTACAGATTGAGACATCTGCCTCATGTTGCAGCGTGATGCGTACAGTATCACATTATGCGACCGTGTACAGGATATTTGATCAGTTTCATGGCGGTGGATTAGGAGGTGCAGTTAAGGTTGCTACATAGGAGGTTTTACTGGCGGTAATAAAGTGTTCAGGTACAAACCAAATGCATAACTATCCTGCCAGTCCACTTGTCTAATTTTCCATAGATATGAAACCTATTTGGTTAATTGTTAATGTCATGATAAGACCAATTTAAACTGAACACGTCATCAATATTTATTCTGATATTATACTTTAATATATTTATTCAGAGTAGCACAGCAGAGTCACATCATAGGGCAACAGAGGCGAGTTTGAAAGATTATTAGATAAGGGAGGAACAATACCCCAGCCGACCGGTTTAGCTCTCAATATTTTACTTATCTATGAAATCTCCTTCTTCATTTCAGTCAGAACTATCAAAGCTTGGCATTTTTGGTGTTACTGAGCACCAGTTCCACCACAAGCTTTCACTATAAGGTAAATAACGTGATTTGAGGAAGAAAAAGACATTTGCACCATAATCTCAGCTCCATTTATAGTCTTGGGAGAAATCTGAGCCTTGACGGGAGAGTTAGACCATTGGCTGGTCTACCGGGCAGCTACAACTACATGTACATCACTACTTCAGCATTGGTAAAAACTACCTACATCTACAACTACAACTAGGAAAGAGTCGGATAATGACGTATTTCCGAGATATGAGATTGCGTCAGGTCATCCACTGTGTGTAAAGCATGTGTGTTTGTGTTGAATCATTTGTGGGAATAAGGGCTAAAGAACTGGGAACCTTGATCTCAAGATGTTAGTATTTAATGACCTGGAGATGAGATGATCAGCGACTCCTTCAGCCATTACTGGAGCAGGGCAGGACATTTGGTTTCCCTACACTCCACACTGCAGCATGACAGCAGACTGTGTCACTTGCAGAGCAAAATTGGGATAGGCTAAGATCAGTATCAGCACCAGGGAATCAACAAGGGAGGCAGGTTAATGGGAAGAGAGGAAGAGACGGGGACAATATGTTGAATCAAAGATAAGTGAGTTCTTCCTCTCCAGAGAAAACTATCTGCAGCCCTGCACTTCTTGGCGGCCGCTGAGCCGCTTGTGTTTTGCAGACACTATTGACACAAAGTAAAGCTGATAATTAAATTACATGTGTTGTGGCAAACCAGAGATACTTTGAATCATTAGCACATGTAGGGGGAGGAAGGAAGCAGTTGTGAGAGACGGCGTTCATGCTTAGATCAAGTGTGAAGCTTTCCATGTTTCTATTGTGGGCTACATGAACAAGCTTAATGACTATCAAACTGTTAATGTGCAGAAGGGGAACAAAAGGGGAAGGTGGTGATTGTAGTCAGCCTGGACACTGCTTCACCACTGCTTCACCACTGCTGCACCACTGCTTCACTGACATTCTTCCTGGACTTCATCCACATCATTTTCAGGAGGGAGGAATAAAAGAGGGAAGAGAGAATATTAAGAGTTTTCCGGTTTGGCGTCGGCCCATCCATTTGAACTATAACGGCTTTCGCACAATTCCTGTGATGCACATCACTGATACGTGCTTCAGGGGCTTGTATTGCTTACATGGGAACAGTCCATCTAAGTGACAGCTCCTCAAGCTCTCCACAAACACACTCGCACGCAGGCGCGCACTCAAACACTGACAAGGGCAGCTGTTTAAAACCATTATATCTTGTTTGGTGTGGAAATAGAAAAATGTTTCCAGATCGTAAATGTCTCCAGTGGATCTGTACGGTGCCATGTCCCCTTAACTTATAAAAGACATTTAAACGCAGCTAACAGTCCATTCCTGCAGCACATTAACCTGCAGTTTAGGGATGATATGGCTCTCTGTCTCCCTCTCCAAATCCACACTCTGCAGTCCAGTCCCTGTCCTAATTGAGTCAGCGCTCCTCTGCTGCTTGGACCTTATCGTATCACGCTTTCTAATTGACCTGCACTGCATCATAAGACAATGCGCCAGGAGCTTGACAAAAGTTATTAATTTTCACTTTGTCCAAGGCTCTGTCCCAATTAGGTCCCCTGGCTGGGGCCGACAGGGCAGCTAACGTGATTACGGGACAAGCTTATTAGTCTGTAGTAGCATTGAGGAGCAGGAGGACGACCCTAAATGAGAGCACACAGTATAGTGAGTGATTACAAAGTCAGCAGCACACTGGGATTGTTATGCTGTGATTTAATACATGTGTACACCACGTCATTCAAAATGTTGTTGTTGTTCATAAATTTTAAGGTCAGCTGTCATTCGCATGGATCTAGGACCACAGATCGAAGCGTAAATCTGAGTCTTAAGTATTGTGTATGTATATATCTTATTTATATATATCTATCTATCAACTGCATTGCTTTAAACACAATGCACCTTTATGGAGCTCATATTCCTCAGTCTACCGTGTCCTCTGCAAAGGTAGCTGCAGTCACAGTAACTCTAGGGGTGGCTAAGAAGAAAGCCAGTGAAAGGTCACGAGATGCCAGGAGCCATGACATCACTCCACGCTGACCTCTAGCCAAGTTCCTCTCAATTGGGAAGTCAGGAGACAAGCTTTAAGGAAAGGAATCAGACTCAATTAAGTACAACAGCCTCAAGCTCGTCGACATTTCGTCAGAAGACTCTTCTTCTGTTCGCTGCGCCGCATCTTCACAATGTACCAAATGATAACTGTAACAACAACATGTAACCAAAAACAAGGAGTCAGGCCGCTCCATAAATCGCCATGAAACCCTCGATCATACACGGCATCAGATTTTCACAATCAAGGATTTCAGCTCTCTTTGGTTCCTCAAACTTCCTAAAAGAGTAGCCGATGATACGTCCACAAAAAAGCCAACAGCGGCAGAAGCATGTGTTTCGAGCACCCTTTCAAATTTAGTTACAGCGCTGTCATGTTCAATCAAACGCTGCTCTGAGAATTAAGATGGAACAGTTTTGAAGCCGTGCTCGTTGAAAAGAAAAAAAACAAAGGAGCGATTCTTCAGATGGCGACTTCAATAGCCCTGGGTGCAAAATTACTAGCGCACTACCATGCCTGTGGGGGCCATTTTAATGACAGCTCGCAAAGATTGGCTTCACCCACCACGATTACGGTTCCCCTTCATGATCAGAGGCAGAGCAATACAAACAGTTAGTCCAGGAAAACAAGTGAGAGGTTTGACACAAAGACACCTGCCCACTCAGCATCTCCTGGTACAGTTTCAGCCATGAGGCCTCGCCGGCAGCGACCTGACTAACAAGTCCAAAGTCCTGTCCATGAGAGGAGAGTGACAGGGGCCTGGCAACATGCATCTCTCTGATTAATATTTCATCCTGGAACTTTGGCCCTAAGATGCATCGTACTTGTCCGAGGCTTAGATGACGGAGTGCTGAGACTACAAAACTAGCAACTTCAACCCTTTTTAAAAATATGTCTGCTGCAACTTTTTTGCAAGCATGTCAAATGTGTTTACTAACAAAGGGGAGGCTTTTGTGTACTGCTCATTTTCATGTTACTTTTATGTCACTACAGGAAAAATTGGACTGAAGGTGCAGAAAACTGTATTTAGCTAATCTTTTTAAATAAAACAGCGGAACATAAATAGAAATTGGAAACACATTTTGGAATTCAGTTAAAGAGGGGATGTTATTGTCAATTCTGGGCTAAATATTGCAAATGAATGTTAAATTCTGTACTTTGCTCATCCATCAGTGGCAGAACTCGGGGGTAAATATTTCTCTTATCATGTTTTTTTCCAGGCACACATGTCTGGAATATAGCACAGTGCGACATAATGAGACATAATAAACAACTCATTTGATTATTTTCATTTTGTAGAAAAAAAATACATTTGAGGGTTTGAAATGGTGTCCTACACTCATGGACTCAGTGACAACAACAGTGTGTCTGCTTACTATCCTCACCGGCCTGAAATTAAATAGAAATAAATGAGTTTAAAAGCCAAACTGCTGACACTTCCCTAGTTTCTGCATGTATACCATCACCTAGTGGTCTCTCATCGTGTTTATTCCTCTGAGACACGGCACACTTCCTGCTGGAGTACCTCCTTTTTTTTTTTCAGATAGCTTATTAAAATATTTACCCATTCTGCTCTGTCACTTGGAGAAAATGAGAAGACGAGGATGCACAATCAATAAGCAGCAAAAGGCAAAGTCCAATTATGTAAAAGTGTAAATTATAGATCTGGTGCAATGCCAAGGACATGGACACTCTATCCCTGTATTGCTTATAAAAACACACACACACACACACACACACACAACACGGTTCCTGTCTTTCTTTCCATCTCTTTCACATGCACACACAGAAGCAACCGAGAGGAAAATATGAAATTCTAATGTTTTGAGCCACAAGCTATTTTAAGTGCAGCGCGACTACATCGTGTTCATGTGAGACCGTATTCAAATGTGGACTCTTCAGCATCTGGGCACACATTTCTGCTGAAGGTTTATGAAAAATGCATCTATTAATTCATTATTTCGATTGAACCTGGATTATAAAGGCAGCCACTGAAACACAACAGTGATTTTGTCTGCCTAAAGTTTCTATTTCCATAATTTAATTGAGGTCACAAAAGTAGCTTTGAAAAAAGTCAAAAGTTACGGGGCACAAGCTTTGCCATATGTTTGCATTGACCTTTAATTTTATGAAATGTGTGTTACACAATCCTCAGCTTCCATGGGTCAACCTCAGTGATTATTCACAGCGAAAAACTAGCAGCTGTTGACTCTGACAGCCACATTCCTTTCTAGCCTCCTGCGTTTCAATTTGTCTTACAGCAAAAAGCCCTTCCGTTTTTAAATACTAAGCAGGGCTTTTTCCCACACAGGTCCTGCTGAGGTGAAGAATCCCACTCCTGCCACCACAACAGCAGATACGCCAGGGTCTTCTGAGAGGTTAAAACATTCTGCCGATGTTGGAGGAGGAGAGATGAAGAGAAGGGGGGAGGGAGGAGAATAGGGTCTTCTCTGACAGTCAGAAAACAGTCCCTCACAGCACTCGGCCCAGCCTCTGCTGCAAAAAACAACACTTGAATTCCTAACAGCGAGTGCCAGGTGGTCACAAGATGAATTCATCGGGGCAATGCATAACGCAAAAGGCAGAGATTATCACATCGCAGCAGCCCTAGGGCCATGGCAGTGCTGGCTGATTGGAGACATAGAAGGAGGCCCAGGAGAGGCGCTGGTCTTCCCTCTGGCCAGCGGAGAGGTGTCGGTCCACTCCTGGGAGAGATGGAGGAGCGAGGGAGAGAGGAGGGAGGGGGTGGCTGGTTCAGAGGGATGGTTCACCTCGCTACAGGCAGCCCTCCCATAGGGGCAGGAGCCGGCTAGGAGAGGCCTGAAGGCCACACACACACACACACACACACACAAAATACATACATGCATTTTGCTTTTCAAAAGAGACAATCTTTTTCACCAGATCCTTGGCAACATTTTTTCTTGTCATGGGAGTAGCAGTCCCAACATGACAAGGGTTAATATCAGACAAGAGTGCCCATATGCTTTACCATTGTAACCCTGCATTGTTGAGCAGTTAAGTTACCAGTGTGTGTGTGTGTGTGTGTCTGTCTGTCTGCCTTTCAAAGGTGATGGAAATCTAGAATAATCTACGATAAACAAAATACAACTACTGTCAGCAGCTCAAGCTTCAAAATGGCCATATGGGAGATTTGTGAATTCGAAGGAGCATCAACTGAAAATGTGCCTATAATCTGCACAAAAATGTGCAAAAAGTCAAACTGCTTTCTGTCAATGTTACATTTCAGTCAGAAATCATTTTGCATGATTGGTAAAATGCAAATCTTAGCATCCATTTAAAGGCAATCTTTTCATCTAAGAGAAAACACAAGAAAACGAGGAAAATGTCAGATGGAAAACGGGTTTCACATTTTGTTCAGTCCTCAAAACACCAGTCTACATTAAAGGTCCAGTGAGTAATAATTAAGTAGGGGTTGTTAAATAAAATAGAATCTCACATATTCTTTCGGCTTTTAAGGGTTTTGTATTATGAAGGCCACCGTAGCACCACCACACCATGAGCTGTGTTTGTTACAGTCTGCACTCTCACCTTCAGATGTCACTAATTCTTACACATGGGACCTTTAAGACAAGTATGATGAAACTGGACGTCTGTTGTGGACAAATGTGTCAGAAATGGTGTCCGTTCATTGAATATTACAGATTTACCCAAATATGTTTCCCAGGAAATTAGAGAAAATAAATACATACAATTACTTTTCCATTTAAAAAAAAAAAAAAAAAAAAATCAACTACACCTTAATTTAAAACTCAGGGTCTTTGGGGTCTAAAGAAATGAGACTGTATATGCAGAACTATCACACAGTTAAAAAGTCAAGGTTGTTTGTGGCTGTAATGACCTTTTTTACGTGTGGAATATTATTAGCCATGTGTCCCACTGTTACTTCTCAAGTCAAGAGTGTATTTCATAAACATAATGAACTATCACAATAATGACCACATAGTGGAGCTACGTAAAAATCAACCGCAGATATATAAAGATATAAGATACTAAACATCATATACACACACCAACTGACTGGTAATGTGGCCTTTATTAAATATCACAATATCCTGATTATGAAGGCTGAGTGTAAAACAAAAAAAATCGGACATTTTCTTCCTATTTCTATCCATTTGATGTAAATGAAATCACTTATTGTGAGGGTCACCAAATGTCATTAGCACATGACAGTAAACAAATCAGTGTCAGGTTGTTGAGTGAAATTCTCTTGTGTAGGTGTGTGCGTCTTCAAATTAAAACAACAACAACAACATGCCTTACAGATGTTAAAATGGCAACCTTTCCAAACCAACAAACAAGTCCGCCACTAATGTGTATATCTCTGCCATTTCCAGCCAGTATTTCATTCTCTTTGCTTATTCTACATAAATTATTGACTGGCTAATTTGGTCTGCTGGCCCAGTGAGACGCTGCAGCATCAGCATGACAGCTTTATCTATTAGGCCGAGCCCAGTGACAGCCGTGTTCTGGCACTGTGTGTAGTCGTGACTGCTGTCCGTGCATGTGTGTGTGTGTGTGTGTGTGTGTCATGTGTCTTTGAGTGTCAGTGTGCCAGTGTGGGGGGGGGGGGTCAGTCTCATTCTCAGTTGCATTAGCACAGGAGCAGGACTGGGACACATCAACATCTTAATCAATACACGAGAGTCAATTACTGAGGAAGCGCGTGCTTAAGCAAGATCTGATTATTGGGTTCATGTTCAGTCCACCAAATGGACCGAATCAATGTGATGGGATATGTGCTACACACACACACACACACACACACACACTCACAGACACACACTGATTCTCCCTCCTTTCACATCCTGTCACCTCACCCCACATTCCCTCTCCACCCTCTCACATTCCTCATGGACACTTGAGGAAGGGAAGGGGGAGACTGATCAAAGTGACAAAGAGGAAGGATTTATGTGGCCGTGGTGCGGCGGCTAACAGGACGGCGCTAAACTTGTCCAGACAGCACAAGTGTATTAAGATGAAAAGGCTGGAAGAGCTTCAAGCTCTCAACCAAACTTTAAATAAGTCATATTTGGCCATGATTTATGAAGATACATGAGGGTTGAAAAATGAAAATCATCTTAAAGGGTATCTGGATGTGCTCACAGCGCATGTGTTTTATCACTCACACGGAGCCTTTGATAAGCCTTTTGAAACAATGCTGTTTGTGAGCATTGTTTCAACTGTGGATTTGAATGTGTCGGTGTCTGATGCTTGGTGCTGGTATTAGGGCGCATAGCAGGTGCTGTTACTTTCCATCATGTCATCCCAGCACTTTATAATGATATCTAACACTCTACACCTCTCCTCAACCACCCAGGTCTACAACAAGTGAAACACAAGCGCAGAGATCTGCCGTTCGCGCTCGTATTTTCAAGGGCTTTGTCTCTGAGTTTCAGATATCGGCGGTTGTGATTTTTCTTTTTGGTATTTGGCTGTCATATTTGCTTTTATTGAGAATTCCATTTGCTGTGCACCTCCTGTCTATAGTCCGTCAACTTATCAGGATGGATCACACAGTGGGTTGCCACAATTCCTCACACAGAGACCTCGCCACACCTCAGACTCCTCCTCGGCCCATACCCCACCTCACTGTCGGACCACTGCTTTATTTACCTGACTGAGAAATTACACCTGGAAAACGGAGGACACAACAAAGGAGAGAGGGAGGAAACAGAACGCGATGAGTAGCCGGCTGGTAGTGCGAGGACCAACAAAGCAAGAA
The DNA here is from genome assembly GCF_958295425.1 of Solea solea. Classification (NCBI taxonomy): domain Eukaryota; kingdom Metazoa; phylum Chordata; class Actinopteri; order Pleuronectiformes; family Soleidae; genus Solea; species Solea solea. The sequence continues at coordinate 2,546,444 of NC_081143.1, forward strand.
ATCAATAGCCCAGAGATTTTTAACTAAGGGGTTTTTTTTTCTCCCTCTCACTCTCTGTCTTTTTTTATCTCGTAAGCTGCCAAACATCACCAGTGAAACTTGCACGAGGCAGTCGTTGCCAGAGGGTGAATCATAGCAATATTGATTTGATTATGTAAAAGCTCGGTGGAACCTCAAGCCAGATGCAGAAATAACTCCTCACCTAGGTCCTGTGGGAGAGTACACACAGTGGTTTGGAGGAGAAAGAGACGCACAGAAGACAGAGAGAAGAGAATGAGCAAAAATACTGAAAAAATATTGCTCACGATAAAAATCATAATTACTTCCCTCACAGCAAAAAAAAAAGCATTTTTCCTGTGTTCTGTCCTTCTGTGTCCCACAAGCTGCTTTTGTTGCTGGGTGATAATTAACAGTGTTCTACTGCAGTGAATTATGAGCCGACAGTGATGAACTCTGCAGAACAACAGGCAGCTACATACGAGCCTGCTACCCTTGTTGATCACATCTGTGTGTGTGTGTGTGTGTGTGTGTGTGTGTGTTAGCAGACAGCACCGTGGCTGAGAGAAGACGAGGCAAAAGAAAAAAAGGCCAAGTGCACTTGGATTGTGATCTATGGCACCCTCTTCTGGACCCACTATCTCTGTCTGTCCTCTCCACAGAGAATTCAGCAGAACGTAAGCAGCTTGTTGTAATATCACGGTTTGCATCGTTGTTGTTTAAGTCGCGTATTTTTATAAGAGCAAGAAAAATAAAAATAAATGAAATACACTCCCATTAAAATGTATTTATTTATGAAGGAAAGCAACGAAATTCTGTTAAATGTTCAGTACCTACTGCACAGCTTATATATATGACATGATGCAGTGTGATCCTTTAGATTTTTATTTTTTTAATCATGATTAGACTGGTGTTTTATTTATTTATTCATTTTTAAACCTCCATTTTCTAAACCAGTAAAAAAAATAAATACATTTTTTTTTTTTTTTTTTTTTTTAAATGAAATGTAAGAATGTGGCGTCGACTCACTTTGCAAGAGCAGGCAGAGCCAGGTTAGACTAAAGTGCTCCTGGGAAGCCTCTAATTGGGCCACCTTTTTTTTTTCTTTTTCTTCTTTTTACAGAGCATTATGGGAGCCACTGATCCAAAGGCCTGTCTTTAACTGCCCTAAATTATGATTCCACCTCACTGAATCTCCACCCCATCAAATGAGTGGAACATTCTGGTCAGCTCTCATAATTGGCCCAGGCTGGTATCTCATGTAAAATACTAATCAGATCACATGAGTGGTGGGAGTGTCCTCAAAGGGAGATGGGGTTTCACAGAATCTATCTGAGCGTGTGATTAGGTGGGTATAAAATGGGCCAGAATAACAGATCTCATTAGACTGGACTGTGTGCCTACAATTGCTTTTATTCCTTCCTGAGCACATTTTTTTATTTTTTTTGCTCATCTGGACTTCCTGTGCGTTTTAAAAGGAAAAGCGTGCCTGTTGGTACAGTAATGCAAAGCAGCGCGCTCTGAAATGCCAAAGCACACTGTTCTTTTTTTTTCTCTCTGCAGGGCTCGAACAATACAAGACGATGTTGAGGCATCGCGGCAAAAGATGCGCTTCTGCTTCCAGTACTAAAGGGACAATACGTGTGTGTTGAAAAACGATAAAGAAGCATATTCTTACATATGGCCTTACAATTTCAATTTTTTTTAATGAGCAGAATCATTAAGATTCAGGGCAGGATCGTTTTAGTAGTTTGTCTATTACTCTATAATTAAATAATAGAATTGCCTGAGTGTAATCTTTAAACTCTTTTATTCCAATAAAATACCCAACTCTGAAACCAACATGCCATTTAGTTTTAAAACAAAATTAGAAAAGCAACTCATTTAATGTGAGTTTGTCACCAAATTAAACGCTCCCTCGTTCTGGTTGATTAGGTGTTAATGCGATTTAATGTGAATAAATGCATGGTTTCATACCTAACTGGCATTGACTGGTTTAAGAGTAAATTCAATTCAAATGCACATCATCATATTACCAGGCTAATCAGCATTGATTTTTACTCACATCAAGAAGAAAAGGTCGCATGAAAACGAAGGGTATTATTAAGCTTTGGAATCCGTGTACAAATGCAATGTGAGGCTCTGATTTCACTCCAGTTTTGAAGTTTGAAGATAAGATTGCTATCTTTAAGCAACATTAATGTCTAGATTATGGAAATAACGTAACTGGCGAAAACATATTTAATCTATTACAGTGTGCGGGTGACTTGACTCAGTAAGAGAGGAATCTGCCAGTTACAGACACTCTGAAATTGCTTGATGATAACATTGGAGCTCTTAATTAAAGTCTGCCTCAGTGAGAAGATTTCACTTGTGTAAGCCTCTCTTCAGAGTAAGGATAATTCCCATTCATTTGGAGAATCTCTTAATGATCACTCCCACACTGGATTCAACCTCCAAATAATACCATGCCTCAATCAGCATATTCCTCAATCAATTCTGAATGGATTTCCTTTGCAGCTGATTACTTTAATAACTTCAACATATCTATTAGCAAATGGGCATGTGAATCTTTGTGATGACGATTATCATTTAGCTATGGGGAGGGGGGGTAATTTAATTAGGGACTAATATTGCTGTGCTCAATTATGCTCCGGCAAGACATGCTCCTTTTTATTATGAACATTGTTGTTTCAACACAGTCAAATATTGTGGTGTATGAAATAAATAAATTGGGTGTAATAACAGATGAAGTTGTTTTTTTGCTGCTTTGCTCACAAAGGAAAGATCCCGATAATGTGCCATGTGAACCAGTCTCTAATTACACGAGTGGTGCTGCTCTGCAAGGACTCGCACACTCCACTGGATACACACTCCTCTAATGAGATGCCGACGCGCGATATAGACATATTTCACCAGGAACTTTAAGATAAAATCTTAATTTTATTTCACAATAGGAATAAGCGTGATATATCCACTAGGACAAAGGGTTTTTGTTGATCAAGTTATTGTATTTGTAGTATACAATATTAATAATGAATCATTTTTAAAGATTTCTCTATGACAAATGTGTGGTGTCCTGCTTAATTAGTATGTGATGTAATATCTAAATGTAAGTTTTGTGCAAACAGATTTAAATCACATTCAGCAAGACAAAAAAAATTATATATTATCTTCTCCTCATCATGGAAACACATATTTTAATACTACATGGTTAGTTCTGATTTATCATAAAACATCTTTTTATTAACACCTGACCCAAAAGAGATGAACAGCAAAACATATATATCAATAATCTCTCTTATAAAAACAGTTATTGATATTTAATGTAATTGAATATTTAGAGCTGTATAGCTGGAAGATAAATTATTCAGGATAAAATAAACTACTGAATTATCATATTACAGTTGAAAATAAATGTAAAATGATCAAAAAAACAAACAAAAAAAAGGCTTCACTCAACATTCATGCATCAACCTAAGTGCATACAAACACAGTGGCTGCATACATCATCCCAGCTGACAGAAGCACTGCAGAGTGTCATAAAATGTGCATTTGTCATGGCACCTACTGATTTGTCGGGAGACCATCATTCATAGTTCTTAATGTTCTTTCTCTCTTTGCCTATCCAGCAAAGTTAATGTTGTTTAAATGCCCAGAGGAACTGCGATACACCAGATAGCATCCATCTCCACCAATCAGTCAATCAGTACCTGGGAGAGCCCCAGAGAGCCTCTAGATTAGGCCAGTTAGGGTGCTCTCTGGTCGAGTTAGTGGATTAAGACCCTCTCTCAAAAGGCTCAGCACAGCGAGCTATCGCAGCAGCCGAATATGTGGCATTTTCTCTGTTTCGTATTTGCGGCTTGTGGTCTCAAATGTGTTCTTAATCTCTGGGACAGATGTAATTGTTGTACTGTTGGCTGAATGTGGTCTGTTCTTGTGTGGAGCGAGTCTGTGTTGTGTTACACTTGGTCACCTAAAACACCAGGAGAAATCAGTTTACGATGTAGCGTGGCCTCCATTGGATGTAATCGCATTCAAACGACGTGTGGCACTCCATTTATTCTCCATAAATCGTGAAAGATAAATCTGCAAATACATAAATAAAGTCTGGCGTGAACCTGAAAACAAACTCCTGAATACAAACTCTCGGTTGTGCCAGTCAACTGTGCACGATCAACGTGGCATCGGTTCACATGACAAGAAGGATATTTTAAAGACATATATACATTGTTCTGTTTGATTTGCCAGACAGCACTGTGGCATCATTGTGTAAGGGGGAAACTCACAGGGTCATTGAAGGTGCACAGGCTTTTTCCCCCCTTACACATACAAAGCATTCAAATAAGAAAAACACTGAGGGAAAAACAAGCAAACGTTGCAATTAAAGGCCAATCCTCCTCATATAAAGCAAAATAAAAGAACTGTACAAATGGCAATAAAGTGTGGATAATGACCTCAGGATGCCAAAGTAATATTTCCCCCCTCTTTTTAATTGTACTTGTATTCGCCCTCACCGTTTCATGTTATGGGGTCGGGCTTTTTAAACTTTTCACAGCTGTGTGGAAGGGAAGGGGACAGCGTCCTGAGGCGCTTTCAGGCCTGGTGAGGGGAGTCACCGTGCCAGCTCCCAAGACTTGGATTCATTAGCCGCTTTAGCAGCGCAAACATTACCTTAAATGGTGAGGCCATGTGCTGGCAAGGACCCACTCTCGCCTTGTTTCAATTACATGGAATCAAACATTGCAGGTATGCTAGGCACAGGGTCTTTATTGAAAAAGGGGAAAAGGGAGGAGGAAAGTGGTCCACAAAGCCCCTGACCTCCCCTGCCTGTGAAAAGCAAGCTCGTTTTATTGGAAAACTCTTGTGAAGTGAAAGAAAGTGGTAGTTTGGCAAACAGTTTTGTATCTATCAGTAAAATGGGATTTCTTTTTTCCTTTGACAAAGCCGTGCTAACTATTACATAGTGAGTTTTATGGTGAGGCTCCTTTGATTTTACACGACTTGTCAGCCTCGTTAAAACACATGAAGAGTCTGATTGTACACGTCACTCACCGTTTCATTTTCAACATTACACCCATCTCCGATATGCAGAGCAGCATTCTGGCAGTCTGCGTTGTTCATGAGACTCCTGAGGTGCCCACAGCTGGTGCCAAAATAATGCCCTGTACCTCATTGCCCCGACACCACTAAACAGCTCTAATGGGCTCGCATATCTATTAGGAGTCTTTACAGGTAATGAGGTCACTGCATTGGAAAGGGATCCTGAGCACATTTCTATAATGTGACCCAACTGGAGGGAATTATGTGATACACCGAATAACAAAAGGAATCAGACACACACAAAAGTAAGAGGCAAAGCTGAGGGGTTCAGAAAACACAAGTGTGTGGTAAAGGTGGTGAGACAGGACTCTATGTGCTGAATCTGCAAATACAAAGTAAGGTGAGAGATAAATACAAATAGAACATGTTCCATAAGTCACTTTTGTTGCTGAGAAATGAATTATTCCATAACCAGCCATGCTCATATCATATGGTTCATTAAAACACTAGTCGTCCCTCACTGAGGCCTCGGATTGTGGGAATTATGTTGATGAAAGGGATGAAATAGTTATTTTGCTTGATTCCTCTGACACTGACAAAGTTCTGCAAGTATTGTGTGTTTGCCTTTTGTGTATCTTTTATTCAACAGGAGGTCAACTGACCTGCGGTGAGATTGATTGGTGGAAAGAATCTGGAGATAATACAGCTGATAAATCTGGATGACTTCCTACAACGGATCCATTCTATTCAAACATGTGAAGTTAATGCCGGCAGAGCGCAGGTATCACACCGTTCGAAAAGTTTCTAAAAGAGTGTCTCGTCAGCTCTTTAGCAACATCACTTATATCTCACTGTCCCATCCAAAATCAATACAATATTTTTCTCCCAATAAATAATGTAGGCTTGAAAAAAGGTCCAAATGCACGCATCGACAGTTGGCCGCAATTAGGGGGCGGCGGCAGCGGTAACTGATGACAGTCCCTCCCTCCCTCCGGCTCACATGGCATCAGCAGAAAATGAAGACAGGGAGACCACTTTGTCACTGGCTGAGGGTGGAACCTGGAAATGACTCCTAATGGAAAAAAGGGCTCCCTGAGCCACCGCTGCATCTGCTGCTCCAAGCACTTTCTCCGGGCCAATGGGCCACAGGGCCAGCCCCAACTGGTTTCCAGCTCCCTTTATCTAAGCCTTTAATATGCTCTGGGCAGCCAGCGGCGACCGCAAGCTGAGGTCAGGAGGCACTGACGGCTGAGCATGCGCTCGTGTGCGTGTGTGTGTGTGTGTGTGTGTGTGTGTTGTGAGTGTGGATGACAGCAGGAAATGCTATCAGTACCAGGGTACCAGACAGAGGGAAATGACAAAAGCATACTGTTGTGATGTCAACACTAAACACCAGAATGAAAAACAGAGCAAGATCGCAGACAATCTAAGTAAGCAACGAGACTAGAAGATTACAGTCATTACACAGTTCCTGTGCTGCGTCTGTAATTCTCATTACTCACAAGTAAACAAAAAGACATTGTTTTCTTATATTCTTAATATTGTGAAGTCTTGTGGGAGCAATGTGTAGGAGAAACTGCCGTGTTGTCTAAGTCCTAAAGGCGAGAGTCTCAGAGAGCTGCGTGCCCTCAGATCTTTGATCTTTCGTCACCTTTCAATAGTTCTGATGTTCACGTGCCAATGATGGCACATAAACTTTAACTGTTGCACGTTAAAGAAATGAAATTTGGTATTTAACATGGAGGCCTATGAACTGCCAGCTCATAACTCACATTTATATTGGCCCACACACTTAAATGACATGTATTCCTACAAAGGTCTAACGAGTATTCTGAAAAAGTACAGCTGAGACCTGTTGGTAGTACTACATCATCAAAACTCTTCATGGTCTGTTACATATTTTGTGATAATGCAGCAAGACGTTTTTGCCCTGGACAAATGGACAGTCCAGTGACATCTGTTTCATATGACATATTTGACATAATTGGTCATATTTTATAACAAAGCCTTTGTTTTGTGGCTGGAATGACGACACTCGTCCAAAAAATATTGAATCTTTCGAGAATAAAGTTGTAATATGCGAATAAACTCTTAATATTAAAAAAAAGTTTTAACATTACGAGAATAAAGTAATTTATTAATCAGACAAAGACTATCTAGCTGCAATCTGTGACAAGATGAGAAACACGAAGCAATTCAATTTTAAAATTAAATTAAATAATGATACAAAATCTCGTACATTACAACTTTATTTTCATAATATTAAGACTTTATTCTTTGTTGTTTGGCCCTAACACAAGCATGTGTTCACCCTTTTGTTCTCAGTGTAACAACATGTGCTGCTTTAGCTCCAGCTCTGCCCTCTCTCCCTCCTTCTCTCACAGCAGGATTCTCCTTTAGCTTCTTCTTTCACACTAAACTTCAGTCTTATATTATATTATTTATTTTACTGACAGCGTAGCTTAGTCATGTACAGGCAAACGGGACTCGATGTCAGCAGATACTCACCTGTAAAAAGATCGGACCGAGATCGGGGGTAAAAAAAAGTTGATTGATAATCAAAGTATTCTGATTCTGATTGGGGACCCCCCCCCCCCTTACCTGTGTAGTCATTCTCAGAACTACTGGCATGTTTAAAAACTCTCGTGCTGGATAAGAAGGTACTGCTGCTGTCACTGGGACACTGTGCACACCTTTGTCGGTTTTATCTAACTCCTGTGGCTCCCGCACATATTACCCCCTCAGGAGTTTTTTCAGCTCCTCAATTACTTTTGGGAAATTTGCTGAAGGATAAGAGTAAGCACAGATTACAAGCCGCACTAAACACACTTCATTCTGGGACAAACTTTTTTTTAAACAGGCTGATCTAAAGGGGGGGGGGGGGGGGTGACAGGGATGCTAGAATGGAGCTTCCTGTTATGTCACTGAGTTCTGGCCTGCAGGTGTTTCCAAGTGATGGAGAGGGCTCTGGGAAACATTTATATCTCAAATCCACTTTATCGACCGTTCCCCTGTCAGAGCGAAGCTAGCAGTGGTCGGGGGGTGGGGGGGGGGAGAGACGGGGGGGGGGGGTGTAGGAGAGAGAGCAAGTGGCTCTTAGCACACATGCTGACAGTGAAGGAGCCTCTAGCACTCACTCTTTAGCTGTGAGTCTGGAACCTCTTTATGGTGATTGTTTTATCAGCGTTCCTGTCTGTCCCCTGGGAGGCTGGGGCCCGAGGAGGATGACCCTCATTTTCTGAAAGCAAAGTGTTCAGTATTGATCAGTGAGAATGAGCAGCCCGTGACACGGGTTAATTTACTGGACCCGGGAAGGTTCATTGTTTCCTGTCATTCCTGAACTCATCGCATTGACCTTTACCGCCGTGTCCTGCCATGCAATGTGTGTGTGCACGTGTCCATGTCTACACACACACACACACACACACACACACACACCACTGAAATGACTCCACTGCTCAAAGTCTGAGCACAGAAAAATGAAAAGTGAGACAGAAACCTTTCCAAACAGAGAGACAGAAGGAGCCAAACTGGAAACGTGTCTTCACGGCGAGAACGCGGATCAATGCATTATTGCATTGATTCACAATGGGACTTAAGTCCCACAAATAAAACGCTCATAAACCTAAGACACCAGGTCAGGCGTTAGTAAATCCCACAGATAATTCACTGAATATGCAACCGACCACAAAGTGACAAGGGCTGAACGGTTGAACATCTTCAGGACGAGACAGAATCAATACTAAATTCATAAGCTGCGTTGTGAGTGTTAAGAGTGACAGGGGTCAAAGGTGAGTGTCTGCGGGTGAAAAGGCCAGTATAGTTACATTGAAAGGTCAAAGCCTTAATGTGAGGCTCAATTGCAAAACTTATTAGGGGCATGGCCTAACAAGCACACACAGTGTGGGGTTACGTCGCTGTGGACGACGCTAACTTAACAGATACGACAGAACAAAGGAGGGAAGAGCATGTGATGTTGCACCGTCAACGATTTTGAATAATTATGTATTTGCGATGATTTTGACTGAAATTATGATTGCGATATGACTTTCCAAAATGATTCTCATTTTCCTTTGAATAGCACATTTAAAATGATTTATTATATACATATATATATAGTTATATATAGATATATGTCTATATATATAGATATCTGTGAGAAACAATGTTTTCTTCAATCTGTAGTTTAGTTGCCATTTGAAAATTGCAGCAGTCCATATTGTGATTTTGATCAAATTTCGATGAATTGTTCAGCCGAAGTTCAGAAGTATATTTGTATGTATATATTATATAAATGACAGTAGAGGTAAACAGAAGTCTATAAAAGGACATTCATAGCTATTTGTGTGCTATAAGTCAGTTAAGAAGAAATTGATGATAATATTTCAGTCATGCAAAGCAAAAAAAAACATCTTCAGCACAAAGGCTTTTTGGAAGAGTCTCCTAATTCCAAATGTTCTCATTCGTCTTTGCCACGTTTGGTGAACATGGAGGTTAACTGTATTTATTTAGCTCATTTTAAGCAGGATTCAGTGCTCAGGAGATTGGGAGGTAATAAATCCATGAGGTGTCATCTCACTCCCCTCCCCTTTTGCTTGGCATCTGCGAGTGCTATGCCACTTCTGATTAGTGCTGCCTTTTCCTCCCGGAAAGCCAGCAGACAGGAACAAACTGATTACTGCCCATCTTCAGGGGTTTGGAGACACCTAACAGGAGGATTACATTAACATATTAACGGACGCCCCTCACCTGCAGCCCTCAAAATATCAGTCCCATGCCCCTTTATTTTTGGGGAGGGGCTGTGGGGTATGTGTGGTTCATTTCATCTTCAGATGGAGAGCAAATAAATAAAGAAAGATAGTGATTCCCTCATCTGTCACTGATGATAGGTGAAGAGGAGAGGGGGGCCCCTTTGAAGTTTTTCGACATAAAAGGCGCAAATAAACGCAAACACATCCTTTGAGCTACTCACATGAAATTAGGACCTTCTGCAGATGGGCGTAGAAAGCTGGCCTCCACAGCCACACCTAATCACTCTGACGGCAGCAAAGACTTCAGTCTCTGCTCTACTGGGAAACATCTGAATCGAGAATGAGAAACAAACTAAAAAAAAAAGAAAGAGTGTGTGCTTTAATCTGCCTCAGCTACTTTTCCAGTGTTTTTAACAATGTTACGTTTATACAAAACAACAAACAACAAGCAGGAAAAGAAAAGTTTTGCCGCCCCCTAAAATCAATATGAGGAAACTTTGAGTTGGTTGACAGAAGTGTGGATGAAGCTGACTCTGGCTGTGATATCTTCAGTCTTTGATATTTTCACTGTGGAAAAATGATTGCATGATCCTATGAATCAATTACAAGGGTGGACGGGATAGTCCCCCCTATGAACTACCTCCGAGTTAAGACTAACAGGGCAGAACAGCGAAGACATTGATAGTTATCAGAAGTGTAAGTGTGCAGGGGCTCTTTTCACATTATTATTTGAAGTACTGCTCCACACAAAATGAGCAAACTGCCAAATGAGATAAAGGGATTTAGAGACTCAAAAGAATAGAGATTTAAAAATTAATGGTGGAAGGGATCTGCCTTCATGTTTCTACAACTTGTAAGCAGAACATGACTTATAAAGAGTCAAGGAGACAAATTGCTTTTTAGAATAAAGTGATGGTAAAACGGGAAAAACAAGCAGTGAATATTTAATGTGCACCACAGCCTCTTCACAAACAAATCAATATGGTGATAGTAAACATGCGGAGACTCACACTGTGGCATGCAGGCGGAGAAGGGAGGGAGGACAGGTGTCAGAGGCCCAGCCACAGAGTTTAGGTTTACCTTGACATTTGTGAAGGTTAAAAGATTGTATCTGTCTATCTGTGTCAGTCACTTTGCTCAAAGGTCACACAGCTAGTCTATTTTTCATTAATTATAGCCTCAGATGCCTTTGGAATTCACATATCACCTAACAATCCTTACTCCCTGGACCATGGCCGCCAAAAGGTTGTAACAGAAACACATGCATACATTTATAATTCAGCATTCACAATGAAGGCTTTTGTCACGTCTGCTTTCAGGCAACGTGTGCTGGGAAAAGTATTAATTACACAATAACTGTAAACAAGATAAATGAAGAGAATCCTGAAGAAGGGCGATGCAGATGCAGTAGCACCTTCTTAAACGTCTTAAATAAACCCGTGAACAAGTCAGACTGAAAGCGGGACACATTAGCCGCCACTTCCTGACATTAGCTGCATTGATTGCTGTTCCTCTGCGACGTCATGTGACAAAAAGTCTGAAACCATTTTGCACCATCAGTTTAATCTCACGCCCCTTTCCCTCATTGCATCACCATATTCCAGGAATTCAATTACAAGCGTGGTCTAATGAGCAGAATGCCTTCTATAGACTTCCAAGTAATCAGATGTAAACATCATGAAATTTTTATCAGATGCTCTGATGCATGAGCATTGTAAATAGAAAGAGGAAATCCAAAGAGGACCTGAGGATGTGCGCTGAATCCAAACAGTGGCCTCTCTCTAAATCAAGCATTTGATGGTCATAGAGTCTTAGGAGTGTATATTTGTCTGAGAGTGAGCGAACAGTATTCTGGAGTTTAGAGGAAATATTCTGACATGGTAGCTTGAGAATAACAGCTGCAACATGACAAATAATGACATGCTGCAAACTTCCATTCACACAGCAATTATAGACTGAAAACATGGGAGGACAAAAAAATATCATCAACTTTTTCTCCTTTACCCAAGATTTTGAAAAACCTTATCCAAAATACCCTACTAGTACCTACTCTCAACTCTAGAGGGGGGCGGGGCTGTGTGCTTAAGAACACTGATTGGTGGAACACATTTTGTAACGTGTTTTAAGCCAGTGCGGCTGCAACCCATCTTTAAACAAGACCTTTTAAATAAGTCATTTCAAAAATATGGAGCAAAAGAAAAGAACGTGGACGTGGAAGTGGACTGGCGACGACGTCCAGGCTCTTTTGAGCGTATTTGCTGAAGAGGTTTAGCTGGACTTCGACTCAATGACACGAAACAACCTAGTGTCGTTTTCCGAAAATTCTGAGGTGTACTGGGAATTCTTTAACCCAGGTAAATCAAGTTCCTCAGACTTTCAGAGATACACTTATCTCGCTGGGAGGAACTTCTGAACGATAACGTCTGATGAAAAGAAGGGAATGCTGTGGAACCTCAGGTCCACCTGACTCTCTGTTCTTTCTGTCAAACAAACAAACCAGAAATTCATTGCAATTCAGCTTTTGCATCTCTGTCTTTCAGCGTGCAGTGTATTTAACACGCCTGCTTTGACAGTGTTTGTGTTGATATCGTGTTTTCAAAGCTGCCTGAAACAGAATTGGACGCAGATTTTTGTTTTTGTTTCTGTTCGTCTTTCAAATACTAAGATGCAGTCGGTCGTGACGTCACTGACAAGAATCTGAGCTCCCGTTTTGAAGCCTCAGGAGTTTGCGATCAGGCCAGTGACATGTTGAGACTTTGCAGGAGGAAGTTCAGACCCGATCACCTGCAACCATGCGCCATCCAATAAGTCAATACCAGCTGTCACTGATGTCCGGTCATATACGCCGACCATTACCATCTCCATTTTCCTCTAAATGTGAATAAATGGGATCGTTTATGAAACTGACATGGTCTATTCAAGAAGACCTAAAACCAGTGATTGAGACCATTAACTCCTCAGGAATATAATTATTGACCCTGACACTTTATACACGGTCTGTGTTTAAAGTGTGTGAACACAGATATAATGTTTCCCATTATAACACTGGCACTGCTGCTGCTAAGACTTCACATTAAGTCTTGTGAACTGGATTTAACAGTTGGCTTGTCGATTACTCCGCTCCTCACCTTTGACCCGTTCTGGAGCAGTAAATGCTTTTCTTGTTTTACCAGGCAAAGGAAGGCTGAAATAACAACGCTTCTCCTCTGCTCAGGGGGCATGTAAGAGAATGGCACACGACCTGAAGTGAACAATAGGATGCTGTGTGCACTCAGAGCACCTCTCAGAGCATTCCCCATGCAGGATGCTCTACCACTGTGACCGAGCCCTAAAGTGAGCACTGGACACTTCTGAGACATGAAATAATAATAACATCCCACTTCCGTCTCCCTGTTAGAGAGGCGGGGCGGAAAGTATACCAGGGCGTTCTATTGTCACCGTTCACTGGAGAGATACCAGTATCCCCGAGACTTTAATGGGAAAGACAATAGGGTCGGCCTAAAAAGGCTTCCCATTAAAATTTAATCAGAGACTTTTGTCTCTCACTAAATGTGACGATCTGTGTGTGTGTGTGTGTGTGTGTGTGTGTGTGTGAGAGAGAGTGTGTGTAAACGACTACAGGGACAGGTAACAGCACTCACAGTCCATCTCCATCCCCTCTTGTGTTGTTTGTTTCAAGTTCATCCCTTTCTTGTACCTTGGGAGAGTTATTTCACTTTCTCCCAGATGTGTCACTATCCTCCACTAACCACCCAACCACATGGCAACTGCTCGAAAGAAATGTTAAGGGCAAATTGGATTAACACCACGGTGTATGGTCCGGGCACTTAACAAACACAGATGCACTTAAGGGAGCCCACAGAATGATTTGTGACTGAACAAAGAACTAGAGAGATGGAGCCCGGGCACGACCACAGGACCGGTGTAATATGTCATCTACCGGAAGAGCTATCGTCTCAGCCTACTGGAAAAGGAGGAAACTCCCAAGAGCTGAAGGTAAATTATATTGTGTCAAGTAGCATCTGTCCTACTTTTGTGGCATTTTTGTTGTTGTTGTTGTTGTTGTTGGTAAAATCATGCACCATTAGCCTGGTTAGAGTCAACTTTAGATATGTTGATCAAGTCCAACTCAGTTGATGAGTTTGTAAACTTTCTTTGGTTTGCTTTAATTTCATGTAAACCAAATGCTTCACTGCAACCGACGTGGAAATGTTTACTCCACATGGAGTTGGTTTCATGTGTTTTGGGGGAGAGAGCTTCACAATTTGACTGCTACTACTATGCAAGGTTTGGCTGATGCTTGCTGAAGGATGCCGGTCTTCAGGAGCTCTAACTTCCACATTTGTGCATTTGGTAGTTAGGCGAGCTCGAGCTGGGATCGCACAAACAAACCTGAACGAGACCAGACCCTCTAAAGGGTATCAGTCCATGTGGTCTGGTCCATGAGTGCAATTACTGTGTTTGCACCTGCCCAAATGAACCACACTGAAGGGGGAAAACAAACCAGAATCTGATTTAACTGGACTTAAAAGTACAGGAGTAAAGAACCCTAGCTAGAAACTTTTTTATTTTTTTCTAACTTGACAAGTTAGTGTTTCAAATATCCACTCACACTGATGAACTTAAAATCAGTTTTCTTCAGAACCAATAAGTGTAAACACAATAAATGGCCCCAATAACCTAAATTCTAACACTATCAGATTGTTTATTTATTTATATATTTATTAATCGTGGGTGCAAATAAAGAGTGACACTAACACACCAGGTACCAAAGTGTATAAACTGAGGCTCTGGGCACTGCATGTGAGGTTTAATTGACATGCACACATGCATTCATTTTCAGTTCATTTGGAATCTGCCAACCAATAGCCTACTGAATCAACTTTAATTGAACTTCATTTCCTTCATACTTTAAAAACAAGACAATAGTCAATGCTAATGCTACCGGGCCCTATCAGTTTCATCTGGTGACATTTCATGGTGTGGCTCAGCCATTGATTACCTCTGTATGCTTTGTAATTGTTTCTTCAAGGTACTGTGATCGTGCGTGCAAGTGAAGTTCCGCGTATGGATTTCTTTCCCAATTAAGGCTGGAATTATTCACAGGGGGCTAAGCCCTTGACGGCCCGCAAACAATGACATAACATTGGAAAAACATTTTTGAACCAATCGATGAAAAACAACCAAATGATGTTGGCTGAATGATAAACAGCTCTGCTTCCTGGATCTACACCATCAGGTTCTTAAGAGGTCTGATGTCAAGTAGAGTGACACAAACACACTCCGAACAGGCCTGATCTTGTAGTCTCAGAGGCAGCTCATTCTGCAGGAACCCTGCACCACCTAGAGATGGAGAAGAAGCAGGTACGGTAGCGCAGACCTGTGGGGAACGCGGTTCCAAAGGAATGGCTTTATGGAAATGAGGGTTAAAGGGAGCATAGTCCGTCCTCTGATATGGAGCCTATGAAGTACTGACATACACACACACACACACACACATGAAACCATGTTATATGAGAGGGGGTCACCGTTCACCCTAATCACGGCCGTGACATGACATGCTGTAGGTTGCCCCTCAGTGTTAAATATTTATGTCAGCACCAGCGTATTTCCTTGATGGCTGTCAGGACTTTGACACAGGCTCCCTCTCTTTCTCTATCTCTCTCTTTCTGTTCTTTCTGCATTAAAATTCAACAAGAAAAAAAAACAAAAAAAAACACAATACACAAAAAAGGCCCGAGTTAAAGTCTTGTGCTTTAATGCACTTACTATATAAAAGGCAACTGGATGCATTAGAGTATAAGCAAAGGCATGCACTATTTCCAGGTACCTTGTTTCACTCAAAGATTTGCTGTCAAAGGTTAACTGGGAGACTTTTGATGCAATGATCCATATCCAAGCACGAGTCACCAGACACCTTAAAGGTTTGTGCTCTAACTGACAAAGCCCAAGTGAAATAAACAAAACCACAAACGTGAAGCCAACACATGGCTTTGTGTCGTCGCTTTGTTAACTACCTTTGTTTAGCTGGAAGTGATTTCACTCACATGACGCAATCTACAAGATGTTTGGGGGTGACTTGAAATCACTGGAGACAGCGCTCTTCTCTGTGAACCTTGCTGGCTCCCCATGATAGGTGTCAAAGATATTCTAATGAATGTCAGAGTACATTTCAGGGGGCCATGCTCCGTACAAACCACTGGAGTGGCCCATCTTATGGGGCTGCCAAACCCCCTCCTCTCCAAGCTCCCCACTACTCTCTTCATGTTCAAGAGGGTTAAGAAGATTAATCAATGTCAATGTCTTTTCCCTTTTGAAGCCAATAAGGTGCACACTGTCTGACCATGCCCAACAGAACATCACTTTGTTCCGTCGCACAGCCGCCTCTTCACTGCCCTCACTGACCCCCCAGCAGTCCCACTTGTCAAAGTCAAGGGGGCGTTTGGCGTTTGGTAGAGACCGGCCTTCCGGATAGCACTCAGCTCCGCCCTGCTTGACCTATTCTCTGATATTTGACCACTCGGTTGCAAGACACTTGCTCTTTCGAGCTGAAATGTCACTGGGGCATCTTGTCAGCTCACAGACACCTCAGCCTGACAAGCGATTTTACTTTGGTGTGCTACAAGGCAGAAAATATAGGGCCATGGCCATGCCGCACACAAACCATCAGCAAAGCCAGACAGACTACTTGTTACCAAGTGACTGGTCCAGGATCAAAACACAGGTTTTGGTAAGCATGTGTGGTCGGGACACATCAAGTGACGCTGGCTATGCATGACAAAAGAAAGCCCGTCACTCATCGGTTCTCTGGATTTAGGTTTGCGTAATCTTGGTTTAATTATCACAGGTTAGCGTCGGCAATGCAGCTTATTCTTGGAGCGTGGAACATGGCAAAAAGGTCAACCTTTGACTTTCCCTGTGCTGAGTTTACCACTCGCCACTTTCAACCCCCACCCCCCATCCCCGTCTATTCACCTTTAATATTTTCACTAAATCAACATGTTCTTCAGCTAAATGAGAAAGAGCACACTCCGCTCCCCTTTCTTTGACCGCCAGTGGCATTGCAGCATGAAAGAGAAGGATGGGGATTGGAAGTAGCAGTCACATCATTTCTGGTTTGCGCAACCTGCTCAAAGTTTGCAACTAAATGCTTGTCTCCAGTCGAGCTGACAGGGGAGAAGTGGGCGCTCAGTGAACCATGGCCGGGCTGCCATGAAATGACAGGAATCATTGGCATACATTTCAAACAGCCTCGCGCTATCCTATTAAAGTGCCACATCCTCACTTTAAAACAGACAAGAAGGAATCCACTTTGATAGATAGAGACTAAAATGGCTTATTGATTTTCTCATTCCTTTTTTTCTTTGTTAGGAACTTTTAAAAATTACACCCAAACTTATCTTTTTATTTAATTACAACAGATGGGAAAAATAAGAAAAGTGACCTCTTGTGACATCATAGTGTCTGTATCATTACAGCCATTCAGATATTTAAATTGTTATGCAATTAAGAGAAAAAACACAAAACGAGACATTATAGGCAATTGATCAGGTAATCGTTGTGTAGTTATTAATATGCTGAAGAATGAAATAACAAGGTACAACCTCATTAATTAGGTCAAAAAAGCTATTTAACATTGTTAATATTAAATTGCAGTGTCAAAAAATGATATCTGATTTTTTTATTTTTTTATTTAATACTTGTACAAGTAATTATGATTGAGTTGTTTTGGCTTTAGTAAATTCAGCATTTCATTAGTCAGTTGATTCACTTACAGGCAAGACGTAAACTAGTATATCACTAGTACTGACAAAACTAAATGAATTGAGTAACGGAACAAAAAAGGGTGAGGGAAATAGTCCAAACATAACTAAATGTTTTACTTTATTCAACAATTACAACTAATAACAATTCATATCTTTTCATAATAACTAGATTTGTGGTGACGCATTAATGGTAGAGATAGACATTATATGATGAGGTGATTTAACCATTTTGTAATGTTGCTTATATATATATTATATATATATATGTATATATATTCTATTAATAGAAAAAATAACAATAGCAGATAAAAAGAACACAGGGGACGGAAATAAAAAAAGTATTTTATCACAGAGGTACTTTTCACAAATTCACTGCTTACAGCCTTTTACCTTAATTGCTCAACTTGACTGCTTATAGTACATTTAACCCATTATGACAGAGGAAGTAAGGAGAAGTAATGGTCCTTTAAGCAGTTTACAAAGCTGTTAGTAGAGGAGTAGGCAGTCATGAAGTTGAATCAGACAGGGGCGAACATTTCCACAATCATAGAAATGTTTAAAGAATTAGATTTTAAAAGTGTATCCAATTGCATCGAGCTGGTGCTCAGGTTTTAGGTGATACGTGTGAGCTTCAGACTGAAAGAATAACTGCACAGTTTATAGAAAATGCCCAGTAAGTGCTAAAGACCAATTACAGGAACTCTCCAATGAAGCTTACACAACCATTTAAATTCAAGCCATATTTTTAAGGATGGACTTAACCTTTAAAATTGAGCAATGTGGTGCAGTGAGATCGGTTACTTGATAAATATTGTACTGTTAGAAGGGTCATCAAATTAACATAATTATTTCAGAGCTGCCCGGGGCAAGTGATTCATTCAGTGTCAAAGGGCTTGTGTCTAGCTGCAGGGTTGGATTTGATCAATTATATCCTTGTACTGAAGTCAACTGCCTAAATTTTAATTTTAAAATACATTAAATTCACTAATTTGTTGCCTTTTGGTGTAATCGGAAATGCAGGGAGATGTTGACACAGAGCAGGTGGGTTTAAACGTGAGCGTAGATCTCTGAGCGACTTTTCCACGCTTTTACACTGTGTGACTCTAAATACAAATGCACAGAATTAGCCTAATCGGTGACTGTGCCCGGGACAAAGTCCTAACAACCTTGTCAAATGCTTTGTGCCTTTCAGAATAGAGACTGTGTTCTGGCCCATCAGTTTCATAAGGCCTACATTATGGATCGTTGAGTATGTTGAGACACCCATAGCAGGGGATCTGCTGCCATGCTTGATTCCCACACAAATATAACAGCCATAAATGGTGTAAAACACAATGACCTGGGGGTCACGGCCATCATCCTCATCTATCATTCAATCCTCTCTAATTAGGGCTTTTTGTCATACTGAGAGAGGGTTACTCAGTAGCACTTCTGGGGTGTCAATGGTAAAAAAAAAAGTGGGGGTCTCTTTCCATCTGACACTGTGATGGAGATTGAATGTGAGCTCTGGAAAGATAAATGGGCATCCTGCAACCCTTCGACATTATCTGGAAAGCTTCTCTCTAGTCCTCCCTGGGGAATCGCTTAGCAGTGAATATTTGGAGCCACTCTTGTTAAGTTCTGCTTAGGTTTGTCAATAAGTTGTCAGGTCACCGTACTCATTTCTTTTACATTAGCGAGAACATTCAGGGAAAAGAGGAATTCAAACCAGTGAAAAGGCAGATAACGGTCAAGAAAGCCCAGGGTGTTGTTGTGATGCAATAAAACGATAACACAAACATGCATCATAGCCCTAAGTTCTCACTGACAGTGACGACCTGATAATATTGCAAAATGGTGCATACAATTACATTTAAAACAAGCAACTGAAATACATTTGTATTTGTGATGTTTTTTTCTTTGCTAACAGTTAATAAAATGACATTTAAAAAATGAAAAATATGCTCACATACTAAAATTCTTTGGTTTATATGCACAATTAAAAATGCAAACTAAAAAAAAAAATCACTACTTCACAGCTCAACAACTGTTCATTTATCACGACTCCGTGAATTAGGTACCTGTTTAATTTCCTCTGAAATATTCTTGATTTGGGACGGCGTGGGCGTGTAATTGTGTGTGTGTGTGTGTGGGGGGGGGGGAGGGGCTGGTCTCTCTCCCTAACAGCCCCAGCGGCCCTGCTTTAGGCCCAGTGACAGGGCTCTGTCTCTCAGCCACACTTGACTGGGTCCCACTGACACTCAACTGTCAAGCCAGCAGGCCCTCAACCGCCGCCCTAACATGCTCTACAGCTTCACCCAATTAACTTGCTTTCACTTGACATCATGGCAAAGAGCTTCATAATAGGTGGTCAAGGTGCAGTGTGTCTGCATTCGCCCCTCTCTGACGACTAGCAGTGTGCATACACACACGTTCAAGCGTTGCCACATCATCCCCCCCATTCCCCCCACCCCCCACCCTCTGCTACCTCTCAATGCTTTTGTGGCTCTGTAGGTCTAGCGGGCCTCTCTTGGCTGCATCTGCCTGTTCACTGCACTGTGACAGTGAGGGAGCGTTGATCCAGTAAAGGGGGATGCAGTGGGGTACAAATAGTCTTCCATGGAAACCACTAATCCTACTGGACATGACTCAAAACTACAAACACAAAAACTACATATGCAGATATGCACATTTTTCGTGGACCTGTGCTTGCATGAATGCTTGGAAGCACGTGTTAACATGCATCCATGCATGCTTTATAGTTTGGTGCCTGTATATGTTTGATAGGAGTGTGTATTTCCAAATATGACTCTGTGTGTGTGTGTGTGTGTGTGTGTGTGTGTGTGTATATGGAGTATTGTGAGGCAGCTCTTTCAGACATTCAGTAAGTTGGACACCGAAACAGACTGGGCAAAGGAAAGAAAGCGATTTGACCCACGACTGCCCGTTTGGGGAGGAAGGGTCTTGAAGCATGTCAGCTCTGCTCAGGCTCCACTTCCCCTCTGTGTCCTTCCTATTTTTTCCCAAGTGCCAGGCCCAAACTTTGAAAACATCCACCTTAATAGGACCTAGTCAGTGAGAGCTACTCTTCCGTCTATCAAACTGTGATCCAAGGTGTCAGCCTGGGCCGGCTTTGACAGAATGTCTCCAAACGAACAGTACAATGGTGTTTCCCTCCCCAGCTCTCGGCTACTCTAGTGTAGCCCCCTGGTTCCTGGCCTCTCCATCTCACTACACCACCTCTCCCCTAGATCGCCTGCTTGATTTCACCTCTTAAAACACCCGGCAACAGTGAGTTGACTGACAGCCACAAGGTAGCCTAATTGTCTTTTTTTCTATTTAGAGCATACTGGAACACTTTGGTCTTACTTACGGAGAAAAATTAAGTCTCATTCGTCGTTATTTACACACAATATGTTAAACACATGCTATGGTTTGTAAAGAAACTGCTGTGACCACATGAAGATGACTTTTTACCATTCAAAGATGTTGTAGAAATTATGAGTTCAAGTTTTCTGCTGCGGAATGATTTGACCCCAACACAAATGCATCATACCCCAAAACACCAAACTGAGCATATACAGCAAATAAATATTGGGTTTTAAATCCCAGAGCAAAACCCAAAAATTCAGTTTCTTCTTCCATTTTTCACTCTGCCCAAAATAATAAAATTCATAGCTGTCAGGCCCTGTGGCTTCCCAAATTTGAACAGCATCGATCAGGGATATTGACCATTCACCAGATGCAGCTTTTATGAAATTATACCTGCACTCCTATTAAACAATAAACTCCCCAGTGGTTCACATGACTGCCTGATAAGAAAAACCTAAATACGAGATGTCAAAATTAGCATTAGTAAACACTGGACATGCATACATTTGTATCAGTTGAAAAAAACATATGGAAATCACTCAAATGTCAATCAATATGACAATTCTATGCATTAACACTTCATTTTGTTTGGATTTTGCGATATTTAACACTCCTGCACCTTTACATCCTGTTCACTGTATCCACTCAATAGGTTGTGAGAGTTAAGTCAGAGACTCAGAAATCTGACTGTTGTTGGCTTTAGTGATCTGATTGTGCTGTTTAGTTTTAACTAATAATGCTCAGTCTAGGGCCGCATTAGAGTACGCCTAAACCACTAGAATCTCTCTGATGACTTTCACAGCTGAGGCTTTGTCCAATAAATTAAAAATAACATGGCCAGCTATGTTTGAATTAGAGCTACTGTTGCACCCAACACCACGTTAGGCAAAGGATAAAAGTCCTTTCTCAAGGCAGTGCAGGCATGTGCTTTCACCCAGAGTTATGAATCTCATCTGAACTGCAGTGTAGTGCTGGTCCCCCACTCTCTCTTTGTCTATTCACCCAGATGCACCCCTTTTGGCTGCCAGTAAATTGTGTTATTCAAATTGTACGAAAAATACTGAGGATTACCATGAAGAGGCTGAAAATCTGTGCTTTAGCTATGTTTTAGACAGCAGGTACATCTGATTTGTTTTTTCCACGCTGTCCTCGCTGTTAATTGAGGGGGAAAAAAGCAGGGAAATCAGATTTGTGTATTCAGACATAACTAAACGATGTGCCTGGGTGGCATTGGTAACAACATAGGTGTACCCACATTTATTGTACATCTCGTATTTCCAACTTTGCGAGTTCCAAAAAAACATACAAACCTATGTTTGTGAGGACATTTTGTCTGAGCGCCACAACTTCAAAGTGCTTTTTCAGGGTTAACATCTGGTTTTAGGGTTAGAATTGGGTTAAGGTTAGGCACTTAGTTGTGATGGTTAAGGTTAGGGTTAAGGGGAAAGGGAATGCATTTTGTCTATGAGGTGTCCTCACTACAATATAAAAACAAGGTTGTGTGTGTGTATCCCACTCAGCTGTGCAGGTGTTAAGATGGCAACCCTGAGCATTGCCATTCTAACCATCACTGAGTCAACAAATGAGTCCACAGTTGGTTCCCATTGGTTTTTTTAAGTTCCTGCCAAAGCTGGTGGAGACACATCACACAGATACTCATGCACACACACACTTGCCCACACACACACAGGGAAACCAAGTAGTCCCAAGGACACTCGTGTGGTTTCACATCTAGTCAGCCACCCTAACAGACCATTTGGTCTTCCAGTTCCTTTTAACATCCATATCCGCAAAGACAGCACTGGCACAATATTAATAACGCTTCATCATTTCCTCTGGCCTAAATGATTTTTTATGGCGCTGTGGAAACAGCAACCCAAGTCATGAATTGGGGTTTAATCTGGCTGAATGTCAGAGAGGTCCTCAGCAAGCAGACGTACAATGCCACATACAGTAGTCACATAATAAAACATACATCTGAGAGTCTGCCTTTTCCTCCTCGCTCCTCTCGGGCTCTTTAAATGACCCTTTCTGAAGAATACTGTATATTAAAAACTTAGCGTAAGTACGGCTGCACTGGCTTTTCTTCAAGTGTTATGCCCTGTTTTATGTTTCAAATTCTATGCCATGGTTGCTTCCTTTAGTGAATTTTCAATTCATATCAGGATAAGCGGTTTGCTCTCAGGAGTACCATTAGAATAAAACAAGTATTTAGCTTCAAGGAAAAAGCCTTTGAAACGAAGCCCTCGCTATGATAGTAAATGCAGCAATATATCTGAGAGGAAAGGAGTGGGATCTGCCTCTGAAACAATACCAGGACACATTTTAACTCTAGTTCTAACACTTCCCATGAAGCACAATGTTCACGTCATCCGTAGCCTCGATTGTCATTGTCGTCGAGCTGAACTAATGACACCATTTAATATTAAACAAACAACAAAAAACTTAAGCGATCTATACTGCTTAACTGTGGTTTGGCCGTACGTCTTGTTTTCAAGGATGGAATAGCAGTCGGGGAAAAAACTAAGCAAGAGACGGAGTAAGGAAGAGAGACAGACGGGTGTGAATAGGAAAAAAGGAGGAGGGGGGCAGTATTTTAATGCTAGTTGTCACCACGTAATGTCCTCAACACGACAAAATGCTGAAGCAGAGAAACACGAGAAGACTTTTATAAAATCCCCCCACTGCGTCCAACATATCTCTGGGATATTCCAACAGCAGGACATATAAATCTTGGTCTTTTCGCGTCCAAGTCCCTCTCCTGAACTCGGAATTCACACTCACACAAATACACACTTAAACACACTGAGTCCCGTGGGACCCATGAGTGCAGTTTGAATACATGCAGCACACTGGTGTGCCCTTGTTGGAGCCAGCCTTGGCGGGGTTACACCGAGACTATAATAACATGCTCCGAGCAGCAAGACAAGGTGTTGGTCATCTTTAAACTGTCCCATTAGCATGTTTCTGAGTTAAATTAAGAGTCCTGTGTCATGTTTACTACTGTGAGACTCCGCTGAGTGACTCATACCTCTGAGGTATTTGCAGGAGGGTTAAATTTGGACCATTCGTGATTATTGTTCAACACAGATGAGCGAGCCAGAGAATCTCGTGGCCATTGTTTAGTCAGTTGTCTCCTCCGTTTGCCAGTTGTATTCCATAGCCATGCAATGATTTGTTTTTAATTTACTTTCTCTTCCCACAGCTTACATTTTCTCTCCGTCTCTCATCTTGTTATGTGCTTGTGAATGAGCGTGTGTGTCCTCGTCCATTTATTTATTTGTTTTGGTGGACCACAAGCCAGCGAGCTGAGGAGGAACCGTCATTTTGCGTAAACAGTCATGAGACACAAGGGAGGGGGGGTGAGGCGAAAGGAAGGTGGGGGAGAGGGGAAACAAAACTGCAGGAACAAAGAGGAAGACAGAGGTGTAGCATGTTTGGGAAAGACTGTGACTCTCTTGCAGGGCCTGGGGGCACAGCAACAGCAAACCTGGCCTATTCCCCACCCAGAGCTTGTCGACAGGAATTTAATGTCAGCTCTAATGTCTGAACAGCACAGCAGGAAAAGGAGGAGGAGGAGGAGGAGGAGGAGGAGGAGGGGATGGTGGGATAGGAAATACTCTCCCCACCTTCATGTCAAACAAAAGTCTGTGTGTGACTGTGCTGTTGCTGCCACCTGAGGGACACATTAAAATCCTCCCCGCTCCCCCTCTTCTCACTCAGCGGTCACACTCGCACACATACACACACACCACTGCATAAATAACTGTATGAACGGACGCTGTTTTACAAATTCACAGACGATTGGTTGCTGGCCCCCAGGGTCGATTAGGTCGCAGGACCAGGCCTGTCCCCATATGGAGGCCTTTGGTCCCACGCCCAGTTTGATTTCCCTTCTGCCTCAATGATTAAATCAAGCTGGGCATTTCTGTGGAGGTGGGAGCATGAGAAGGGAGGGAGACAGAAACTGTTGCCAAACTCCAGGCAAGCAGCGACGCACTGTTCCAGACAAGTCACACAAACTTGTCTTCCTCTCTCTCTCTCTCTCTCTCTCTCTTACTCCCCCCTTCTGTATCTTTACCTCCTTTGTCTGGATCATCTCTTCTGTTTTCTCAAAACATTCAACGTTTGAGAAATATAAACCAATGAAGGCTTTGCAGTAAGAGTATGGCTGAGGGGAAAAAAAAGTCATTTGTAGAGGGAGGGAAGGGTCTTTAAAAAGGACATAAATCTAAATTAGGTTGAAGAACGTGTTGAGTGGACTCAGTAGTTGCTAACACATTCATGGTCACCAAGCTGCGTGACGCAGCAGGGGTGCAAGAATGTGGGACAAAATCTGCCAGCTGGATACTGACTGCTGGACTTTCAGTCAACTCTGCTGTCCAGTCAAATGTACCGACTCCTCTAACTTGCCGTTTCAGGTATTAATTGATGCCAAAATACTTTAGCATGTCGACAAAGAGCCACGTCCATCTATGGCAAAGTTTTTCAATATAAATATCAGACGTAAACAACATCAGAATAAACTCATCCATCTACGTTTGCTTCTCTTGTGCAAGTTCAGTGAAATGTCAGTGAGTGATGACTCAAAAAAAAAAAGTGTGGTTTTCGTGTGGATCGCAGAAACAACAACAAGCTGGGCTGGCCTAGTATTGTGTGTCTCAGGATGATGACATCATGACACAGCGAGTGGGAGGTATCAAGAGTCGAACAATAATCATTCATCCCCATCAACCTCTGGCTCTGTTTCACAAACCCTCATTGATCTTCCTTCCCACTGTGTGACAGCCACACTGAAATAAACACTAAGTCATTATGTTAATGCACAAACAACTATATGCAGAGAAATAACACAAACACACACAGATCAAGTTCGATCACAAACGTACACAAACTAAAATGTGTCCTTAAAGGTGTATTTGAAGGCAAGTCCATGTGTGTGCATAAAAATCTATGAGCTTGCAAATATAAGATGAAATCAAACACACTCCATTGTCAGGCCTTTTTTTTTTTTTTACTCTGGAGGTCTTAAACCAATTTACACACCGACTTCTTCCACCTACTCACATACAGCCCCATGATGTTTAAATTAAAGAGGGAAAGAGGGGTTTGGAGTGGAAAGCAGCGTCAAGGAGAGAAAGAAAAAAAAGTTTCCTGAACATAGTAGAAAATTATTTTCTCTGGACAGTTTTAAGAGTCGACATCCTGTGCTGGAGTTCTCTAATCATCACCAGTGCAATTTACAATCAGAACACACAGCGAGCCAGTTCAGACCAGCTCATCTGTTGACTTTGGCCCCAGCAGAGCTCCGTGTCCTGCTCTGTGTGTGTGTGTGTCTGTGTGCTGTTGCCATTTGAGACTTGGGTGACTCGGCACTGGGCCCAAGGGCGGGGTGAACCTCTGTGTGGCGGCAGCGACCGCACACATGCACATGTTCCCCTCTCTCTTTCATTCGCACATTAGCTCGCTGGTCTTTTTTGCATACAGGCACACACCATAAACCGTCGACTGGACATGGAACATGGAACAGCACTCCGGTAACACATGCGTGCATACGATTTGGGCATAATGGAGCACTTGATAAACACAGATATGCACGCCTCCGGGAGATTATTGCAACATGCAGCCAAAAACACAATTTAGACGGATATATAACCACAGAAATCCACACAAACACGCACATGCACACGGTGCAGGGGAAAAAAGGCCTTTGCCTCTCCATATTTGACTCATTCAGTGTGGCTCTGCTTCACAATGCACGGCCCTTGTGTGTGCATGTGTGTGTGCATGTGTGTGTCACACTCAGGATGCTCTCCCACCCACAGTTCCTTTGGCCGGCCTCCACCGTGCTCAGGCCCAGTGCAGTGCTGCTGCCTTGCCGCAGGGGCTGAACACAGCTCACTGTGTGTCTGCCCTCTCAAAACCCCAGACTGTCCCGACCAATGTGCTTCTGATTAGGTGGCTTAATTACAGCTGTAAAAACAATGTTGATATAAGCCTCAAAATTGCAGTGTGTCAGATACTATTAGCCAACCTTGGACTATAGCCATTGTTATCCAACTCCTCCAGCGACCGTCCCCCCCCCTTACGCCCCCTTCTATCTCACCCCCACCCCCCTCCCTCTGGCTCTTCCAATACTTTTCCTCATCATTATGATTTTTCCTCCCCCATTCACATTTTCTTTCAAGCCACAAGCTGCAGCACAGACTTATTCTAAGAGGCCAAATGGCTCACAAACAAACAGCAATGGTGTGTGAACTGACCTTGACAGCTTTCTAGAATACCAGCATGTCAGAAACACATGATGACACAAACATCAGCTTCATTTCATCAGGTGTGAATTACTCTTTATTTCTTTGATTAGCCTTTCAGCCTGGGATCCTTGACCTTCTCAGTGGTCTGTGGTTGGTCAAAATAAGGCTCTGGCTCCAGAGCAGGGTAACACGATACTCTATTAGCAAACACTGCAAGGCGGTGGAGGCTTCCAAAGAGGGGAGGTCAGACAGTCTGGGATGGGACACAAGGTTGTGTGTTGGGCTCTTTGTGTTTCAGTGACAGTGACTAAGGAGCAGCAGTGTGAGGTGTGCCAGAAGTCTGGTCCAGGGAAAACACGGCAACACCGTCGAGTAGAGGCAAGGAAGAAAAGCAAAGGAGAAAACCTCAAGTATGCAAATCCTGGGTGGTCCCATCTTTGGACCGCTCTAAGAGAAAGTCCCCTTTTTTCATCCGTCTGCATCCTTGACGCAGCTTCAACCTCCACTCTCCTGAGAACCAGGTGTTGTGGATGAACGGCGGACATTCATCAGGCTCCCTTACAGCTAATCGGCCGAGTTGGGACAAGAGGTTGCGGAGAGACCGACGGCAGAAGGTAGACTTTGACAAAGGGTCAGCACCGTGTTAACTGAGGGACAAGCCAAGGGCGTGTTTCCAAACATTGCAGGCCTCCATGGTGGCCTGCCTTACCCGCGTGGCCTCTTGAGCAGCTGGCACTTCAAGGTTTCCCAAACATGTAATGCCAAGGCCCCAAATTCACATTGGTATGAAGAGAGAGAGAGACAGACCGAAACGAAAGCAAGGAAGCAAACTACCCAGGGCTGTATTGATTCTGTGGACCGGGCAGGGTGTGTCTCTGCCTTTCCCATCCTTGAAAGGCCGTCTTGTCACTAAAGGTGGAGGCAATACCGTATGCCATCATTTGAATAATTGATGACCGATTCCTAAGTAATCAGTGTCCTCACAAGACAATGCATTCTCTCTCTCCCTGGTGGAGAGAAAGAGCTCGGCCTGTTTTTGTCCCGGTGCCTTTAGCAGCAAAAGGTAAAAGCTTTAATGCACTGAAGCCACTGGAAGTGCTGGCTCTGAAGGACTCCCCCTGGAATCAACTGGGATGGTGTGTCTATCCTTACGAGGGGGCCTATCAGAGTGGCCTTCCAGTAAAGGGAGTGAGAAAGAGACAGAGTAGGGGAGGAAGATGGAGTCACTGAGAGATGTGTGAGTGCACAATCTTAGTGTATCCGACACAAAATGTATACTAAGTGTAAAGTTTGTTTAGGTGGTGCACTTGAAAGTATCTGTGCTCATGTACCAGAATGTTTTCATGAGTGCCCCTGTGTGTGTGTGTGTGTGTGTGCGTGTCCTGGAATGTACAGCCCCTTTCTATAAACAGGAAAGGAGAATAGTTAATAGTATCACCACCCTTTTCCCCTCATACTGGACAGTGACTACACCAGAACCTTAAGTGTCGGTTAGTCAGATTATAACCTGAAACTTAATCCTCATCCTCATCACACACACACACGGCATCACATAAAACTCAACAGGACTGTGTGTCTACGGCAGACATTTGAAATGTGGAAATCTGTCATTTATAAGATATGTGAGCAAGGCAACAAAAACACAGAAGAAGAAAAACAAGCCAACAACTTTATTGCTGCTTATCACAACAATAGCAGGCAATTATGGAGTTGTGGTGTTGTTGTTGGGCCGTGGCTGCTGTGGATGTTGAACAGAAGACTCAGTCGGCTCATGTGCGTTTTCTAAGTGGGTTCCTCGTCATACAAAAGCACTCCTCTCCAGTCACACACACTCCCACGTGTACGAAAAGTGATCTGTTCTCACCTCACAGAGCAACCCCGAGGGTCGCACAACACGGTGACTTGAAAAGACCCCGAGCATGAAACAGCATGCAAGGCTACGGCTCCTGGGACCTGCACACGGCCTACTATTACATGTATTGTGATCACTGTATTTGTCTTGTTAAAGCACACGTGCACCAACACAGTATCATACAGGTCATGTTTTTATACCCAATCCTTTACAGCTAATGGAGGTCTGATTGTTTATTTAGCAGACATGTTGTTATGAACTAAAAGCTGGAGTATAACACTTGCTAAAATTCTACTTTTTATTAATAATTACCTCATCAATTTTGCTCTGTTTTGCTCATTGTTTTAAAGACATTTAACATTTGAGAGCTTCTCACCATCATGTGATGTGCTGATAACGCGGTAGAAGATGGATGGGTGGAGCTTGGCTTCCTTTAAAGATCAAAGTATAGTTTTAGCTGCAACAATTATTCATTTAAAACGTTTGAAAGACAACATTATTAGCATTATTTTATGCAAATTCTAATCATTTGATAGGTCCAGTTTCATAACGAATGAATGAAGCAATACATGGTACAACGGTAGTAGGCCTTACAGACATTTCCCAAGTACCTCATGGGAGTCGCTTATTATAAGGTGCTACTCAGGTATTTCCACAAAAATATGGACTAACCAAACTTTGTCGCAGGCCTCATTTGACAGAGGCCTTTAAATGTAAAATACTCCTTTTAGGGTGTTTGCAAAGTGTCTCGGTGAAAGAAAAAACAAACTGTAAATAAAGATAATTCATTCATTCATTAAGTAAATGAAAGCTCTGCCTGGCGTATAAGCAAAACGCAGAGCTTTCAGTGGATTTTTTTAATGCTTACTCTGCAATCAAATCAAGTTGCTGCCACCAGTGTTTTCCGTGGTAGCTCATCTAATGAGGATGTTCCCTGTCTGTGCAATCAATGCAATTCTTAATGGGTGTTGTCATCAGTTATTTTGCTGGAACATATTTGTCAAAGACTGAGAGCGACTGTCCGCTCTGTGCTCTCAGCTGCACACACACACACACGAGCATGTGTGGACAGGAAGGATAGAAAAATAGTTTTTTTGTAAGATCTACTCTTACAGAGAGGTACAACATTAATCAAAACTCTCTTTATAATAATAAAAAAAAATCATTAATATAGACAGGTAGACTTCATTTATTTAAAAACATGTACAAAGGAACACATTATTGGAGGCAGTGTGGGGGCAAATGTGGGAAACCATGAGCATTTGTTCTGGGACTGCCCAACAATGACACCGTACTGGGAATGAAAATGAAAATATTACTAGTAAACTAGAAAATATTATTAGTTTAAACTTATTTAGGAAATGTACACAATGGAAAGGTTAACATTTAAGAGGATGTGGTTAAAATAAGATGGGTAGAGACTGTGTATGTATAAGAAGTGTAATGAAAATGAAAGGGACAGCCCTAGAAAAAGACACGCACACACATTTTGGCTATAATATTAGTTGTTGTGCAATTGTGAGTTCTGAAGAAACCCTGTGCTGGAGTGACTAAGATGTAACTTACAGTGAGACGGTGCACACACATTTCCTTTCTGTCAGCTGAAATGTTTGTAGGAATGCCGTAAGATCATTTCAATATCAAAGGCACATGTTCACATCATTTGCATAAACAGGGGGAGGGTGAAAGCACATTAGGAGCCAGGAGAAGGTCCTTATCCAAATCAATCACGACATGTTACTTGTGTAAAAGCACTTAATTAAAAAGAGCACAAATATCAAAACCTCTCAAAAACATGGGATTGTGATTCCTTTTTATCCCTCCACACACGTCTTTGCTGTTTTCATTATGTTGTGACAGTAAAGTGAAACATTATTTAATATTTAGTGATGAAACAGAGGAGAAACTCTCTAATTCTGGCTGCAGAAGTCAAATTGAGGAGGCAGTTAGATTCTTAGAGAAATGCTGAAAGTGTCAGCGCTGCGGCTTGAGAACAGCAAAATTGCTTATTTTCAGATTCAGCCACATCAAGCAGGTTTTTTTTGCTTTTTTTTTCCCGGCTGTTTGTGGAAGTGCTTGCATATTCATGGCCCGCCTGTTTTGAGAACCTGTCACTGAGCCTGTTATATAGCTCTCCCTGCCTTTCTGTTCAGGATGGCTTCAGAGGCAAAAACACTCCATCAGACTCAACTCTGTCCAGCTGACACAGTCAGGCAGTAAAACTGACAGCCAGCGGAGTCTGGCCTCACAAATGAAGCGGACATAATAAACCACTGACACAGGGGTCACCTTCTGTCACGGCGTGTGTGTCCACACACTCACACAAAATCACATATACACATCACACGAACAATGTCCCTTATTGCTTTTAAATACCCATACATTCTCTCTCACACACACACACACACACACACACACACACACACAGACCATCACTTACATCCTCCCACTTCTCTCCTTTGGCTGGGTTAAATCCAGCAAAACCCCGGCCTTGTATTTGACCTGCCTCCCACTTCAGCTGTGAAAGAGCCAGTGCAGGGAGGAGGAGCTGTTGAGTGCTGGGGCTGCCCACTTCTCAGACAAGAGCAGCTATGGATTTATGACTTAAACCTGACTAGTTTTTTAGGTCAATATAATATTGAAATGTATGGGAATGATTCCCCTGCTGCGTGGACAGCTACCTGCATAAGTCTGCAGGATGAAAACATAAAAACAGAGTGTTTTGGCGGTTATGAAACGCTCTCATTGACGGTCTGTGAAACAGAGGAGGGGTTTGATGGGAGATTAATCAGCATTATCATCAGCATGGCTAACACACTAAAAAGAACATCCCAGTGATGATGTACGTGCGTACGTTTGTGTTACGTTACATGTTGCTAAACGTTTGCCTTCCACTTGAAGATAGTATTGTGTAAGTGTGTTTCATCAATCCGGCTTCCTCCTCCCACTCTATACTGTATGACTGCTGTGCCCCCCCCCCTCACTGTGCTGCACAGCCTCTGTACATGGAGAGCTCTGCTCCACAGTCCCTGTGGAGTTGCCTGTGTCAGTACATTACCTTATAAGTGGAGGCATTGACTGTGGGGACTCTTTGATACACATTCACATACAGTACAAACACAATTGATCTACAGCGGAGCAATGGTATGGGGATGGGGCTGGGGGGGTTGGAAGGGGGGGTTGCTGAAGAAAGATCTACACAAGTACAGCAGATCACAGGCCGTCTTGTTGAATAAGAAGTGTATGTGCAGGAAGGAACAAAACGCTCTTTTGATAAGGATGTGACATGGTGTGATCTTTCCCTGGAGCCACACGTTAAGAACCCGAACACTATCAGCGATCCGAGAAAGGCTCGGCATGCTACTGTAAAAGTGTAATATTATCCTATCAGGCATAATGTGACTGGCTGACTTTCCTTTCTCTTGCTGCATGAAAACATTTTCCTCCTGAGGGTGAGCAAAAAAATAAATAATGACTCCATCTTATGACGACATTTGCAGCTCAATTAAAAAAGTCTTCATGTAAATCTTCCCGTGTGTGGGCGCTGCGAGTTCACCACGTTCACCGTCGTAGGAGGATGTTGTCATCTATTCACCACGAGGTGTCAGAGACCTTAGGTTGTCATGACGATACACAGGGGTCAGACCTCAGCGCTGACATTCCAGCCAAAAGCTTGGTTCGCAAATATAATTATTTACTTGTTCTATATATTTTTTTTCAGACACGGTGGAAAAAAAAAACTAAATAAAAATCAGCGAGTGACTAATGAATTCCTCCTCCATTTACATTTCAAATTGTTGCAAAGGGCCAGCAGTTAGATTCAAATAAATACTCTCACCTCGACCAGACAGCAGCCAGTGATGTGTGTGAAATAGAAATAAGTGAATTGAAGTGTTTTTGTTCGACACATAGAGAGAGGGGAGTCCTCATGAGAGTGATCGCAGATGTCAAGACAAAACAGCTCGTTTCTTTCATACATGAGCAGAAAGAAACACGTTTCACATATTCTTCATAAAGAAAAACAAAAAACAGGAGAAGGACAGGAAAAAAGACCAAGTCCAAACTCAACTATTGCAACCGACTTTTTCTGAGGAAATGTTAAAATGACATAAATATGAGTGTAATGTAGGAAATGATGCCGAATAATTGGATGTAATGGCGGGTCTCCCCTTGAACTCACAGCGCTTCATGCAATGCAAACTATGTTCTAAACCCTTTCGCCGTCCACATTCAGATGAGCTGCGAATATAAACAAGTGAATGAGTGAAAAGTCCTTCTTGGTCTATTTAAACCCTCCCCCGCAGGCAACAGTATTTACAAGGAAACGGTTATCATTTAGTCTCTGTTGCAGATCAAAATGTCAGGCTCCACAGAGAATGTGAGCTGTGCTGTTAGGGCCAAAAGTGCAGTTTTAGAGCCCCAGGATCTGAGGGAAAAAAATGATTTGCAAATGCCCAAATATGTCTAATTGACCTGAAATATCGCCTGTGTGCAGCAACTGTTTGAAATCAATACTGAGAGAGAAAAGAAGATCCTTGAAGGAACATTTCAGAGGATCACCCCGCGTGTCCTTGGGAGCAACATTATGAAGTATGCGAAAATTATGAAAACAATAAAGAAGTCATTGCGGGTCATGTGAATTAAAATTACAAGTGGTTGCAGCCAATTAAGAGAGTGTGAGGAGCCGCTGCTTTTCACCTGCACACCAGCGTAATAGTGCTGCTGGAGATGATATGAATATTCTATGGACATAAAAGCCACATGAGAGCGAATCCACACATAATGCTCTCCCTCTGTATTTGTTTATTGTGTGTTTAGTGAGGGAAATCAATAGGCTGTATTCCCAGCCTTGATTGGATTCACAATTAGCTCTAGTAAGAGGCTCCCTGACAGTGGCCATGTAAGATTCAGCACAGCCGACCAGCGCGATTGTCTTTCCCTCACCTCACATCAGCCGCTGCACTTTCACAATGCTCTCTCCTGTCCAGGTGCCTCGTGGGTGATGCTCAGGTCTGGAGGAAGGGTCCTCCCGTGTGGCAGGTGGGCCATGACAGCTCCGAGATGCTCTTTGACCTGAGAGGAAGGGAAAACAACATCAATGGTAATTCCCCTTCAAACACATTAACTGGGATGAACTAGGTCCCAGCGAGCCCCTCTGAGTGGACTCGCATTGATCGCAGAAATCCATGAATAAATTTAGCACTAATTGATTTTTTTTCCCTCCTCAGAAAATAAATCTCTAATTCTGAGGAGAGGCAGTGAATGTTGCAGATTGCACAAGCACCTTCCCTTTTTAAAAAAAAAATAATAATAATAACAAACAAACAAAATGGAAAAAAAAAGGAAATGTGTTGAGAACAAACTTAATAAGCTAGAAAAATATTTTGGGCGTCCTCTCGCTCCGTCTGATGCAGCAGACCTGTTGTTTTCAGCCGCAGCCACAAGTTTCATCATTTTGTGACCTGGCAAGAGTCAATAAAAAAGTCAACCTTTATCTCAGCTGCTAAACAAACAAAGACAATTCGCTCGGTTAGGATCGGTTAGGATCGGCGAAGCAACAAGCCCAGAAATTAACCCATTAGGATCTCCGGATTCCAGCTACCTCTTTTTAATTGCTTTCAGTGGGGATTGATGCTGTAGTTGGAGGGGAAATGGTGTCGCATGTGCATTTACGAGAGCTCTCCATCCCTTCACCCTGCCAGCTGGAGGAGTGCTACTGTCAATACAGAGAGAGAGCGTTTACAAAAGATTCACAGCATTAAGTGTAAATACTGCACTGGGGTTACACCAAACACATTTTTATTATCGCTCAAAAGGGGGAATAAAAGATTAAGATATAATATTTACGACCAAGAAGTTAACTCGTGTTAAAACGTGCCTACTGCTTTAACCATTAACAAGAACAAAATGTTTTCACGTATATAGATATATATATATCTATATATATATATAGATATATACATATATATAAAAATGTGGGATCTTCTTAAAAATAAATGCTCTCTGGATAATATTATTTCTTTTCAACAAGTTAAAATATGAAGTAATTTAGCATTTCAATTGGACTGGTTTATAATAAGGGATTTTGTTTGGATAAACTGTAAATGTGTTTAATAGATCAGACTAAAAATGTATTTAGTTTATTTTTGGCGGGGTCAGACGCTGTAGTATTTTTGCTTCATGCAAATTTCCACCTTTGCTTTTTAATTTCATCAATGAAGCCAAAATATTTGCTCATAAAAATAAAATAAAAAACACAAAAAAGCTTTGTGCATAGAAAAAAAAAAACGTGCTTTAATTCTATGCTGTGATAAAAAATAAAATACCAAAAAAGATATTGTATTTGAACATGAATATGGCTGTTTTATAATTCAATAATACAGGTACATTTTATAATTACATTAAATACCACTTTGAGTATAGTAACTGGTGTATTACGATTGTATATTTAAAAGTGTAAATTGTTATTGGAAGTGATGACTGAGGAGTCTTGACATGGAAAGTTGTAGACTCAAGTATCATACTGCCACCTACTGGTGAAGACCTTTTTCAAACCGGTTCAATCAGTCAGAAGTGCAGTCAAATCAGTTCCTTATCATAAAAAAATATTATCAGAATTTCAGAAAGGAACCTTTTCTGTGACGAATAAAGAATTTTACTTTTTGATTATTTTTTACATAAAATTATAGATAATATCCACATGCATCTGCATTAACTAGGAGAAGGAAAGTCCCACGGTGTCCTCACTAAACGCTGTGTCCTTTTAAAACACACATGTACCTGAAGACGTTTTACTGACAAACCTCAAACGCTCAGTCGTGCAAAAGAGGAAAAACGCATTCCTGAAATGTTCTCTCTTCTTTTCTTTTTTCTTTTTTTTGTTTGATGGATGAGTTGCACGTTTAATGGCTGGGCAATACCTCTGCAAATAAACCAGACTTGACATTGCCCAGCATTGGAACATTTGGGATGCCCCAGAGGACAGCATCAAAGGCCTCGTGTGTCCTTGGACTCGATCTGTGCCAAACATGCACAGCGAGCTCAGGAACCGCGATCCAACACATCATCGTGTGCACTTGGCTCTGTTTGTTAGTCATCGGCTATTTCTGTCTAATTCGTCACAGTCATATTCCTCCATGTTTTCATCCTGGTAACAACAGGGTTGACAATGCAGTAAATCCATTTATGAGCTTATTGTGCCACATTAAAATTAAGTGGAAACATGAATGTGAGGTTTGTTTGTTTGTTTTTTACCTAAATGACACATTAATACTCAACTCATGGTCTGAACCACATCACTTGGGCTTTGTTTGAAAAATGCAGCCAACTACATGACCTTAATTAGTCGAGCTGTATTCATTCATGTGATTACGATGCGCTGCACAGTAGTGAAGAGAAGCATCTGTCACTTAAACTCAGAAGATTTCTCAATCTTGGAAATGTGGAAAACATTTACAAGACTCTGGATTAAAAAGAATGTCTTTGGTTTTTTTCAACTGTTGCAAATGTTCATGGATTACTGAATATATTCCTTAATCAAATACAGTAAATAATACATTTACCTCTTTAAGGCTGCAACGTGTTTGATAATCAATTAGTTTTTGTCTTGTGTTCCGTCTTGAAAATAATAAGAAAAACATCCTTAATTGTTTGTTTTTGTCTTTCACACGGTCCCAAACAAGATCATTCATTTATAATTACATACACATAAACTGATAACATCAGCACATAATTCCATTTCATCTAAATATTTGTTTTTTGTTGCCGCTTGTGTGTCGATTTTCTTCTCTTTTGTGAATTCATTGAAGAATTCAAGCACTAATTTGTCCCACCACGTCATAAATGCAGTACATTCAAAGAATATTTTAGTGCACGTTAATTCTGCCTGGGGGGATGGTGGGGGGTGGGGGACACACACACACACAATAAGGTATACGTGGGATCGCTTTCCTCCCCGGCTCTTGAGCTTCATTGTGTTTGCCATTTCTAAATCTCCCCACAGCTATGCATCTGCTGCTCTCCAGCATCCGCAATTGGGGAAAGAGACAAGATGTCACTTTTGTGAACCAGCCGTGGTGGACACGGAGGGAAGATGACGCACTCAGAAAAAAGGAAAAAAAGAAAAAGAAGTGGTCTGGGTGGTGAAGCCGGGGCCTGACGAGGGGCCGGTTTCTGGGATGGCCTGCGCCTCGGCAGATGTGCCTCGGTGTCATTCCACATCTGCAGCGAATGAATCACCAAACAGATGTTTAACGTCAAGGCCAGGATGTAACGCCAGCCAAACACACATGAACACGCCAGTCATGCAAAATACACTACATGCATTCACACATGAAGAGACAGAGAGACAGACAGAGAGAGAGAGACAGGGACAGAGAGAGATACAGAGAGAGAGAGGAAGTGCTCCACAAGGGCTCAGACCAAAGGTGCCGACGATCACCTTCACGTGACTTTGACCAAAAATGACAAAATAGACATTTTATCAAGTCTCAGGGTCTCCTTTTAAACTTGGTGAATAATGAGGCCGAATGTATTTTGAATAATCCACACAGTTTCATTTCTTTTGCAGGACCTTTCATGGTAAAGATATTTTGTCAAATCCCCGTTCCAACAAAGAGGGAAAAAACAAAAAGAAACAAATGCACTTCCACAGATGTAAATTTTATTACCTCATTGTTTCTGTGTTTGTTTTTGGGGGTAAAGATGACGAAATGTAACACTATTACAATAAACCACCGACGCCGTAAAACAGATGGTTTCAACCTTTGTAATGTCACCGTGTCACGGAGAACACATTTCCACATGTAGGGATTTATTGACAAAAAGGAAAATATTGTTAAACGACTACAGCATGAAGTAACTTTATATTTTCTGAAACAGGTCTTATAATTAAAGATGAACAGTCGCTCAAGAATTTCAGTCTTCACACAGAATCTCTGATTTTTTTTATGGTTTGTTTTTTCAGATTTTTTGAATGTGTGCCTTAGAACAGCAAACGCTGAGAATCCCTGTGTTAAGACAGGAGCAATTGAAGGTAAGGAGCCTTTAAGAAAGAGTTGCAGGATCTTGGAGAACATTCTTGAGGCCCCTTTCTCGTCTTTTAGAGAAACCCAGACAGATAAAAGGAAACACTCGGGTGGATTAAAGTGTTCAGAATGTATCAGCATCAAACCACTAGAGTTTTTGCCCTCTACATTTTTCAAACACAGTCAATAGATCTAAATATTTCACTGTGCCCTGGCTGATTTATTGTTTGATGTTTAAAAACTTGTGTGGAATGAAAGAAAATTCATTAAAGAAGAAGGCCCCAGAACGAGGCCCTGCGATCAGCTTTGAAAGTCTAGTTTAAGTGGGATATTGATCATTCTCTTTCTTCTGTGACAAAGGCCACCAGGGACGCTGGAGGTGTCGGTGGATGAAGGCACGCTGCCAATAACACCAGACGTGTGTATCTACACTGTAGGTGAGGCTGGGAATTACAGTACTGACACTGAAGAAAACCAATAACTCAAAAATGACCAAACAAACATCACATTCTTGATTCCTTGCTGGTCAAAAGAAAGTGCAGTGCACTCTGGTTTGATGCAGCCGTGTTGACGTGAGAGGGTTTGATTTTTAAAATGCAAACAAACAGTGTTTCTATATGTGCTTGTGTAGATACTTCATTATATCGTCATTATATCCACCTTATACATTTACCCCATGACACCTTGCATGAATTTTGGGGGCAACTTCCAGTGCTTCCTGTCACTGAAGCAGAATCTGTTGGACTGGAAGCTAATTAAACTTCATAAAATCACCTGTTACACCTCAAACAGAACGTTGTGACGGGACACACTGAACGTGTTCATTTACCACCAATTCTGATTAGAGCTGCAACTAACGATTATTTTCATAATCGATTAATCTGTCGATTATTTTCACGATTAATCGATTAATTGTTTGGTCCATAAAATATCAGAAATCTTGTTTTAGTCATGAAAAAAGCTTCAAATCGATTATGAAAATAGTTGTCAATTAATTGAGTAATAGATTAATAATCGATTAATTGTTTCAGCTCTAGACGAGATACAATCAGAATTTGTGTTAAATGTAAAACAGTGTCCGTATTTCCCAAATAATAATACATTTAAATAATCAAATGGACTATTTTGATGTTAATGTAACACCATTTGATTTACTGTGCATTGAGCGATGGGAGGTGAACCTTAACTAACATACACAAGCATTATTAGTCACTTTATTATACTATATGCGTTGCTACAGATGGTGAAACTAATAAGATCAGTAGGACACCATCTTATTTATGTGAAGACAAAGTTAGACCCCTTGAGTTCCACATCACCAAACCTGATGTTTTAGTGAACCAGGTGAACTACAGCAGGACCAGAACAATCCTGTAGCCACGTAATTGCTGCCGCCACCATGGAGAGAAACAATGAGCTCCCAATGTTTCACCCATTATCATTTCAACAGGAATAAGTCAGATAGGACTTCAGCTGTCTGTTGCTCCAAACTCTTCATGATTGTCGCGCTGCATTTCACTTTTGCTTCGATGAAAATGTTTCAATCGTCTCCATCGTACACCGAGAAAACCACAGCACACACGCCTGGGTTTTAGTTACATTCTATCATCCCCATCAGGCTGGATGGATCTGGATTAAATCGGAGTTAAGTGAGAGATTATAAACTTCTACTGACAGGACAGCAGGAGCACAAGAGGAGGAGTCAGTGATGAGGCAAACAAGAGGGCAACTGGTGGAATATGTTCTGCTCCAGTCACACAGTCACACAGGGACACAGTCACACAGTGACACAGTCACACAGTGATACAGTCACACAGTGACAGTGACACAGTGACATAGTGACATAGTGAAACAGTCACACAGTGACACAGTGACAGTCACACAGTGACAGTGACACAGTGACACAGTGACATAGTGACATAGTGAAACAGTCACACAGTGACACAGTGACAGTCACACAGTGACAGTGACACAGTGACACAGTCACACAGTGATACAGTGACACAGTGACACAGTGATACAGTCACACAGTGACACAGTCACACAGTTCTACACGCCCACGCCTAAGTCTTGGGTGAAGTGGCCCCACTATATTGCACGTGTCACTACACTGAACAACATCAGTGTCTCATCTTTAATAATCGGTCAAATGATTGGTTTATTTTAAGCATTTATGAAGGAAACAGCAGTCGTAAAACTCTTACACATGTTATCTGCTTGATAATATAACACGTCCACTGCTGGCAACTTTCAGCACAGCCGATTTCTTTAAACATTACACACGGGGCAAACATCACTTTTCCACTAACCTACAAACAAGACTGCTGAACTGTCCATTATTTGGACTGATATTCACAAATTGACAAATATAATGTCAAATCATCAATGTACCGGTGTGACACTTGAACACACCTGCGAGTTTTGAGAAAAATAATATGATCTTATCGGCAATAAAGCTGTCTCCATCAATCTAAAATTACCATAACCAAACAGGGCAACATTGTGTACTGTACGTACAGTGAAGTCGAAAATGTTCTTACAGAACTATCACTTACAGAAAGAGGGAAAGAGAATCTTCATGGAGATTTCTTGACCCTTGTCGACGGTGGCTCTCTCTTATTTTCTGTAACTGTAGCTGCATTTGGAAATATTTGCTGGATGATTTAAAAAGCCACTGAGAAGAAGCTCCAGTATGTGTCCCACACCCACATCCACCATTTCACAGGGGTTCACAGAACTCCAGTGGCCCACAACACAACATTCAGAACTTTCCATCAAAGCATGTGGTGGATCACAAGCTAAATAGCCTTTTTTAAATGAGATAGTGTCATACTCACGTTTAGTCTTGTCTCTGTTAATGTGTTGCTGTGAAGTAATAACTGATCAACAACTGTTTTCCCCCTGCACAAATATTTTCTTTCATGAGTCGATAGTTGATTATGCCGGAATCTGAGCACGCTGCATGAATCAGCTTTCGGCACAGCTGTGATTGTGCAACACGGCCAGTCTAATAAAAATTCACCACCTCGCTTTCCATGAGCGAGTTACTGATTTCCATGTGATCTCGTCTTCCCTCGCTCCTTTAGTCGATCTGACCACGGAGCTTCTGTGTGTTTCTGTGCGACACTTTGCTTCAAGACACAACCTGAGCTGCACTGAACACGTGACGCTCACTTCGATAGATTGATTTCTCAGCTTCAGCCGCGCGTGTTCGGCATCTTTCCACCTCACTAAGGATCTGTCCCTTCCTCTGCCTTTGCATGACATTACTGAGTGAAAGCACCAATCTGTCATGGACAATAAACAGTCAGTAATATGGAATAATAAATAAATGCACAAACCAGAGGTGAGACGGGCCCTTTACACTCGGATGCAGGCAGGACAGACAGCCCAAACATTCACTCGCAGACGCCGGGTTTCTTCCACGGCGCGAATAGAACCTGGGGAGACGAGTGAGATGCATGTTAGTATCTCTATAGAACATGTTTGTCACTGGAAAACATAAACTACTGAGCTGCTGACACATCTGATGCAGCCAACAGGGACACAAATGCTAATGACTTATCCTGGACACGACTGCTGCCGTGCACTGGCAGCAACACTGACTCACTCTTACAGCAGTAAGTTACAGGCACAATGAATATTTTTGGCTCCACTTAAGCTGGGGAAAAGAACATAAGACTGAATAACTCACATTGGGTACCTTGAACCTTGATTATATCATTGTATTTATTATTATTATTATTATTATTATTTCTCTTTCCTTTGCTCACTGAAGAAAACACCTAGCAGCTTTCTGTCCCTCTTTTCAAGTGCATTTGTTTGAAAGGACACAGCAGGAGGGGCGGTGTGATGTTCTTGCCTCGTATTGATTGACACAGCTGACGAGGGCCCATCCTGCACTTTGGCAGGAGGGTAGGCAAGCATGCGGAGGTGGCGCCCACCAGGGTGCGACGAGGTTGACGACATGGTCGTCCTTCAAAGATATTCCACGCGCAGGTTTACCCTCAGCCGCCCTGTCAAGGTCTGCGTGTGCCCCTCTGAGGGAGCGGAGACAGGGTCATGGATGACACCCGCCTCTGTGCCAGACGTGACAGCACAGCTGGGCCTCTTAATGACAGAGGGGCCCGGCCCAGCACACACCTGCCCATCCTGGGCAGGGCAAGCAACCTCACGGGGGGGGGGAGAGGAGCCACTGCCACATTGGATGGGCAGATGTTCTGGAGAGACAGCTGCACTACAGGGACCTCTCCGTGTCTCTCCTCTCTGGCGGTAATTGAAAACCATGTAAAAGGTCACTTGTGTGATACTGGCCGTCCCTCTCTTCAGCAAGAACACGACAAAAACAGCACTGACTGGTTGACAGCTAGTGTTGCAATTAGGGCTTATTTAGCGATGGACGTCTGCATCATGGTGATATCTGTAAACATCACCAGTGAATACATCTGCATACAAAAGAGGGAGAGTCCATCTGCTGGAGGTCACGGACGGTCGTCCCTAAGAGAAACATAATCATTGGATACATTAAACCAACACTGTTATGACATTTGGACTCCAGGTTGGAAATAGAGGATGGAAATAACACTAATTCCAAACTCAATCAGCCTGGCTCACGGCAGGCCAGCCGCCTCTGTGAAGAGAGTCCACTGTGGTCCAGACAGAGGGTCAGTGAGGGAGAGTGACCTGCTCTCGGGGTTTCACACTGATGAGAAGTGGCAAGGCCCTAACCTCCACAGGATTGCTCTGTGTTTGTGGTTGTCTTAAACAGAACCAGCCACAGAGCTGTCACACATCATCAGCCTCCATGGAGATTTAGAGACCTTCATAGACAGAGTAACAATGCAGCTGACAATGACGACGCATCAGGTAACAAGAAACAGGAGAAGGAAACAAACTGGCCACCACGACAAGCTTAGCAACGTAGGCAAGATGTTAACATTTTCTTTTTTTTTTTTAAAGTGACCTAAATAAATGTGACTTTTAGAGAAAGTGGGAAAGATGAAAAAGCTTAAAATAGTTAGACTGTTAAATACAGCACATCAGGAGATTGTGTCAGTGTTGGATCAGGAGTGGTCGATATAAATCTTGTCTCAATAATTTAGAAGTTTGAAAAAGTTGTTCATTTTAATGAGGAACATACGGGGGCTCACACACAAACATGTGGTTTTCAGGGAACCCTTAAAATCTCAACAAAAGCAAGTGCTGTGACTTGAGCACCAGCACAAACAGGAAGGAAACAATATATTCCATAAACTCGCCCAAATGAGACCGTTATCAATAACACTTGTGTCTGCAGGAAAAACAAAACGAGGCTCCTCAAAATGCATGTTTCTGCTTTGAGTGACCGTAGCCTTCTGCCAATAACAATGTTACCCGCAATCAAGATCCAAACCACACTCACTTGGCACGGCACGCTTTTACAAATTATGTTTTGATTCTGACCAAATGCAGCAGCTTCCTGTCTGATGCTGTTTTCTCTGCGCCTGTGCGTGTGCGTGTGTGTGTGTGTGCGCGTGTGTGTGTGTGTGTTGTATCGTGAACCAAATGCAACAAGGGCTTTTTTTGCAGCAGGAAGGACATTTTGTAACATCTCAAAAGTGCTGCACGCAGCTGATGACAAACTTGGAAAACACGCATCGTGGTCAGGGAAACAATTGTATCTCAACCAGGAATTCAGAGACACGAAACCTCTCTGTGTTCATTTAACCCGCTAAAAATGTTGACACTGGACATCACCATTAATTGTTCCTCATGCGAGAAAACAAAAATATAACAGTCCTTTCTAATCACTATTAAAACCACTGGACTTCTCAATTTAAGCATGTGAATAAGTGATTGTGTGTGTGTGTGTGTGTGTGTGTGTGTGTAGGCCACTTTGAGGAGAGCGTAACTGTGCAACGGCATGTGTGCAACACACCAGAATGCACATTTCAAAGGGAAGACAGCTCCTGGGCTTGCTGAACTTTTGCTTGTTATCAGGAGCTGAGAGTGAAATGGAGAGAATTGATCTTTTGTCTACTGGAGGTGCACTCCCTTGGGCTGCGCCGCTCGCTTGCTCACTCGCTTGGCTGCCATGCAGAGGGCTCTCTTTCTCATCCCCCCCCCCCCCCCC
This sequence comes from Solea solea, assembly GCF_958295425.1. NCBI lineage: Eukaryota > Metazoa > Chordata > Actinopteri > Pleuronectiformes > Soleidae > Solea > Solea solea. Next base: position 2,590,596 of record NC_081143.1, read on the forward strand.
CCAGCCCAGCACCATCCCCTCTTCTCCCCCCTCCCCTCGTTCACTCACTCTCTCTCTCTCTCTCTCCCTCTCTGTCTCTGCATGGCCGCTGCCTCTCCTCCAGCTGACACTTGTCCTGCCGTTACTGGGAGAGATGTGTGCTGAGCTGCTGACACCAGGATTGATCTTCCTCCTTTTCCCCATAAGCTCCATATCAAGCTCCTGGAGACTGTGGAGGAGACAGAGAATGGGTGGAGGGATGGTGGAAGAGGGTCAGGGAGAAAGATGGAGAGGAGTGGGGGAGAGAGGGAGAGAGGGGGGGGGAGTATTGTCAACTCACATCACCTCCTCAAACCAACAACGTTTGGTGCAGAAAAGAAATAAGAAAACAATAAGTTGACAGTTTTATTGCTGGTGGTTGAAGGAACTTTTTGGTTCACAGGAGTGACACCACAATGACGACTCCATTTATAAACATTATCACCAGCAGTTGCTTCATGAATGCCACAATTTGTCAATTATCAATCAATTACAAAATGAATTGTGAACTATTTTGACAAATAAATGTCAATATTTTCTGCTTTCTTCGTCGTCTTTGACGATAAAGTGAATATCTTTAGTTTATAAACAAAACAAGTCATCATTTTTGAGGTTTGGGAAACACATGACATCTGACATTTCTTGATTAAAGAAGAATTCACAGATTGATTTATCTGTATGTATAGTCATTAAATGCTAATGAATTTACTTTATTTACTGCACCTTGGTCAGACTGTGAGGCTGAATCAGTATAAAAATAATAATCTTGTGTTTAACTAAGCAGCAAATTGTTCTTCAGCACTGCAGTAACAGATGTAGTAACAAGTGAATCTTTTGGACAATTTAATAGTAACGAGCTCCTACTGAAACACGGCCTTATGCATGACTTTTCATTTCTCTTTAGTTGGCATTATGTGTTACATCTGCTGTTACGCACATTTAGAAATGGAACAAAACACATTAAGTTCTTTCGCGGATCTAAAATGTTACTTTAAAATACTAAAGTCACTGGATAAGCAAGAGTTTGACAACACATGCTCACGTCCAATTCTACACTTGATCGAAACACAATAATAATATTATTAATAATAATAATAATAATAATAATAATAATAATAATGGTCCTTACACGTCGCTGCTGTTTCCTCGTTGAGTTTCACAAAATGAAAAACACAAATGAATCGATAAGATAATAATTTCATATTTGTCCATACACACATAATCTCACATAGCGAAACCCACTCTACTCACATCAGACTAAAGACAAGCGGATTATGCTGGTGTGAACTTGCACTCAAGTACTAATTACAATAGCAGTGACTGCCACTAGAACTACAATTGTGTGAACTACAATTATTAGAGCTGAAACGATTCACCGATGAATTGATTATTAATCGATTACTAAATTAATCGACAACTATTTTGATAATCGATGAATTGGTTTGAAGCATTTTTTATGATTAAAACAAGATTTCCGATTGTTTAAGCTTCTTAAATGTGAGGATTTTCTTCATTTCTTTGCTCTGGATAACAAAGAAATCATTAAAAGTCAATGATTTTGGTTTGTGGACAAAACAAGACATTTGAGAACATCATCATTTCCAGGCTTGACGAACACCGATCAACCTTTTTTAAGGTTTTCTGATATTTTATGGACCAGATGATTAATCGAGATTATAATCGACAGATTAATCGATTATGAAAATAATCGTTAGTTGTAGCTCAAAAAATTGTCACATGGTTCAACTTTAATCCTAACCCTTAATTTGATGCACTTTAAAGCACAGACATGCACACTGTGACGTGACCCTAACTTAAGACTGAATTCATCCAATTTCAACACATTAATGTACATTATAAGAAGTACTCTTCAAAATCTGGACTTGCTTTTGGATCCCCACCAAATCTTCTCTAGTTTCATGTCTCCTCCCCCTAATTACATTGATATATGTCACCAGATTTCTTTTAATATGGCATTTAAAAAGGAAAAAGGAAAAAGCACAACCCCCTAAGTGGATGTTAAATTACATCACCTATGACAGAAATATTTAACATTAGGACCCTGAAAAATAAAACCCATGTAACCACATGTAATCCAACATAAAGCATTTTCCTGTGTAGCCATATAGTGTAACAGAGAAATTGCAGTGGCTCCAGAGGACTTCTGTTGTGATTGTAAGTGCAGGCATCTGAGTGAATTTGACTGGGGATCTTTACAGTTATTGCTTGTGTGTTATTGGCATCGTGAGGGGAGCAGACCTGGGAGGAAGGGTTAAGGGTGGAGGACGGCGGGGGGGGAGGGGGGCAGGTGGGGGAAGTCTCGCAGCAAACGTGATAATTTGTCGGTTAGCCAATTTCAGGAGGCCGGATGGCCCGATACCCTTGGTAAGCATCCAAGAGCAGAGAGAGGAGAGGAGGGAAGAGGAGGAAGATGAATCAAGTTTAATAACAAAGGTTTCTAATTGCCCCCCCCAACCAAACCCCTCACCCTAGAGCTGAACTCTAATTACAGTCAGAACACGGTGCACTGTCACCCAATATTAAGTTGTAGAAAAGCAGGCCAAGGTAATCGATAAACACTCTAGTTGTGTGTGGGGGGGGGGAAGAGATGAAAAAAAAAGTATGATGCCCCTTCAATTCAGTGGGAACCAGCAGCACCCAAAGCCCTCCTGGCTCATGAGAACGCCGCTGGGACTGTCCGAGAATGATTGCAGAGCAATAATCCTGAGTACACCTCCCCACACCCCCATATAACACACACACACACACACACACACACATTTATGTAGCACAAGGTAGAGCCCCACTTTCCCTATAGGCTCCCGGAGCCCCCGCGTGTCTGAGAGGAAAGGTGAACATGGTCACCCTAATTACAGGAGCCCCAGCTCTCTCACACACTAACACACGCTCACCAGGCATGACTTAAGACAGGCCAATTAGAGCGAGAGGGAGATAAGGGAAGTTTTATTTGTGTACTAATTAAGCCCCTGATGAAATTCAAAAGGGAGGTGGTGAAGGGGATCGGGGGAGGGAGCGTACGGGTAATTGTGTGTTTGAGAAAAGGTTGCTGTAGGTACGTTTATCTGAGAAGCACAGCCTTGAGATAGTTGCTCCTAATCCCGCGCTGAGCCCCGGTACTGCACTGCAAGGTCTCTCATAATTTCATCTGTTACAAAGGCCATGGCAGACTCTGAACGCAAGATCATCAGCAGCATTTATTGTCTGTTTGGCCCATGTTTCCACGCACTAAATCCAAAATAAGTTACCATGCCAAAGAGACTGCTCTTCTGCTTGTTTGTTTTTAGATTTCATTCTCGTGTGAGAAAAATGTGACATTGATTCGACAGCTTACTACCTCCAATTGTCTCAAGCACAACTCAAAAAGTAAAGGATGGGTTTGGATAGTATTTTCTGAGGATGCAGGTTATGTCTCCAGGGATAAATTATATGTTGTTGGTGAACTACATGATGGGGGCGTGTATTGACACTGATGGAAACAGAGCATTCATTAATTCGGCTTTAAGAATATGCAGCAATGTGCTTGAAGATACAGTTAGGAAAGTTTGAGTTTGAGCACTATAAGAGTTTAGACACCTGTCATAGCAGGAACAGCACTGGTGCAGTTAAAAAGAATTTTAGTTAAATACCAATAACAGTTCACAATCTAAAGATATTCCCTTTGCAGTGTTTAACTTAAACTTAAGAGTAAAGCGCTAATAATGACGTTATTAACATTTTTAATAACTGAGAATTGCAATGTCTTAATTTATGAGAGTGATCATATTTTAACCTTTAATATCTTTAAAGCAATTAAATGAACATAATGGAGAAATTGTAGTTTGTATAAGTGTACACATATGTATAAGTTTGACAGATCCCAGAAGGAAACCACAGATATAAATAATGAGATGAATGACGGCTGAGTTCCTGAGCTTCCTCAGTCTCAGGGTTCAGTACGTGCTGCTTTACAGTCCCACAAAATGAAGAGACAGGATGTAAAGATAAGGCATGTGTCCGTCAACAAACATCGTTTGCCAAAAAGCTGTGCTACTGGTTGCTTACCTGTCCAGCTAATATAATTCCAGCTCTGTCTACCGAGTCTAAATACCAACACTGCGAGTATGTATTACCAAAATATTTTATTGTGAAAGTGAACTTAAAAACTTGTGGATTCCCAGGCAGGATCACGTGGAGCGTGTACTTTCCTATCAGCTCCATGGACGCCACAAATTGCCATAATTATGCCGCTGGAAAGAGTGAGTAAATATTTATGCACTACATGTCGTGCCAGAAACTGATTTGGGTCCGTATCCTGTTTTACCTGTTGAAATACCTGCACCCCTGGGGCTGAGTGGGCTTTAGTTTAGAAAGTACAAACCCTCTTCAAAGAAACAAAGGATTTTTGAAGCAGAATGAATCCTTCAGCCACAAAGTACAGGAGTTGCTTTTTGGCAAGTGGAATACTGCATGTTACGGTTTACACAAGCCCTTTACAGATATTTCAGCAAGTAAACTGATTTTATTAAGTATTAAGTATTTTCTTATCATGCAAATTTGTTTGTGGAAACAGGTAGTTTCCTTTTTACATCACTCTGGAATTAGGTGGAAAATAGTTTTACAACTATTCTGCTATTTCAGAGGGCCTTTATTCTGAAATCCCACATCAGAATGGCATGATATTTTGTGAGGGCCACTCTCGACTATCAATGTGAAGTGGGATTTGCTTGTGGGAACAGATAGTTTCCTTTAAATAACAGTCTGGATTTAGGTGGAATATATTTTAATTATGCTATTTCAGAGGGCTTTTATTTTGAAATTCCACACCTGTTGCTTTTATTTTGAAATTGCACACTCTCAACGTAAATCCTAGTATATATACACTGTAGATATTGTAAAACTAAGTGGAGGCTGGCTTTAAACCAGACATCAGACCAGTCCAACTTTCAATAAAATCGCAGTATTGCTTGCTGTCATTTTTAAATCGCAATAGACGCAATATTTATTCAAGCCTAAAATCGTTGTGTCAAAATATGTACACACACAGTAGTCATTTTAAATGTGTTTTTCAACAATTACATAAAAATTAACATTCCGCAATTGTAATTTCAGTTAAAATAATTGCAAATATCTAATATCAAACATATTCTGGTATCTTTTATTTACTACACTAATTTAACAGAAATAGGTAGAAGGAGAGTTCCCACTTCACACAGTGCCACACAAACATTGTGACGTTGTGACACGTTAATCCCGAGAAAAGTAGCACAGAACAGACTGTAAACACTTGAGAATTGTTGAGACAAAGTAAGTACACATACCTGAAAGACACGTCCGGTTTACAGTGTCACCACCAAATTGTCCCGCTTTCATCGTTTAACTAAACAGGTGCCCGGAAGTTCCGACGCACTTTTTTTTCGGGGCCAACCAATAAAAAACACCGATAAAGCGCAGCGTGTTTGTATTCAACGGTGATTCGCGTGAGTGTGTGTCAATCAATCAATCAATCAATCAAAGTATCGCTGTGTATGAGCCTGTCCCTCTCTGAGGGAACCATTCAGGATGAAAGTGATTGGCTTTCATACCTGTCAATCCTGTCAGTGGCTCTTTTTGTTTGTTTGTTTGTTTTAGAATAAATTATATTTACTTCCTGAAACACAAGCATAGTTGTACATGAACTTACTTTTAAAGATTTTAAAAAAAAGATACAATGTTAGACACACCTCAATGTCCAGTTTTAAAACCTTAAAATCTTAAAACCCATTTTTGACCCAGTATGAGGTCACTTTTTATTTGTTTATATATATTCTCTACAGTATTTTTATTGTTCTATTGTCTGTTTTGTTGTTTGTCTTCAGGACTTTGAGGTAGTATTTTTCTATATTTTATTTACTTCTTATCTCTGCTGTACAGCATTTAGTTTCGGCTGTTGTTTTTAAAGTGCTTTATAAATAAAGTTGGATTTAATTTAATTGAATTGGATTGGGATGGATTGTTTGTTATGTGAAGATTTCAGGGGTTCTGACAGATATTAGATGTTATAATAATGGTAACTTTGACTCTACTACCCGTCATCGCAGCCTTCATTTTTCTTGTGTTCATTGATTCGGTTTGATTTTAACTGGTGACCTGGTCAGAACAAGGGCCTTTCTGCATGTTATTCCACTTGCCATAATGTAATATTTCTGTTGTGTATCTGTATGAAGCACGGCTCTCAGGCACCGGTAAATGTCACAAGTAAAAGGGAATTTTGTCTCCTGCTCATCTTGAATAAAATGACACAACACAGAGTCAGGAAACGTTTGAACCATCCAGCGACAACCATAAGTGTGAGTGTGAGAGTGACAGGTTGTGTGTCCCTGTAATGGACTGGTGACATGTCCAGGGTTGACATCCCCGCCTTTCGCCCTGTGTCAGCTGAGATTGGCACCATCGGCCCCTTGACCGACATGTGGAGGATAAAGCGGGGGACGAATGAATGAATGATTGGAGCTGATCCGACAACTACTTGCAAAAGGGAAAAAAGTGGATTATTATGAGGACACAAATGATTTACCTCTTCTTTTAATAAGAAAATATTGAATCAGGTGAATCTGTGGAATGTCCCATGAACTAAAATTGCAAAGCAGTGGTGGTTAAACAGACAATTAACTGTTGCTTGGTGAAGAGAAGCAAAGCCATGAGTGGACGGCACCAGTCATTAAGATTTCTTCTTCATCATTAGCAGTCAATCTTAAAACAGTTCTGAACAAAGTAAACTGGCATTCAGCCACTTCCTCAGAAGCAGCATTTCATCCCTTATTAGAGATTAGCTTCACAGAGACCCCCCGTGACGTGTTGTCACAGTAAGCCATGTTGGGTTGGGTATCAAAGTAGGTGCCCCACCAAGCTTTAGCAGAGCTCCTGCTTTATTAAAGGAGACCCCATGTGGCAGGGTCTTCAAAAAGTCAAGCAATCACGATGATTTGACGGCTCACAGCGGGCGGCTGTGTTGCTCATTTCTGAGACCAATTCTTTGTCTATTCTCCACCATTTTGCAGCTTCAAATTGAATTTGCTAAGTGGAAGATGAAAATATTAATGATGTAATAATTTGAGCTCAAATTCTTAGCATGTGTGATATACTTGTGTGATGTTGAGCGATAAAGGGAATAAGATATGACCCTTATCAGTGAGTGGAAGACACATACTTTCATACAAATGCAGTATTTTATATGCAAGTGCAAAAGTAAGTCAAAAGTTTTAAGATATTGTTTCAACAAATTTGAATTCAAAACAATTTGTTTCGGACAGACTTTGTTGACTGAAATATTCCCACTCACACACCGTTTTATTTCAGGACATCATTTAGATTTAAAATCACAGTCCAGTGAGGAAACAGTTTACAACACATTTGCCTTTCTGTTCACTTTCAATTGTTAAGTTGCAAAAAGACACTGAAAAATTGACAAAGATTTCATGGAGTGATAAGATTTAGTTTTATCACCATTTGTGCTTTATGCATCCACTTGCCAGGAGAGAAGCATTGGGGAGAAATTTGAATAATTTATGCACGTAAATCCCATTAAGATTATCCATGTGGACATTTTTTGATATTAGAGACAGTGTATGATCTCAGGGTGCTTTCAAACTGTATCTGGCTTTACTTACGGTGTCGGTTTCCCCCGAAGCGACAAAGATCAACTCACTCCTGTGTTAATTCTGCAGAAGTATTCAGCACAAAGGTCTTTTCTACAGAGTCGGCAGGCTAACCACCCTTCAGCATTTAACAGCCTCAGTAAGTTCTCTCACAAGTTAGAAAATGACAAATTATTCAGTAAAGCTCTCAGAAGAATGTATTTTATGAAAGATGTGAGGCAAGCAGAACTCTTTCTGTCAAACGATTTGGAGTCATCAGCTCAAAACTTTGATTAACATCTCACTTTTAACCTCAGAAGTTCCTCAGCTTGACAAGAACGCCACGTGAGAATTGCCACTTTGTACTTTCTCACTAATTCATATGAAATTAATGTTGTTTACTGATTTTCTGCAAACACATAAGTCCAATCTCCAGCCATGTGATGGAGTTCCCCTGTTGAATTTCACAAAAATATTTGGAGGTGATGCAAACCCCAGCAACAACCACTGGGTCAAAGCAGGGTGGTGAGCTCTCACATCGAAACACAAATCATCAGAAATCTCCCTGAGTGCCAGACAAAGAGTGTGCAAGTGAGCATTTGAATGAAAGGTAATTCAACTCAGCGCTTGTCATGGATCACACAGAAAAACAACATCCAGCTATTGCCTTCTGCAGCATCGAAGCTGTCAGAGCCTCTCCTTTTTTTGCCCAGTGGTCGCTTCACTTTTCAAAGCAGAGGGCTCGTCAGTGAACCCCACCCACCACGCACAGCTCCCCACAGTGAGGGTGGGAATCAGAGAAGAGGAGGTTTTAGCCTGTGAGGCAGGTGAGTGAGGTCCACCCTGTGGGCCCCGATGGTTTCTCCGTACCCAGATGCAGTCATAGCTCTCAGGCAGAACTTTTACTCGTGCTCGGTATGTCTGGAGCGTGCACATTCAGGGTGTCCATCTCCGAGTGTGATCCTCCACAAACATCCTGCATCCTGCATTACTGTCTGCTAGTCAAGCCTGGAGCGCTGGAACTCGTCCTTGTTTATCCCTGGCAGTGTGATGAATCCAACAGGAATTAAAACACTACAACGCCTCCAAGCCTTGTGACCTCATCCTGATTCCTTAAGAGGTTATTAGCCAAGGGCCACTGAGGAGGACTCTGCAGAGCTTACCACACAGGAGCCAGTGACAGGCCCTGCACAGAAAAACTGCCAGGGAAGCACAATAAAGATAATTAGCCATGAGACCACTCGCCGCCTGTAGCCCCCCGCAACCCACCACCAGCAGCTCGGTATCCCCAGGACATCTCACCCCCTTCTTCTTCAAACGGCACTTAACTCATCGCCATCTCCTCTCCTCCATTCAACCCTGATCTGTCAGACCCATAAGCATCTCATACACACAGTGTAGGTGGTGCAGGAATTAACAGGTTACTTTTAAAGGAATAATCGCTAATTCTTTGTTATTTTTTTATACTTGTGTCTATAGATTAAACAATGGAGATTTATTAAGGCCTTTGGATTCTGTTATTATTGCTTATTTGGACATAGCTGAAACTGAATTGCTCCACTAATGACTCATATTATTGTGTGATCTTGTGGTACAAAGAGAAAATGTAAACACAGTCACAATGTAAAGGGTTCTTCACCTGAAATCATATACTGTACCACTCGACATCAAACAGACACAGGTAACATGGCTTTGTGGTGAATTTAATGAATCTTTCAGAAGTTCAAAAAAAATAAAAACATGACTCCAGATTAATTATTGTGTTGCTCGGTGACTGTTGAATGTGTGAATAAGTAGACGTTGCCAACAGGTTTGCCACATCCACTTAAGATGATGGAGCATGTGTCAGAGTTTCTTCTTCTGCCCTCAAACAGTTTGTAACGTTACGCAATAAACAGTGAACCTTCAGTGTGGAGTGGGAAGACGTGAGAAACACAGGATGAAATCAGTAATAAAACAAAAGCAAGGTAGTCTCATGTTCAGCGAACACCCCACACTCCACCATTATCCCGGCCCTCCAGCGACGTTACTTCTGTCTGAGAACAAGGTAGTGTAATTTAGAATGCATTTCAGGGCAATTAAAATTTTTCAGGCACAATTACTTATTCCCCCAGTGGGGCTGCCGCAATCACTCTATGTGTGTAATGGGTTTACGGCCTTGACGCGGCAAACATGTCCTGCCTATCTGCCTCGTGCTCTTCTCAAGGCTGTGGTTATTAATTGTGGCTAAAGTTGATAAATAAAATCACCAGTGCTCTTAATGCTAATTAGTGTTTGAGATAATATTTATGATTTCATAAGCACATATTTCTCCAAAGGCTCCGGCATTGTGCCCCCATCCATCGGTCATAGGCTGTCTTGGATGTAATCTATCTTTAGGGAGGGGAGAGGCCGAAAGAGGGGCCAGAGGAAACACAGGCAGTAAATACTAATAGTACTTAGTGGGTACTTTGGGAGCAGGAGTATTTCAGGCTATTTATTGAGCTGGGCTTCTAAAGCAAAGATACAGGCTTTTATAGATATACTGTATGATAAATAAGATTGTCCTCCAGAATGGAAAACATTTAGTGCCGTGTGTGAGACAAATATTTATTGATTGAATATATCACCACTGGCTTTTACAGGTGTACCTATTAAAGCAATTAGTGTGTGTATATCTTGTAAATAATGAATTTTTTGGAGCAGAAATGAGATGATCAACCACGTTCACCAGCGAGGTACTAACATGACACTGATGAGAGCGGTGAGAGTGAACCAAGACAGTTAAGTTGTGGACGATAAAAACAAAACAATCCATTGAAAGACGTTACATCGCTCCACAGAGCTCCGGCAAAGAAGATGCAGAGTCAGGTGATAATTATCCGTGCTCTTGCTGTTACAACAAGAGCACGGATACTGTTGGTATAAAAAGTTGTTTTCATTTGTTGGGTTTCCATTCCTCCATCATCTTCATCCCTTTACAGGAAACCTATTTATAGCATGATCCATTGTGGCTTTCCAGTACTTTGTAGCCTGCTGAGATGTTCTTGACAGGAACCGCTTCCGCTCACCTGCCCAGCGCGCAGGCATCGAGAAGCACTTCAGCTACTTTTCAACATCACAACATGTTGGTGCCAGCGACTCACCGGTCTGACTATTGATCCAAGTCACCACATCAAGGTGAGCGTCAGTGCTGCAGAGTCCATAGTGGAACCTCAACCTGAAAGAGCAGAGCTCTCCATGGCTCTAGGCGATGCCCGAAAGAGTGACAAGTGTTGAAACCACTTCAAGGGGGCTAACAGTGCCCTCAGCCCTTTCTAGTCCCCGCATCAAAGCCGAGCGCAGCCTCTGGCAGTTCAGCCCCTCCTCTATCTCCCTCCCTCCCTCTCTCCGTCTATCTGTGGTCCTCTGGGGTAGCCGGTCCTATTCTCCTCTCCCAGGGCCGTCAATGTCAAAGCATGAGTGAGTCCAGTCAAAGCTGCCCCTCCAACACACATACACACTTCTTTTTTTTTTATTCTCCCTCCTCCCTTTAAGTTTTCTCTCTCCCTCTGATGCACAGGTCCCGTCCCCTCTGCATGACTGGCCCTCACTGACAAGAGGAAATCACAGAGATCCTACCGGCAAAAGATGGCGAGTGAAGACGACTTCAGAAGCGTGTACCCTACAGCGATCACTGTCCTGAACTCAACAATGAAGACACCAAGCACGTCTTCTCCGCTATATACTATGAGAACAGGCTCACAAAAAATTGAAAGGGGGGGTGGGTTAGACAAAAAGGTTTGCTGCATGGTGATTTTTTTTGACTTTCTAAGATAAATAAGTGATAGAAAAGTGAGAAGTGAGGGTGCTTTACTTTGCCAAAAGGGACCTTGGGTTTTGCCCTGTGGGCATGGCAGCTTTCATTTTCCTCTTTCCTGCGTTCAAATTCCCAGCCGGTTTCCAGAGTTATGATTGAGTTTCACATATTGGAGTTATATCTGGCAGCCAGACTTGTTTATCTGCAGGGGCTGATAACTGCACTGGCCCGAGTATGAGGCAGAAAGTGAGGGGAGGGAAACAGCGAGTGGGAGGGAGATGCAGAGAGACAGACCCCTCATATATTCTCATCTCCTCCAGTCTTTTCTCATTGATTTAGCATGTCTTCATCAACAGTCTGACCCAGGTACGTCGTTTTTCTTTATCTCACACTCTGGCTTAGACCTCTGCTACGGGATTCAGTGGGAGCGTCTGCCAAGCGTGTGTCAGTCAAAGCAGCTGTAAAAGGACTAAACCAGACCAAGGACAGAGTTTCCCAGAACATTTGGACACCACATTACAAAGTTTTGACATATCAAAGAGCTGCATTTCATGTGTCTTTTGTTTTTAACTCTGTCATTCTGAACTGATTGTTAACAGACATTACTTCAGCTGAGGCCAGCAGAATGAAATCAGGAGAGAGCAGCACTGTTAGGACAGTAACTGGGAAGTAGAATCAGTATCAGTATCACATCACAGGGGGCAACATACTATTAGACTCAGTTAGAATCTCACCACAACTATGACGCCACAGAGGGTGTCAAGGAGTGGCTGAGTCCGGCTGAAAGGAGAGTGAGACAAAGAGACTTAGGGAGGGTTGAGAGATGTGAGGAAAGAGACAGAGGACTGAGGTGAAGTGCACGAGAGGGAGAGAGAGAGAGACAGAGAGAGAGAGAGAGGGAGAGGGAGAGAGAGAGACAGAGAGAGAGAGAGAGAGAGTGCAGAGCTTGCTGGACCCTGACTGTGTGCGAGGCCTCAATTATTCATGCGGCAGTGCACATGTCAAGAGCTCACAGACAAGCACAACAGCAAGGCCGAGCGCAAATCAAACAGCGCATCCGTGGGCAATGCCCACAATGCACCTGGAGGAACACACCTCGGCCCATTTCTCTGTTGTTCTCGGATAAACAGAGAACAAGGCTACCTGAGCACTGCCTGATTCTCCTCAAGAGCCAAGAGCTGCTGAAATCGTCTTTGTTTGTTTGTCCCCCCCCCCCCCACACTTTATTTACTTGCTTCTTCTTTTTTTTGGCAGCGGTGTTGGTGCCTGTGGGCTCGGTCTTTTCATGGCTCATTAGCCCATTGTTTGGTTCACTTTATGTCTCAGAACCAGCTTTCATGCCCATTATGTTGTTTAAGTCTGCTGCCGCTCGTAGCTGGTCCCCAACACATCAACATTAACTACAGCTGAGATTTTGTCTCCTCCAGTGCTGGAGGTTAACAGATGGCTCCAGACTTCCATTCTCATCTTGTCTTAGTTTATCGACCACTGCCTCGCTGTCTGCCCTCTTTCTTCTGTCCACACACTCCCAGGCCTGCTCCAGACACTCATGCAAACTTCTCTCAATATTATTATTGTATTTGTCAAGGTTTCAAAATAAATACAAAAAATAAATAAAACAAATTCAGCAACAGAAATTGCAGCGAACCACAAGATAAATATTTCAAGCCTTATTGGCTGGATTGGATTTATTGGCGTGAATCGACTGGACACATCTGAAAATAGTTTGATAACTAACAATAAAAAGTGTTTCAGACTGTTATGTTAGACCTGTCAGGCATCTTATTTTGACATTCATTATTCTTTGCAGGTCTATTATTTACAATCTGCCGTCTGCTTTTGTTGTTTTATGTTAACACAGTGCTGTATTAGCTGTTCATTTAAATCAGAAATTAAAATTTGAAAAAACTCCTTTTTCTAACCCACTCTCTACTAAAATTTGACATGAAGTAGTTTTTTTATTTGACTAACTCGTCTAACTTGTTTCTAGAATGAACTATTTTATATAACAGACTATATTTTGTATTGTTTGTGACTTATTGTCAATATAGCTTTGCACATTACCAGATATTTCAAAAACCCTGAAATGTAGGCAGCAACTCTGACGTCTGGAACAATGCTCTTCAAATTCCAAATTCAAAAAAAAACACACACACACACATTCATCCATTTGGACAACCCTGCCAACATTTAGTTTACTTTTAAATTGAAAATGTTGAGTTTATTTTTCCATTAAAGAAGTGCACTCTTCTGTCAGCTCACAGCTCTGATTCATGGTCCCTCTCAGCGAAGGGTCAGCGTTTTACTGTCCTCTCTGATTGGCTCCCTGCTGTTGCTGACAGGCAGCACTGATGGGTCACTGCAGCACTGCCCCAGGCACAATGGATTCTGGGACAGCTGCCCGCATCACTGCGAGCACGGAGAAGCCACAGCACCAGCAGTTTTTGTGCCTCTGTGTCCAGAGCTGGTCAGTAGTTGAACCGAAAAGATTTGATTGATTTATTATCATAATTATCTCTGTAAAAGTTGAAGTTTCAGTTTTTATTTTGTCACATAAGCAGCCGTGTTTAGATATTTTAAGACTCGTCATGATGTCATCTACCTCACTGCACTTTTCCCACATATCCTGAAATATGTTATTGGCAAAAGTCCCTGTGTGTTTGTATCCTTGACTGCAATGACAGACAGACAGACAGACAGGCAGACAGACAGACATGTGATGTGCATGGCACCGGTTTAACTGTCGTTCTGCTGAGGAGTGAAGTGGCTCTGGGAGAGAGAAAAATATCACATTCTGGAGACATCATTTTACCGGTCAGTGAATCCCATTTCCTCCACTGTGGGGGATTCCGTGCTGTCGTAATGCAATAATCTAACATGTCTCCTTTAGAGAGGAACTGTTCACAATCACTTTAGAAGTATTTTCCAGGGAGAGTACACAGAGTTATTTAAGCCACTCTGATTTTACCTGTATGTATTTCTGTGTGTGCCTTTTGTTTTTAGGATCGCGTTGAAGAGAGACGCAGAACAAGGACTGTGAGGCTTGTCACCATTGATTTGTTTCCCCTCTTTTATATTACATGTTCAACAGAAAGATAAGCTTCACAGGAAATGACCAACGATAGGTTCCAATGTGTGTCCAATAAACCCACACAGCCACCACGCATCCATGTTTGTTTCATGATAACATTCAAACATATGGGACTTCACATCGGAGTGAGTATTAGCTGAAACGTCCGGTGTTGAGAGTCATTCATGTTCACTGGCTTCTAACGGTGTACAAGTTCTCCATGGTGGCAAATGAGGATATGGGATTGCATGTTTGAACGCTGGTTTCCATGAAATATGACTCATTCTACTGTACTGTAAAGTTCATGAGGGTGTTTTGTGAAAGATCTGATGTAAAGGTAACAAAGAGCAGCGTGTCTATTTGTAGTACACAATGAAATAAATATGTTAAAATTACTTCTTGGCTTTTGGGCCGTGACTTCTTGACGTCATTGTGATCAGCGAACATCCCGAGAAGAAAGACGCCCAATACTGCCGTATAGATTTACTGTTCGTTATAAAAATGACCAAAGTTACGAGACACAATCCTCTTATCTCTCTTTCATGGCTGTTTGATTCCAAACCGACTACTTTAATTATCGTTTGGGAAGATTAAGCACCTGAAGTCTGCGGTGGAATTATTAAAATGAGCAGTAATTAGCACAGCCTCGGTGAACTGCCAGGCGAGAGTGGATCACACCCTCACCGAGGTGGCGTTGGCCTGATACAGATGAACACACACACACACACACACACACACACACACACACATCCCTTTCCCTCGTCTCTGCAGGCGAGCAAAACAGACTCGCTCTACCAACTAAACACAGTCGGCCACGTCGCTCTGCTGTGCGGACAGAGGAAGTCGGCACAGCGGCGTGCTGCCCTGCAATGGCACCAGTGACTGCTTTATCAGCATCCCATAATTTATGTTGTGTTAATTAGGTCCCTGTGGCTGAGGTTGGCTGGTAGCAGTGGCTGGTCCCATGAAGGGGGAAAAGGATGGAGAGAAAAAGATACGGAAGGGGGAGTCCTCGCAGACAGAGTCACATTAACATGCCCTCAGCAATGGCACCAAACTGAGATACAGGCATGTCATAATTAATGCTGGTGAATTATTAATGCAGCTGTGCTGCATGTGCGTGCATGTGCGTGCATGTGCGTGCGTGTGCTTATGTTTACCTGCAGCCTGTTGTGATTTTTAGACTCGCACGTCCACTCTGATAGTTTCAGGCACCATTTGCAACTCATAAAAACATAAAATATGGAAAATGTACAAGATGAAATGCAATATAGGGGTAAACAGGAAAAACAATAGAGTAAAATGTATAAAGCATAGAAATTAAATATTAAATATTAAATATTAAATATTGCAGCTGAATAAACCACTCAAGAGCAATTAAAATGTACATAGTGCCAGTGTTGAGTTTGTACAACATTATGGAGTTATAAGGACAAGTGTCATCATCTGGAACCTGGAGTAAAGCTCAGCTGCTGTAAGGCCGCAGCACAGCCGTCCTGCGTGCTCATTAGCTCAGGCCGAGGTCAGGGGTCAGGCAGGGGAGAGCCGCAGTACGCCGGCACTGTGGTGCACGGGGGCCGACACACAGCCAGTGCTGCAGGCCCTGCTGCTGTGTTATTAGCTCACAGTCTGCTGCCGGGGGCCGGTGCAGGTCACACACTATGGTCCACTGCAGCTCCTGGGAGGATCCTATACACACACACACACACAAACACACACACACACACACACACACACACACACATACTGAGGTTTGAACAGGAGAATACACAATGTGTACACTCAGAGAGAGTACTTCCCATCAAGGAGGAAAGCGCTCACACACGGACACACACATGCACACACAGCCTACATAAAATGGAAAAGCTGAGTGGTATTAAGATCCATATTGACAGAGCGGAATCCCATAAGTAGCCCGGTTCTCTCTGTATGTCAAATACTCCTCTAGGTGCGGATCATTCAGTTTTATTACCTTGCTTTAAAATTCAATTGCTCAAGAGATTTAGGTCTTTTGGCAGAATAAAACACACACACACACACACATCATTCCCTGTAGATTTTACGAGTGACAAATTGAAATACAAGAACAATTCTTAATTTTCAGGTTATATATAAATTTGAATTAAATTCAAATATTCTCAAATATAAAAACAAATATACTCTTTTCTCTTTTCCAGCTGATTGTCAGTAGTCAAGTGTTATACTGAGAACTTTTACTCTTTAGATTTCAGGCTGCCATTTCATTATGCAGCGTAACATCATTCTTTTTAATCCACTACATTTATTTTAAAGGACCACTGTGTCAGATTTAGTGGCACGAGGGGTGGAAGTTGCATATTGCAACCAACCTAATATCTTTTGCATCACGCTCCCCATCCAAGTGTGTATGAGAAACTACTGTGGCCCTCAGGTATCATAAAAAATATGGAAAGCCTTCTCTGGAGCCAGTCTTTGATTTGTCCATTTCGAGCTACTGTACAAACACGGCAGGCTCCGCAGAAGAGGACCTGGTCCTGATGCAACACACACGACTCAGTGGAAGAAAATAAAAACAAAACACTTTTTCAGATTTCAGCAGTTCTCGGGTCTGTTGACATATAAATCACATTCATTGGACCTTTAACCCTGACAACACAGAGCATTTTGGTTGCTTTTTTTAAACCTACAGTACATACAGAGGGTATATAAATGTGTAATATAGAGTCTTATTTTCAGCACAACCTCAATCTGCTGAGAAAAATAATCATTTTCACAAATTATATAAACACACCTGAGCAAAAAGGAGAAGAAAAAAGAAAAAGAAAAGAAAATGTTGTGACTTCTGCACAATTATTATTATTATTATCATCAAACCTTGAATTATTGCTACTTTATGTCACTACAAAAATGCGATATAAAAGTAATCATACTCATATGTGACACATAAACACACACAACCCAGGAGGTCCTTATAAGGAGTGTATTATACCATGGGTGCACCTGCGGCACAGATCCGTGACACTAAGGGTTAAACAAATAACACAACTTCAACCAGTCACAATAATAACACGCCACATGTAACTATGTGTGTTGTTGTTATCTTCCTGAGCATGTTGTCCCTTTAACTTGTGTCATTTAATGTGAGTGTTGTAGCACTTATGTCATATGTTTCATAAATAAACACTGAGCCCTGCATCTGAAGTAATGAGGCAATAAATATGCCTTTTGAACACACATTACAGAGGCACGGCCTGACAAGTCGCACACAGTACCCTACACAGAACGTAATGAAACTGCCTCTCAGGACATTTAAATTGGTAATCACCACACAGCTTTAATCTTGTACACGCGATAAATAATTCAGACAAATGTCCAGTCAGCATATTTCATTAACTCTCACTCAAATCCCTCTTTATTTTCAATCTGTAAAACCTTGAAACACGTTTTAATCCAGTAATGTTAAATGAGATGAAAGCATCATTAAGGCAGCTGTGTCGGTTATTTAAACCAGATCAAGGACAAGAAGGACTTCAGGGCTGAGGGGCCGCGGCATGGACGGCCATGCAGCGGGGGGAGGAGCCTCTAAATGGGCCAAATCCTCGCAGACCTTTGGCATTTAATCCAGTGTCTATTTTAAACCAACATATCTTAAATGTCTCCATGACACAAAAACTAACCAGACCTTTGTATTTTACTGCAACGTGCACATTAATGTGTCCCATAGCTTTGCTGGAGCGAAGCACAACCCCAGTCAACACTGTTTATCATGAATGTGTTGGTATTTGGCACTGTCCAAACATTGGAGCTGTTTACATCACTCTTGCATCACTGTGCTTTGAATAAAAAAGTAATATTTGTCTTCTTTTTCCAGCATGTGTCTTGAGGTTAAAGCTAGCAGAAGTGTAAGTGAGTACACTGAGTACACTGAGTACACTGACACAATGTGCCTGTGAGTATCTGTGCTTGTGTGGTCCGCACTGAATCACTCATGGAGAGGGGAAACAAAAATGAACTTCTAATATTACAGAAGATTACTCTGCTGCATGTTCTAATTGTATCTTCTGTCTCGTACTTCCTGTTACTTCCATGTCCTCTCTGTCAGTCACCTGCTATTCATCATTAATTTAAACGTTATAAACCTGTAACATACAAAAAAGATAAACATAGTATACATAAGTGCATATGCATATGAGTTTTGAAAGCCTTGTGGTTCTCTGCTTTGTAAAAAAACATTTATTCATGTCAGTAATTCAGCACCAGAGCCACAGAGGAAGTCATATCTGGAATACCTAAAGGCCTAAAATATAGATATAGAATATTTCAAAACGTTCACTTTAAAGGTCAAGAACTGTCTGAGAAGAAGATTGTACCAACTTTTAATACGTAGTCTCAATAAGGTGCATGTGTGTGTGTGTGTGTGTGTATTAGGTAGATGAGAAATAGGTCTTATATAGTTTTTTATACTGTTTATTATTATTATTATTATTATTATTGTTATTATTAATATTAATATTAATATTAATATTAATAATAATAATAATAATAAAATTGCTATACTCTTTGTGCGGAACATCAGATTGACTTTATGTCCACTATGTCTCACTGCATTATCCCTGATAAATAAAGATTGATTCATCGATTGATTGAAGGGAAGTCCACTGAAGCTGTGTTGTTGCTTTGTGTTTTTTTTACGTTGCTGAATTTGTATTTTCAAGTTCCTCTGATATCCTCTCCAATAAAACTGTCTGTCAATCATCTTCTTTTCTCTTTTTTTAAGATGTTGTCTCTTCCTGCCTTACTTCTCTCATTATGCTGTCATGTGCACCCTCCATCTCTCCATCTCTCCATCTCTCCATCGCCACCAAGTCTTCACAGTCTCATCTGATGAGTCACTCGTCATCCTTCATCAGTCTCATCAGGTCAGTAACCACCACCAGTGTTTGGACATTGGGGGATTTTTCCTAGTTGCTGCTCAGAAGCAGAAGCCATCAGCTCTGCCCTTTATGTCCCAGCACCAAAGACTCTTTAAAGACCATCATATCCGCCCATTATTGTTTTTAATCTGTAATAACTAGTCACAAGTCTCTCCTGATCGAGCTGTTATTTGATAGGAGACTTGTGTTGGTCCAGATTACTTTGGTCGTGTGTGTGTGTGTGTGTGTGTGTGTGATGAGCAGGTGCCATCTGCGTCATCATGGCAGCAACCTTCAGGTCCCTGCCCGTGCTCGGCCACCTCAGCCACGGCTTCAGAAGTACAGGAATAACAAATCCAAGATGTTTGATAAAAAAATCAAGTCTCTATCCACAAAAGTCAGGAATCAACATGAAAAATGTCAATGTTTGCACAGAGAGGGGAAAGAAAGACGTCCTTAAATATACATTTATTCAGAGCCTGCGAGATCAAACAGCAACATTGATCTGGTCTTGCTGCAGCCCTTGCTTTGCTCCCTCCCCTCTATTTCCCTTCCCTGCAAGTATCGACTTACTGCATGGGCATCGCCATGATTTGGGCCTGGAACTCTGTCACCTCTCCTCAGGGCAGAACCACCACTATTATGGGATAGGGTTCATTTGAAGCCTTAGGCAATGGTGTGTTTGGAGGGCCCCATTCATTCTCTCTGTCTCTGTCTCTCACACACACACACGCACACACACACGGTCATAAACCTCTCAGATGGGCCCTCTTGTCTTACAGTAGTGAGCCACTGTTTCCCAGAGGCCTCGTCAGACCACAAACTACAGTCTTATCAAGACAATGAATGTGAGCCAAACTAATGCCACAATTCTCCTGGATCCTCTTGCATTGATCCAACAAGAAATCAGATTACTTACTGTGACCCATCAGATTTAATTAATCTAAAGTCTGCGGCTTTAAATCGCTCCTTTGCTGACACTTTTTACAATAAAGGAATTCCAGGAACGTGACAAAATGCTTGAGGACATTTTCCCTTGAGGTGAAAATTTAGACATAAAACAGCAGCAAGAACAGCAATATTATCCAACTCATAAAACTACCCAGAAACAAAGGGAACAAAAACGGATAAATATTGACTAATAAGTCAAGCAGACTGTGAGCTAAGTCCATTTAAAAAATGAAAAATAGTTTCAGTAATTTCTCTAAAATGGTGTGTGTTGCAAACTCTACTCAAACAAAAGGAAATAACTTTTTAATCAAATCTACCACTGGGACTGTGCAGTTTAACTCAGTGTTACTCTTGTCCTCTCTTGAAATTCTATATAAAGAAAAACACACATCACCATCCTTATGGATTAAAAGATGGAAAAGGAAATAACATTTTATAACAGTTCACACAACAAAGCAAAGAAAAATGGAACACATGAAACATGAACATGAAACATGTGTCAAACCAAAACAAAGCAAAATACTATACAAAGTTGTGTCATGTACAAATAAACCTTTAATATTACACAACACACATATTCACATCCGGCTTTATGATGGGCTGTCACATTCAGTAAAACTGACCACACAATGTAAGTGATTCTCTTCTCTCTTTTAAAGGACCCTGAAGTTTAATTATCTCATATCCTGGATTTCCAAAACACAAAGTTAATTTCACACCGTAAGTGGAGAAGTGTTTCTGTGGCCTACCGGCAGACAGGCAGACAGACAGACAGACAGACAGACAGACAGACAGACAGACAGATGCTGGGTTTGGTCCAGTGGTGCAGACATGAATGCAACAGCTCCTCTCCTGTGGAGGCAGATCTCAAATTGGTCAGAGAGGAGGATCAATAACACTAGGAACAGATAGAGAGAATGATGGGCATCCCAGGCATCCCACTGAAGTAAATTACATTAGAAACTCAGACACTGATTCAGGATGGAAAAACTACACGTGGGGGGGGGGGGGTGGAACAGCCAGAGGGAGTTTTCTTTTTTTTAAGTTTTATCTAAATTTATGGACCCTCACCGCTTGTATAAAGTCAGTGCAATTTTTACATGACAGATTACCAATTTTGTTTTCTGTTTTTATAATAACTTTTGAAAATATGCTTTTTTGTCATCAAGAATAACTGTTATCGGACTATTATTCATGCGTGTATGGAATTAAAAACAGCTTTATCATAGTTATTGTTGGTTGAGTGTATAGTATTAGTTCCACAATGGTTAAAAAGTGAACTTTTATTAGTACATTTCTGATCATATTCCACAAGATCACTGTACGTTCCTGAGCAAAATGACCAAATGTAAAGCCAATTTCATGATGTAAAAAAGCATTTTTACAAAATTTTACACCACTAACTAATAAGTGAGTAAAACTCAATGCTGTCAAAGAAGTTTGTAGATTACAGACCTCAAATCACAAAGGAAACTGTCCAGAGCGCGTGTGTGTGTGTGTGTGTGTGTCCTCCAATTCTTTGACCTAAAGCTCCTCCTCTGGTGAAAACTTTCCAACCTAAGATTTAATCTTTTCATATCTGTCTGCTGGTGACCGTAATCTCTCTATCTCTCTCTTTTTTCTGTAATCATCGCATCCGCCTCCAGCCTCTCGTATGATGTGACAGCATGTAGGTGACCAGCAGGTTGGCTCCAGGGAGAGCCAGACCCGGAGGTCATCCAGCCACTGTCCCTACGAGGCAGCCCTGCCGCGGGTCACCTGCTGCCCACTTTCCCCTCGTTATTTATCTCTCGCTGACACGTCATTCCTCTTCCTGTCAGAGCCCTTCTCTCTTGTCTTCTTCTATCTCCCCGTTTTCCGCTCTCCTCTGCTGAGTTTGGCACTGGTCCTATGATCCTTTCGCCAATACAGGCTACCCAGGCCAAGGCGTGCTGAGTCGACCCCTTTGCATCACCCTTGTCCGGGTCACATGACATCCAGCTTCAGGGGCCTTCTAACGATGGGGGCTGGGCCATGGCCTATAAGTGAAAGTCCACATTGTGTGAGTTGCTCCGGCCGGCTGGCAGGACTCCTCTCTCTCTCCACAGTCCACCAGAGGGGTAATTACCTCCCCAAGTTGGGCTTGGAACTGGACTTCTTGGCCCCTTAAATCTCTGTGGACCGGCTGGGACGCAGCACCTCCTTTCATTAGGAGGGCAACTTATGGAGGGAGAGCCATGAAAACAGACAAAGTGAAGGCCCTCCTTTGGCTGGTGATAAATTGGTTTGCCTCGCAGATGGGGGGGGGGGTTGGAGAATGACACTCAGAGGACATGCAGGGGATGAGGAAGTCACAAATACAGTGCAGGAGATAAAAATATCTAAAGCTGAAGGTACAGCAGAGATGAAACGCAAGAGCTGTGTTTTTCAGCTTGGCCTCCATCCGGGGCACATCATCAGGGGAGCACACGCCAAGGACAGAGCCCAGAGAGTGAGCAAGTGGTGGGCATTAACATCAATGAGGCTCATGGTAATCACAGGAAAATAATTGCTGTCATCTCGGCTAGGTCACTTAGATGTGATTATCCCAAAGTCAGATACAGGTTTCTGTGCCTTCCCCAACCTCCCAGTCATCTTATCCAGTACAAAGTGAGACGATAAGGAGAAAAGAGGAGCGAAGTGAACATGTAATTAGCGAGCGGTTTCATGTAAGTGCTGTTTGATTTATAATTCAGCATGGCGAGAACCCCTGCTACCTAAGGCTGCTGCTCCTCTGCATTAGTACTGTGACTGGGAGCGGCTGCAGCGTGGGGGCAGAACCTGACTCATTTGTGCTCTGATTGCGGTAAGTTTAAAAAGGGAAGGAGATGTGAGGTCCACACCTGGATATAGTGGGCAATAGATCACAGAATATGGCATGGCAAGGTTTCACAAAGAACTGTTTTATCACTCTCTCTCTCTAATTAGACGAAATGATGGTCAGCGTCAAAAATGACTTACTGAGACTGAACTTTAGTCAGAAAAGTTCGATTGGATGAAACGTGCTCATTTGTGACTCGAGCACTGAGATGAGCAGAAAAGTGTAGAAGTATTGAATTTTACAGTTTTCAAAGCCACACGCGTGTATGGAGTGATTTTCTGTGGGAATTAAGCAACATCATTCCTACTCAAACTGCATCTTTGATAGAGGAGGTTTTTCTGTCAGCAGTGGCCTGGTTTCCCCTCCACTCAGCTTGGTACGCACTGGATTCTCTTTGGTTCCCCATGGGTCCAATGATCCCCAGATCATCCTTTATTCTGACGCCCTTATAAAGCTAACGTGCTGATTTTACGTTTTCAACCTGCCATGATCCCCCACAATCCCCTCTTTTCCCTCTGGTTGCGCTTTCACACTCAAGTGAGGATCCGTTGCTGCTTTGATCGCAGTCCCCCGTTAAAGGTTTAAAATGTCTCAATTCCTGATGATTGTTGGGGCCTCAGTGGTTTACTTTAAGCATTTCCCCATGCCCCATGTCCAAATTCACCACTCCTAAATGAGGTACCCTCTCTCCCAGCTTCCCATCCCAGTGCTGCTTTCAAGTTCCCCCGACTGGGTGCCGCAGCTGTAAGCCCTAGATTTTGTCTCCTCAGTCTTTGTCAAGCCCATTTGCCAAATACAAAAAAGGGCCAGTAAGCTTGGTCTTCATTGCTGCTCTCTAAAGTAATCCCCAGATCTCCCACTTTCTCAAAAATCAATTCAAAGGTTGAGATGAGGTGAAACTCCGTTCTTAACTCATCGAGCTGGGAAGTGATAAAGTCTTAGGATCACTTTTTTCTCGTAATCATTGTGGCTCCATGATGAAATTAATTGTCCAGTTTCGTGTAGCTGTGATGGCAGCTGTAAAAGAAGTTGCACGTTATAAAGCCAAATTCAGCATTTATTTATTTTAAAAGATGCAGACAAAAACAAACAAGAGTTCTTAAGTAAAACATGTCCTTAACCCAGTGGAGTTCACCAGATCTCAAATATTAGCATTAATAGCCCAACACTCTAGGGTTGTTCAACTCAAACAAAACTTTTTTTAAAGGTTTAGTGTGTAAAAATCACCCCCTTTTCCCAAGTAGGAACTACAGTGGCCTTTAAATACCAAAAAGGATGTTGTTGGATACATGGTGCAAGATGGTGGCCTCTGCAAAGCAAGGCCCTTGCCTAAAATACATATAAAAGACTTGTTCTTTTTAACTTTAAAGCAATTATACCTTTATAAATCATACTTATGGATGGTATACCCTTCTAAATGTCACACCTTGGACTTTTAAATTTAAGGCTGCTTTCATACCGAGCTTGTTGTTCTGAAATCAGGGGCCTAGATCGGTTCTAATGGGCTTGCGTGAACCCAGCAATCGCAGGCCATTCCGGCACAAATCACCCGAGCTGAGACCGCCTAGAGAAGGCACGGAGCACTGTGTGTTTGCATGTGTGTACAGAGTTTACGAGTAGTATCCGGCTACAGTTACCCACAAATCAGTGCGACCAACAGCGCTGTTGCATCAGTGCCACTGAGAGAAACAACGTTGGTACCTGATGCATCTTCAGAATACAAACTGTCTGGTTTCTTCTTAGAGATCTTCAACTGTAACATGTTACTCCCTGAGTCACAGGTATGAAAGCGCCCTAAAAGTTTTTTTTTTTTAAATCACCTCAGAAATAAGTCAGTCACTAGTTGAACCAGTCCAAACTGCTGCCTCTGCATCAGTCAGGTCTGGTTGAAAAAGAAGGCTAGTGCTGGGACAGCACTAAGTCTGCCAACCAGCCCTGGCTAATGTCAACCTGATGGAGGCTCCAAACCAGTGGGGTGGGATGTTCCACTACAACCCTCTGCCCTATGGTCTACCGCCATAATTAATATGTTGTTGTATGAAAGTTGAAGCATTTGCCTCCGAAATGTCCCGCGCCCGGCCTCCTTATTAAAGACCTGACCTCCAAGCAGCTGAAGGTTGTGCTGCAAACTTGGCACACCCCCGAGCGAAAACATCTGCTTTCCTCACAGGCAGGACCGCCATGGACCCCACGTCTCAGCTGGTTCCCACAGCCCAGCGAGAGAGAGCCCTTCCACTGTCCTCGCTCGCTGACCCCCACATTTATAACCCCACCTTCACTGCCACTGAGACCTCCTCTCAAGCCTTGGGCCCCGGCCTGGACCTCTCCATCACGGCACCCCCCTCCTGTCCTCATGTAGTACCGTGCCAGTGTGGTCACTGCACTGCTGAGAGGACTGCTCCTGTCTTGTTATCCCCACATCCCCCGCCTGTCGAAGGGAAGGAGGGATGGAGGGATGAGAGGGCATGGAGGGAGAGGAGGAGGAGGAGGAGGAGGAGGAGGAGGCGGCATCTGCACCGCTCCCACAAAGCGGCGACTGTTGGAACGCTGACAGAAGCATCTGTCATCCCCTGCTTTCACACACTCACCTGCTGTCCGAGGACCTGGACTCATACTGTCTTCCCCCTGCACTCCCTCCCACTTTCTCTCCTCCCTCCTGCCTCTGCGAGGGTTCTTGGTGGTGGTGTAAAGCTCTTGGACGCCTCCTGTAGAAATCACACACACTGTAGTTTCTCCCACGTCCATCTTGAATGAATTACAGCTGTCACCAGGGTTGGTATATTTTAAACATTGAATCATTACAAACAGTTTAACAAAAAAAATTAAATATTTAGAATCCTCATATGTAAAATTAAAATGAATGCTGCATAAATGAAACTGTTTATCCCTGTTTATGTCATCAAATTAGTGTTTTCTCTCTTTCTTCTTCTTTTTATATTTTAAAAAGTCTTCATTTGGGTAAAAATGTAAAGGTTAATTAAAAAAAAGGATTTTATTTATATATAATTTTCCACAGAACGACAATTGTCTCTAAACCTCATATAAAGATGAATGCGTTGGCTGCACTTTGCCAAGTCCTTGCCACATTAAGCTACATTAACAGATATGGCTGTGGTGTTAATGAATGTTCTGACCTGTCTTGTGACCACTTTATCATTCTCCAGTGGCAACCCTGTCCATTCCCCTAACACGCTGAAGGGTTGCCAGCAGAAAGGGGGAAAGATGCCAATCCATGTGTATGACACACACACACACACACACACACACATACAAAAAACATGCACAAGCTCAAGGACACCATCACTCATTCAAGTCCAGGGAAGGTGCCCTTTAAATGATGCCACACAGACTTGTGCACAAAAACAAACAACAAAAAACACTAGTTACTTTCTAACAAAGATTTTGAGTTTGATTTATTTGAATTTGGAGCTGGTAGAAGAGGCTATAGTATAAGTTAACAAATTATAAGTTATTTTTCTGATTTAACAGCAGGAAAAATGATCTTTTGAGGTATATTTGTGATTTAAAAATGTCCGCCTATAAAAACATGTTGTAGATTAACATTAAAATGATTATATTAGTATCACTGATGCTTTCATGTGGGGCTGCAACTGCAACTATTTTCATAGAAATGCGACAACAACTGATGCACATCTATAATGTGTAAGTAAGTAACTGGATTAAAATAATTTCCTGTGAAATCATTTGTAACAATTGCAGTAAAAACGACATAATTAAGTATAACGTGTTTGTATAGTTTAATAACTTTTATAAGTTGCATAAATTGAAATATTCCAGTAATGTCAAGGTTCTTCAGAACTATGCTTGAGACTATTACTTTGTATGCAACGCTAACAATTCACGACAGAAGCATCAGTTGTTATTGTTTAATCGGCTCTTGTCCCCATGACACCAAAGATCAGCTGAGAGTGACCAGCTCAGTGCTGGTCAGGCTGCTGCTCCGTGCTGAACACGACGCCTTGAGTGAACTCTTTCCCGGAGTGTCTCACGACTGCCAGTGTGGCGAGGGGGTGGCATTCCAGGAGGGAGGTGATGTGGAATGGCACAGGTCATGTATGAAGCAGCCTTCCTCAGCATGTGAGCGAGAGCGCTGCAAAGAAGAGAGGCAGGTTAACAAATGAGTGAGGAAGGATAACAGGACTTTGTGGCCCTCAGAGACGGAGTGAGTCGGGATGTTCTGCCAACATATCGTCTGCCAGGGTGAAGGATGCACACACACACACACACACTGTCATCTCTCTAAAGCTCCATTGCTAGCCTCTGTAATGGCTGTGTGTGTCTGAGCAGGAACCCCACTGAGCTGGCTGGGGTCCAACACCAAGGTCTCTCACCTCACAGGCTGGGCAGGGGGCCTGGAAGCTCCGGAGTTATTCCTGTGCATGTGCTCAGGTTCCACCTCTCTTCTCCTTTTGTCTCATCCACCCTCCTCTGGCCCATCCTGGCCTCCTCTTCTCCCTTATCCCCCTCTCTGGGACCATGTGGCTGATGAGCCCGTCCTTCAACTATCAGCATCTTCTATTATCTGTAATACACACACACACACACACACTCACATAGGATTTGTGTAAGCTTGCCTGTGAATCTGTGTGGCCACAAATGTTAAGGTCACCTTCATATACTGTTTTTCACATACAGCCGCAGTATCCACTTTATTAGGAACACCCGCTTGTTAATTTAAATATAAAATGAGTCAATCACATGGCAGCAACTCACTGGATTTAAGCATGTAGACACGGTCATGACGACCTACTCAGACGATGTAAGTGACTTTGAACAGGCTGCTCTGAGTATTTCAGAAACTGCTTCAGCGGTTTACAGAGAGTGGTCAGAACTAGAGAAAAAACATCCAGTGAGCAGCAGTTCTCTGTGCAAAAAATGTGCATTTTAAATGCCAGAGGTCAAAAGAGAATGGACACACTGGTTTGAGATGAGACAGGTAACAGTAACTGAAAAAATGATTTCTTAAAACCAAAGTATGAAGACAACACATCTAATAACCAAGGATATTATAGTTAACGAAAACTAACAAATAGGGAAAAAAACATTGTCATAACTGAAATAAAAATAAAAACTAGAGTTTTTTTTTAAAAGCTTAGTTTTCATCTTTGTAAATGAATTTCATACATATACATATATACTGTACATATAAAGTGTATTTAGTTTTTCTCTGCCGGCAATTTTGAAAGGTTGTATTTGAGACACAATACTTTTTTAATTATCACCGTTTTGAATCTTGCACCTGGTAAATGCTCCATGATACAACAAACTAAAACTAATAAAAACTAAATTAAAACTAAGCATTTGTGATAAAAACTAATAAAATCTAGCACAATCTCAAGTTGTGTAACTTGTAATTTAATGGTGTCATTTTGACATTTTCAAATATTTAAGCGTTAGCAAGTGTAAGATGAATCTGTCATGAGTGTAAATCTGCTGATGGTTGTTTTAGTGTGTGTTAAAACCATTGAAACTTAATGAAGCCTCCTTCAGTCTCAGGACACCCATCCATCACACACTACAGATGTTAAGCCTAATTTTGCCACTAGGGGTCACTGTTCGCAAACCAAACAGTGTGTGGTAGTCTGAGGGAGCGCCAGTGTCCTCAGCATTAATACTTAAACTTCAGGGTTTTTTGCTGTTTTGGTTTTTGGTTTTTTATAATCCAAACTTTATTGGCAGTATAACTTAAACGTCAGTGGTCGGAGTAAATTAATTGTTTTTCCAACATTTAGATGTAGGTCATTTTGAACTTTAAAACATATATGAATAAGAATTTAGTAATATTACAAAGTTTACACATGAATCATTTATTTATACTGTCAGATATTATTACTGTTATTCTCTATTCATAATTCTCTCACCCTGCAACAGAGCTGTGGCCACAGCCTCCCACAGAGGTCTCACTCTGACCACATTTTCAGGTCACAATAACTTGTGAGGACTAAACGTGCACTTTATCACCGTCAAAGACATCAAGTGTAACTTAAAGTGAATTGATTACGCCAAATAGTTTGTAACTCCTGTGCGCATGCGTGGAAATTGACGCCCACTTTTTCCCCCCCAAGTCGAGTGGAATGTCTGTTAAAGACGATCTATGAAGCAGAACTTAAAATGTACTCCTTACATTTGAAATCCCTTTAGTATTAAATGAAGCAGTGATTTGTTTCGCGTTATTGTTCCTTTTAAGATAAATACAAACATAAGCAGCGGCATTGAGTGAAAACAGACACCCCTCTTGTAATGACACATAATGGTACGGTCTGTCAACGTCCTGCGCGGGAGCGGAAAGCGTGCGTCTGTGTGACTGTGCGGAAAAGGAGCCGTGTATTGTTTTATTCTCCTCAAAGTACGCGCGACATCGAGAATTCACTCCACTACGAACATTACTGAGGTAATTTCCACTCTCACAGAGGTGAACACG
The DNA here is from genome assembly GCF_958295425.1 of Solea solea. Classification (NCBI taxonomy): domain Eukaryota; kingdom Metazoa; phylum Chordata; class Actinopteri; order Pleuronectiformes; family Soleidae; genus Solea; species Solea solea. The sequence continues at coordinate 2,620,199 of NC_081143.1, forward strand.
GGGGGGGGGGGGCTGCTTTTACAGCCTGCGGTGTCGTGGATGAGGAGGAGCTCGTGTCTCTGTCACGATGGTTCAGGTGGTGTTTTCTCTTGTTTCTGAGTGTCGATGGCAGCAGGTGGAGGTCACACTGTGAGTGTTTACACTGACGACTGTCATGTTTGAATGATGTTAGGGGGAGGGGCTCTGTTCACCATGATGCCTGAGCAGCTTCACCTCTACTGTATGTGTTGCACGTCATCGACCAGTGAGCTGTTTCTGTTGCCATGGAGATGTATCGTGTGCAGCTAGGTTGAAGTAATAGTTGGTGTCTTATCTCCTCGTGCACGTCTATGAGTTACTGTTGATGTCTGGATGTGGAATGTGCAGCCACATCTTCCCCAGGAGCTGCACCTCCTTATCCCATCTTACATGTATAAAGTCAGGATGGAGGTGTAGTGGTTAGTGTGTGTGTGTGTGTGTGTGTGTGTGTGTGTGTGTGTGTGTGTGTGTGTTTTCTCCAGGTTCTCCTGTTTCCTCCCACAGTCCAAACACAGCAGATTTAGGGATGAGGCAAATTGGACACTCTAAATTGAGTTGGATGGGTGTTTGTCTGCGTGTAGCCCTGTGATGGACGAGTGACCTGTCCAGGGTGTACCCCGCCTTTCACCCTATATCAGTTAGGATATAGTGCCCCTCATGTGGAGGAGAAAGTGGTAGAAGATGAATGAGTGAGTGAGTGAAGTCAGGACGGAGTGATTTAAACAGGTCAAACCTGTCTTTGTCTGTAATCCTGAATCTCTTTATTCTGCTTTTGTAACACAGACCTTTTGTAATGAATGTGTCTTTATTTTGCAGCTTGTGAACACCTTCATTATGGCTCGAGACTGGAAACCCGGTGATCTGATTTTTGCCAAAATGAAGGGCTACCCTCACTGGCCTGCAAGAGTAAGTGTGCAGCTCATTTACAGGCAAAGTAAGACAAATGATCAAGCTTTTAAAGGATAGATTTTTCTTCTGTCCGTAGAATACAGAGCACATAAACACTCACATAGCACACTGTGTAAAGGCGGGGCTTCAAAGAGTACAACATGTAAAGTTAATGCAGACAAGAATGATTACTTGTGATGTGAAACTGATGCTGCTGCTGAGTTATAAAAAATGATGAACACGCACACTCAAATACATCCTGAGTCCAGATCTGGATCAACGCCACAATCTAGTCTACATCCCTGAAATATTCCCTCCTTTTTCTCCTGACCTGCAGTCCAAAGATATCCAGTGTAATGTATAAAGTCTGTGTGGAAATGACGTATTTCTGACTTCAGACCATGAAAAAAGGACTATTGATTATATTGTTCTCGAAGATTAATGCAATATTTTCCATTGGTTAAAAAGGCTTATTGAGAAAATAATAGGAGAAAAATGGAAAATAATTAATAATTATGTTGAAAAAATAATAATCACGATTACTCAGTGACTTGAAAACAAATTCAATTTCTTCCACATGTAAAAAAAAGAAAAAGTGGCTTTAAACATGAAATTTTGAACCACAAAACTATAAATGATTGTATATATCTTTACTGCATGTTTAACCCAGGGATTCCACTGAATGCCTGGGTTCTATTTTTGCCAGATGATGAGCCAGACAGGAAGTCAAACACCATTACAACATTAAAAGTGTTTTTTTCAGAATAAAAGCCCCCGTGTTGTAATAACCGTTTTTGTTTCAATTATTTTGTTTTTGTTATCGTTTTGTTACCAAAATCGTCATTTAAAAAAGAGTGCAGCTACACAACCTAAAACACAGCTCAGTAAAAAGGATCACAGGTATATTTTTAGTTCACTCCTGCTTCTCTCCACTCTCTTACAGATCGATGAAGTCCCCGATGGTGCCGTGAAACCATCCAACATCAAGTTTCCCATCTTCTTCTTTGGCACCCACGAAACGTCAGTCATGGAAATAACTTGCATGTGTTTTTGAATGTATGATGACGTCGTATATCTCCATCCTGTGTGTTTCTCTAAACACATTAATGTTTGATGAGTGTCTGAATAGAGTTACACGTCTGCGTGTCTGTCGCTGTAAACATTCTGCATTTTTAATGCTTCAGGAAGCATCACACGGACATGCGTCCTTACATTGATCTGGTTTTTTTCCAATAGAGCCTTTCTCGGCCCAAAAGATATCTTTCCATACCAGACCAACAAAGAGAAGTACGCCAAGCCCAACAAGAGGAAAGGCTTCAATGAAGGATTGTGGGAAATTGAGAACAACCCAAAGGTTGAGCTCACTGCACCCAAGGTATGTCCTACTCCAAAATCATCTTTTGATATTTATCCTCCAGAGGCGGTACTTGGGCTTGGATGAACTGTTCCTCAGAAGTTGCCCTTTGTCCCTTCCTGTTGTATTTTTCTTCCACTGTTGACGTAAAGTCAGCCTTGCAGGGGTTTCTCATGAAGCAGCTGTTGACTTTTGTTATCTCCCCCTGATGAAGTGACTAATGCCTGATCGTCTTTGAAGTCATTTCAGTGTATTTCCTATTCCAGTTATTATTATGTCACAGTTCTGTTAAAAATAAAACCCTGCTTTAAGATTCTTATCCGTGTGAAAACTGTGTGATCATCATCAGACGCTTGCTTAGTCTTGCTCAGGGAAATATGGCGAGGCTGGTTTTCATATTTACAAGGAATGAAGCATTTGATTGTTAACGAGCAACACTGCATAGCTGCTTTCAGACATGCACGGACTTCCAGAGATTCTGCAGACATTGACATTTGATTCATGTTTATATGAATGCACATTTCTTCTGCTGCTGACTCCCTCTAATCTCTGGATATGGTCTGAAGGAAAATGTAATGGTGTGAAAATGTAGCAAGAGAATCTCCAGATAATCCACAGTGAGTGACTGTGTCCGTATCCACTGGCCTGGATCCTCCAGAGATTCTCCTGCTGCTGTGAACGTGTGCAAAACACGACAAACTCTCCGGACATTATTCAGAGTTCATGTCTGAGAACAGATTCAATGATTTCATGATGGTGACTGTTTTGTTTTCTGTTTGTTTGAAGCCGCTTCCTTTCACTGAAAAGGATTCAGACAGCAGTCCAGACGGAGAGGAAGAGGCAGACGACAAGGGGATCAGATCCAAAGTACGTGTTAGTTTCCTCCTCCGTGTCCACACTTGCTTGTACCTGTGTTGTCAGCTTCTCTCTTCTTTTGCTGTCTTTCTGCTCTTTATCTAACGTGTGTGTGTGTGTGTGTCTGCCTCATACTGACGTACATATGGCATGGCAGGCAGCCACTCACAGTATTGATATTTGTGTCATTACTAGATCCAAGAGTAGTGTGTCTTTCTACATAAGGATACTCGCTAACTTTTCTCCCTTTCAAGACTTGCTTACCCCACCGCACTGCGTCCTATGCTGTCTCGGGTGCATTCAGGTTCCAGGAAGTGAGGCTGAGCAGGAGAATGAGAATGAGGAGGAGGAGGAGGAGAAGGAGCAGGAGGAGGAGGAGGAGGAGAAGGAGAAGGAGAAGGAGAAAGGGTCTCTGATCTCTGAGCAGGGTCCTCAGAACCAGGATGTACGTACGTTGCATGCTAGGATACCATAACGCGGTGCAGCGTGTCAGATTCCTCCTCTGCTGGAAAGGTTGCATGTGGCAGTTGGTGGTTTGTTTGTTTGTTTGTTATGAACTTTAAACTCTTGTTAGACCATGTTTCTCTGGTGGTGGGTGTTTGGGTGAAAGGTTCAATAATATCACGTGAGGCCCAGTGGACATTTAATTCATGTCTGTGCCTGTGCCGTCACTAACAGGGAAGTGTTTTGTGTGTGTTTCACCACCCTGACGGACTCGCGTTGGTGCTTTTTTCATTTCCCTCTCTTCACTCTGTCCACATAATGCTAAATTCCTCTGTCGGCAATGAGCTGCTGTAGCTTTACTTTTGCATGGCTTTGTCTCTGTGCTCTCTGTGGAGAAAGGTAAGTGGTTTCTCAGTTACATGTTTTATTTTCCCTCAGGTTTGTCCTTAACTTTAATGGTAACACTTTCCCACTGGGTATTTCTGAGAGTGACGTCCCAATGACATACAGAAGTTTTCTTTCTAAGAAAGTCTCACTGAGAAGGGAGGAGACGCAGATCATCTGAGGAAATATATCTGGCAGCGACTTCCCAAAATTTGCAGCATGAAATTAGGAATGCCTGAAACCAAAATAGTGTTTTCAGTGGAGACATCACTGCTGACATGAAGCCCAACATTAACAAAGGTGTCACACTTTAGGGTGCAGCTCAGAACGAAGCCACGGATGTTCTCAAACAAAAGAGAGGACGCAAGAAAAAGGTTGGTAGCATCTCTCGGTCGAGTCACTCGTGTCAAATGTTGTTCGCTTCATCATTTTATCATTTTCCTATCATTTGTCTCCAGAGTGACGCTGACCAGGAGGCGGAGACAGAAGATGCTCCTGTGAGTCCTGTGAGTCCGTCAGGTAAACTCCGCTCCATGGGATGCTGTTGACTCTGGTTCTGGAGTCATTTATAGCACATAACGCACATTACATCGTACATTACATCCACTCCCCTTGACTCTCATTCACTCTGAACGTCTGTGACACACCTGATTCAAACAAATGGGTCGTTTATTATATTTGAATCGGGTGTGTTTGAGCGTGCAGGGCAGTGGGTCCCAGAGGACCAGGACTGAGAAGCACTGACCTAAGGACACGACACACTCTCAGCACTGACATGAAAATAGGGCAGAGAAAGGGAATGAATGAATGAATAAATAATGGAATGCGTTCATTAAAGGCAGCAAATAGCACCACAGACTAGGGCTATACATTTTCACTGCTCCACCAATTCAATTGGATTACAATTAATATCAATAACGAGCAGATAAATAAGCTCAACTTACTCTACTTTCATTAAACATTTCTTTACAAGTGTAATTGAAATGAAAACTAATGCTTCTAAACTGAAATGTTGGTGTGTGTGTGTGTGTGTGTGAGATCAGGTGGAGAGGGTCCCAAACGAAGAGGCAGGAAGCCCAAAAGTGAGAAGCTGCTTCTGCAGCAGCAGCAGCAGCAGCAGGACCAGCAAGGCTCAGGAAGTGAAATGTAAGCACATGAATATGAACACACAGTGCTACAGTATCACCGCTGTACAGACTGAGCATTCAACCGTTCTGCTCCAAACCAAGCTTGCCCTTACGTTTGCATTCTTAAAACACTTTCAGGGACACTACTGAGTTGGACAGAAAGAGAAAGAGGGGACCAGAGGACAAGTCTAAGAGCGGAGAGGAGGACAAGAGAAAGAAGAGGGAGGACAGCAAAGGAAAGGACGCAGAAGTGAAGGAGCCTGAAGCCAAGAAGAAGAAGCAGTCCAAGGATGATGGCTCCTCCGGGTCTGACGATGAGGAGGCAGGTGTCGAGTCAATGCACAGACATCTTCATCTGCAGTCAACTAACAAGGATGACAAAGTTCTCATCAATCTTTTTTATCAACTGTCGTCGCAGAAAAATAAAAGCAGAAAGAAACAGCAAAGCTCAGAAGTGGACAAAGACGCTCGGCGGAGGAAAGCAGATGAGTTAAGAGAGTAAGTGTTGATGACGATGATGATGATGTTAAGAATATAATAACTAATGACGAACTCATTACAATGTTTTACTCACTCGCAGGGTCAGCAAAGACGATGGGAAGAAGAACGAAGACAAGGCGGGAGTTAAGAAAAAAGGTGAGCGCCATCATTTTACAAATGAATTAAAATTGAAGTGTCATGTTTATACTAATGGGAGATAATAGATTTTCAATGGGCAGCACTTGTAGTCATCTTGATTTGCACAGCTGAACATTACAAAGTGATCCCATAGTCTGCAGATGTTATAAACCATTGAAAGGCTTATCATTATAATTTATAATATCATATATAATTATAATGTTATAGTTTATAATTGTCCTGATCCATGTGTCTCTCTCTGTGTGAACACTGTAGCAGATAATGTTTATCCTTTGAAAGGTCTGTGACCGTGTTGTCTTTCTTCATTCCTTTGTACTCAGAAGTGTCGACTGACTTTAAGCTCCAGCGACTGCACAGTGAAATCAAGATTTCACTGAAAATTGACAACCCTGTAAGTTCATTTCTTCAAATTTAGTCTTTTTCCAACTTGATTAAAGGACAAATGTTTCTTATTTTGAAGTATTTCTAATACAGCGTGATGAAATTTGATCTTTTGCTTCTTTATGTCGCTGTGTATTTATTTTATTGCTGTTGGTTTCTAAATGGTATTAATAATATAATTCAATTAGTGCTGTCAAGCCATTAATACAATTGAGAGATTAATTAATTATGATCTGTAATTAATCTCCTTTAATCCTTTACGAGCAATATAACAGAAGTTCAAAAATGTTTAAAAAGTTTAAAAACCTGATTATGTGTTTTACAAACGTACTTTGATTCACTTTATCACTATTACATTTTTGGTCATATCACAGGCTTTTAAACATTTGACCTCCCGTCCATTTCTTCACTATTTTGTCCCCCTGTCCATCTCTAGGATGTGAAGAAGTGCTTGGAGGCGTTAGATGAGATCAGTGCTCTCCAGGTCACCACTCAGAACCTGCAGAAACACAGTGAACTGATTGCCACACTCAAAAAGGTATGGAGATTAAACTTGAACCAGAGATTACTTCTTTAACTTCTTCTTTTTTTTGAAGACATTTTTTCACGTTTTATGGCCCAAACGAAAATAATCAACAGATGAACAATTATGAAAAGAATCATTAGGTGTGTTGTCACGTTTGTGTGGGAGGTGAGGACGACCTGATTTGTATTAAAACGTTGCCGTTGTCTTTTTGAATTGTAAAGGCTGTTCTCTCATAAGCACTTATTTCAGCAGTACCCCTTAGAGTCCAGCAGAGGGCAACATATAAGGTTTCCTACCATGTCATGTGAGAGTGTCAGCTACAAAGAATAACATGTTTTTGTCTTTGTTATGACTTTATTTCTGTCTGGGACGATTAACCCTTAACTTAAGGGTTACTAGTGAGTAAGGTTAGTGTGTCTAGACCTGATGACAAAAGTACAGCAGAATGTTACAAAGTCCACACGACAAATGGCGTGTTTCTCTGTGTCGGTCAGTGAGTGAGTGAGTGAGTGAGTGAGTGAGTGACGCTTGTTCCTCTTCATGTTGCAGATCCGCAGGTTCAAGGCCAGTCAGGACATCATGGATAAGGCCACTATGTTGTATAACAAGTTTAAGAGTATGTTTTTGGTCGGAGAAGGCGACTGCGTGCTCAGCCAGGTGCTCAACAAGTCTTTAGCAGAGCAACGTCAGCACGAAGAAGCAAAGAAGGGAGCACTGAAGAGAGTCGAGCAAGCCAAGGAGAACACCTCAGGTACTGGTCCTTTAAAGAGACACATCGACCATTTAAATGTCATCATTTCATTCTATCCAAGTGTTCTCTTCCACGAGGCTTTAAGCCTTTGAACACCAATCATGTCATGTTGTTTATTCACGTCAGTAAATCATAACGACCAAAGGGAAAAAACAGCTTCACGGCGAGGAAACAGGTGCAGTCACACATGCTGTAAATGTCATGGTGGAGAGAATTTACATTAGACTCTCACACTGTGGAACCAGTTGATTACAGTCCTCCCAGTGCAACATCTGTACACATGCAAGTATAAAAACACACGCAGACATTTAGCAGCATCGAGTCCATCAAAAGAAAACAAATACTTTTAAAGTTTAAACTGTACCACATACACATTTGAATATTTGAATATTTGAATATCATAACGCTTTGGTTCAAACAAAACTCAGGCCACATGTGAAAGCTGCGTTGACTTAGTCAATAATAAAAGTATTATTAACATGCAAAGAAAAACGGCTCTGACTGAGAAAACACTGCTCCTTCACTTCACGTAAATGGACCGCTGTGTAAACACTGTGTAAACACTGTGTAAACACTGTGTAAAACTGCGCTGCACTTTATTTACGTGACTTTTTGAAGCAGCAGGTCAAACCACACGAACAGGAACTTCCATCACGATCACGATGATAGCAGTTATCATCTAAGAGACACTCACAGGACGTGTGTTAAAGAAAGTGCTGGTTATTAGAAAATCATCAAGTCATAACGAGTTGAGTCCCATTTGAAAACCAGAAGGAGAACAGAGACGTCATCTGTGTTCGTACTGTACTTCCACTGAAATCACCGCCTCTTTGAAAGGTTCCTTTCTGGAGCACAGCGTGCCAAACACACGGAAAATCCTCTTTATCTCCGTGTGGTCGGGAGCGCAGCATGTGTCGTCACATGCCTGTGAGAGTTCCTGCGTCCACACTGGTCTGTGATGCAGCTATGTTCTGTCTCACTGACTCTCTCTCTCTCTGTCTGTCTGTCTGTCTGTCTGTCTCTCTGTGTGTGTGTGTTTCCGTGCACTGCCTACAGACAAGATTTCAAACGGGGACATGAGCCCTGAAGAGAAGAAGCATGAGACAGAGAAGCTGCTAGAAGACGCCTCAGCTGCTAAACATCACAGGTATGTTTCATGGAAACAAAACGTACAGAAACAAAAGTGTGTGATTATCGTCTCCACAAACGTTAAAGGGACAGCGTTCAGGTCATTTTGCTGTGTTTTGTGCGTCTCTTTGAACGCTGGGTGATGTGGCATCAAGGTTTCACATGAAATCACTCAATAATTAGTGCAAATGTCAGATATGAAAAGATAAAACATTTCTTTATTCAAGTTAAACGTGAGGAAACCAGGTCATTTTAGAACATTGAATAATTATGTCCATGTCACCCTGATATCACATATCTTTTTTTTTTTACTACTAATAGGAGATCAGCAATCACTCTTGACACACACACACACACACAAAAGCAGGTGAACATCACTGTAACCAGAGATTACAATGACACTTGCTGAAATGTAAACACATGTAGAGAAGAGACATTTTGGTTGAACACAAACACGCTGGTTCAGCAGCAGCAGCAGCCTCGCACTCCCTCGCGCTCCCTCGCACTCCCTCGCGCTCCCTTTCCTCTGGTTCTGCACCGACAGAGTCTCACAGCAGGAGTCTGTTCTTTCTGTTCTTCTTTCTCTCTGAACTTCTACCACGTGTAATTCTTTTATTCTACGTTTAGAATCAGGATTTGAAGTTTGTTGCAGGACCAGGGAACATAGTAGAAAAGCTTTGTTCTGATTTTAAAATGCTGTGAGACATGAGGTTATGACTGCATCATAATTAACGTGTGTTACTATGTTGTTTAAAATGATGTGTAACAGTTTCAGGACATATTTGCATACAGGAAGGTGATATATTGGAATATGTGGTTACATTATGGAACATTATATGATATAGTTTTGTCCTGAATCATTTCCAGTCACATTTATTCACCTTCGAATCTGTTTTTGTGTTTGTTTGTGTTTGTTTGTTTGCCAGTAGCACCCCTAAAGCTCAGGAAGAGTCCACTTGAGTGTTGTCCTGCTGCCGCTGCTGCTCTCACACTGTCCACACTGGGCTCACTGACTGGGATCTGTGGCCCGGTCCCTCTTGAACACTGGTTTCCAGTTTACTGACACGTTCTGTCGGTTTTGCTGCTTAAAGGCTCCGGTACATCAAACTGCTTCAACTGTGTGACTGACGACCTAGATTATTTTTGTATTTTGTGTTAACTTCACATTTCTGACTTGCATCGTCACAACCGTTGAGAGTTTAACAGTGAAAAGAGAAAAGACTAGAATGATGTTCATCTATAGCGTCGTGAATTTAGATTGTTCTTAGCATGCATTCCATTTTTATTCTATGCTTTGTCATTTCTTACAGGGTTTAAAGATTCTTTGCCACCTGCACCACTTCTTATTACAGCATAGCGGCTGCATTAGCGTGGCTTCAGATGCGCACATAGAAAAGTACACATAGAGTAAAATGCTTTATTCTCCACCTTGTTTAAGTGTCTATTTTAACGTTGCTCTTCCTTTTTTAACATACTGTAGATGTAAATAAGAGTATTTTTGTGTCTCAGCATCCGTTAATAAAGTAGTACATGTCGTACACTTTGTCTCTGATCGTTTTTACGTTGATAGAAATCATGTCTGGATTGTTGGATAAAGAACTGTATATAAAATAGAAAAAAACGTTTTATATAAAAGTCACTTTTGTCACCCGGAAAGTTTTCAGTGAAAGGTGACGGTAGCTGCTGCTCTATAGTGATCATTGATCTCTGGTCTTCAGAGAAAAAACAACTGTTTTTAAAATGATTAAACTTTATTCCATCATGTTATCACAATAAAGATTTTCACAATGATATTTCATAGAATTTCAAAATAAAAGTGCTTCTTTTGATTTACTTCATAATCATATTATGATGCAAAATAAATAAATCAATCTAAAATGAATGAATTTGTCTACAATGACACCAGAAAAGCGTGTATATGTAATTTCATGTTCATATTTAGTACTTTTTCTATCACCTCAGCCACACACTGTTTAAAGGAAGGGTGAGTGACAAACTGAGGTACTAAAAATAAACAAGTTTTGTCACTGAAAAAATGACAATCTCACTTTTTTTTAACGCTGTCAGGGTTTTTCTGATGTCACTGTTTCAACTTGTCACTCTTGGCGTGTAGAGGAGGGGCTTGAGGGGAGGGACAAGGAGGGCGTGATGTGCGTGTAATTTGCATACCAGGGCGGGAAGGGTGCGCATGAACTGTGGGGAACGCGCATGAACTGTGGGGAACACACACACACACACACACACACACACACACACACACACACACACACACACACACACACACACACACACACACACACACACACACACACACACACACACACACACACACACACACACACACACACACACACACACACACACACACACACACACACACACACACACACACACACACACACACACACACACACACACACACACACACACACACACACACACACACACACACACACACACACACACACACACACACACACACACACACACACACACACACACACACACACACACACACACACACACACACACACACACACACACACACACACACACACACACACACACACACACACACACACACACACACACACACACACACACACACACACACACACACACACACACACACACACACACACACACACACACACACACACACACACACACACACACACACACACACACACACACACACACACACACACACAGAATATGCAAACTCCATGCAGGAAGTCAACAGAAAAGCTTTTATTTTGTATTTTTTATTATTAGATCATACTGCTCAAACACATGGAGTGCTACGCTGCACCTACTGTCTGATATCTGCTGACCTCCAGCACTCTCGTCTGTCACACTTTATTCCGTTTGTTCATTTTAAAATGTCATGGAAAAAAAATACAGAACTCTAAATAAGTCAGTCAATGTCACCTTTAATTTCAAATGCAAAGAAACAGCATTAGTGTTCAGGACACAGAAGAAGAAAACAACAACAACAAAACAACCAAAACTAAACATTTCTTTCCGAAATACAAAGATATTAAACTGTATTGTACAGCATTAAATCAGTGATGTGAGCAGATCACTGCAGAACGAGCTTTAGTTGAAAGCACCACGGTCCACAAACGAATAGGCCAGAAAATCTCCCAGCTTGTTGCCCTCAGCGTCGTAGTGAAGCATCCGGAAACACTTGTCACAGAAGAGACACGGGTCACTCGGAGCTAACCGGTCTTTGGTCGTTAACCATCTGCAAAAACACACGGGACGTGTCACCTTTTCTTTCTATTATTTTATTATTATTATTATTATTATTATTATTATTTATGTTAGCAAACCTTCCAATGAAGACGTGGCAGACGGCACACTTCTGAGTGCTGATCCTGTGTTTGTGGATGAGAAGGGGATACAGCTTCTTGTTCAGACAGTCGGTCTCATGTGTCAGTCTGCAGTGGGTTCAAACAAAAAGACAAATCAGGAGCAGACCCACTTCTTCGAGGTCATGAGGGATGACAGAAAGATTTGTCTCACATTGGTAACATTCAAGAGTTGCTTTCATGTGCGGTTTCCCTGCTCACACCATCTGTTCAAAGCAGAATTAGCTCTGAAGTCTTGTGACAGCGGTGAAATCTGGTGCTTACAGCGTGTTGTGATAGACTCAGGTCAACAGAATCACCCATTGATGGAAAACCCCAGTATAGTTGGGTTTTTAGCCGACATGTAAAGCCGCTTCTCCACTACATGGTCCCGCCACGCCTCAATCACTGTTTGTTTGGTTTGCCATTACAATATAGTACCTTCTCAACATGGGCAGAGTCATCACATGACTACGTTTTACAGGCAACACAAACAAACTAGTGACTTGTAAAGTTGTTTTCAGTGTACTGAGTCATTAGAATCAGTGAATTAAAACAATTAGTTCAGTTCATGCTGACTGAGCGGAGCACAGACGGCGGCAGAGGTTGTGATGCCGCTCGCGATCGCCAGCTTTCAGCAGTGCAGTCACTAAATACACCTGACTCCTCTGTTAAAGGAGATTTTAGATTAGATTTCAGAGTTAAATGTTGGAGATTTTTCAGGATTGTTAAGTCTTTTTTTTTACTGATCTACAGTTTGGCATTGATTGGTTTGATTCTTGTGTCAGACGTCTCATGACTCTTCCTGTGACGGCAGTCTGACGACGTCACACATAGCATCAGCTCAGCTCACTGACCAGAGCAGGTACTAAAAAGTGCTAATGGAAAAGCAAAATAACCGTGCAGAGGCGAGTCGAGTCACACCAGGACCATGTAGTGGAAATCGCTGAATATAATCCTAAACATATGAAACAACCTCAGATCATAACTTTTTATTATTAACAGTTCTAATTTACAATCCTTCAATTCACTTTGAAAATTGGCAAATATTTTCTCTATCTGGACCTTTCAGAATATTACTTCACATCAGTGATCAATAGTGTTTGCTCAGTGACACAAGTCTCTAAATTTCCATTAAGTTCACGTTCACCCTGCACTTTTCGTCACGCAGTTAAAACAGCTGCTCGTTTGGAGCCGTGTTGCCCATGAGGAAGAAGAAGAAGAAGAAGAAAACCTGGCTTATCAAAAACAGAAAATCCATCCCATCCATTGAACCACTGCAGACGAGGCAGCAAGTTCTCCTCACTGACTCTCTTTGGTTCGCTGGATAGTCTGTTTGCATTTTTCTGACTTGTTTGGTGTCGTCAGAGTTCAGATGAACTTTCACTAAACGAAGGAGACAAACTTTGGTCCATTTAAAGAGACTAAAGAGGCTAAAGAGGCTGTATGTGAGAACACAAATGTAGCAGTGTGCGCTAAATATCGTCTAAGATAGTATCTTAATTGTTGTTTTAACGATGTGTGAAATCACAATATCGAGTATGTCGAAATCATTTTGCAAGAACCAATGAAAACATTGGCTCTTTTGAGAGGCCACACATTCACTGCATGATCAAGCCGAGTAGGACAATGTTATCATTAACATCTAATATACTATTAACAAGAGGAAGCTGGTACAACAGGCCTTCCCTGCTTTTACAAACACATTTTTTGAGGATTGCAAAATCGCCAATTATCGTTATCAGCAAAATCCCCAAAAAATATCAGGATATTGATTTTCATCAATATCGCACACCCCTACACAAATGTGTGCTAAAGTCACAGACCTTCTTCTGCCAGCTCCCTTATCATATCTCTGGATTATGTTCAAGTGATCCTTCAGTGAGAACACAGGGATCGGATGCTCTTTGGTGATGTGTGCAGTGATGGAGTCAGTGTGTGTGTGTGTGATGATGAACACTGACCTGACGTCTGTGACGATGACGAGGTGTTCACAGTCTCCCTGGTGACAGTAGAGGTACGGGAAACCAACTTTGAGCTTCAGATCCACGAGCCTGGTGTCTTCCATCACTGCCTGGCTGTATGGCGGGAAATTACGAGCCTTTGCCCATTCGATGACGGTCCTGTATCACAATCATAAGATGACAAAAATAATATAGATAGATATATAGATAGATAGATATATAGATAGATATATCTCTACACAGTGCCGTCTCACAGTAAAGGACAGAGCTTTACTGTGAATCAGACTAAATCCACCGTTTTAAACCGATTCATGACTTTAGGTTATGGATAATTTGAAATGTCCAACTTTGGACTTGAGGTTAATGAGTGAAAGTAATGTGTCCTCGAGCACCGCGTGTGTCCTAAATCACGATTCGTCGCAACAGATAAACTGACACTAAATCATTGATGAGCCTTATTTGTACTTACTGGACTAATACTTACAAAACTTAAGTTCATGAACCTGAAAACAAGTAGAATTAACACACCTCCAGGTTTGGACTGCCCTTTAAACTAAAACATGTTTGACTCTATGAACTGTTGGTTTATTGTGTCTGTCTTTTTTTGACTGCACTTTTCTTTTTAATCTAGTTTTTTTTTTTTTTTTACATGTCGTTCACCAACAACAGACAGCTGCTTCTGCTCTCTGCTGCCAGCGTTGATGCCCATCGAGGCTACGCTTACTTTCTTTCTGCAATATATACAAAAGGCCCCCCAGTTGTTCTCAGCAACAGACTTCAGCCATTGCTGAAATTCAGGGATCTCCAACCAGGAGTCCGCAAACTTACAGTTTCCCATCTCTGGCGATTTTGGAGTTTATTTCGTGCGATTTCGGATATTATTTCGCGGCAGGGGGAGGAGCAGCGCGTTCGCTGTCACAAGACTCGTAACGCCATGTGTACGCGCGCTGCCCCGAGCCGATGTTGCAGGGCGAGCATGTCTGCGCATCGTAGATTTTAACAAACGCGTCGAGGAAAATAAATACATTCATGCATACTTTTTGCAGTCAAACTCTATGGACAACATTTAATTAAGATTTCTCAATACTTTTAAGTAAAAAATTGATTTATCAACTTTTAATACTTTTTAAGACCCTGCGGACACCCTGCAAAAAGTTGCTTTATCAAAACCCTAGTTACTGTAGATGAAGTAAAAATGACTTTTTGTCATTTCAGAGTATCAGTGTCACTTCTGCTCTTGTCCAACCCAAGTTTTTAGGGCATTTTAGCTTGAGAAGGAAGCAAATCAAGAGCAATGTTCTGCCCCAAATATTGTCTGTTCTGCTTATGAGTAAGATTATTTTCCTGAATGTGAACAGCTGGCCAAGACAGCAGGAAGAATCACAAGGAGACAATAAATGAAATGACTTTGTTTGTGCCACTGTTGATTGATAAGAGAAGCTTCACAGTGATATTTAAAAGACAATCGTCCCATTCAGACCTGGTATTAACCTCCGTCCTCAGTGATCCAATCACAGCCAGATCCTGCTCTGTAAAGGTCTGAACGCGTCCTCAGATCCAGAGGGGACATGAGGACAGACGTGTCCACATTCCTGAGCGTGCAAAAACGCATTCCATCCTTAGGAAGTATTAGACACAGCCTCCTCAGCTGATGTCTGATCACTTTCTTGCAGCCCCCGCAGTAGTACTCACTCCAATAATTATATCATTTCCTTTTTCTAATGGTTAAAACGTATTTTCAGAGTAAGAGCATTGATTGACTTTGCTCCTCTTGCCTCTCTTTCTTTATGTTCCTCTCTGTCATGCTCACATAGTTCATTCATTCATAGTTCATTCATTATTTTAGTAGTAAGTAGTGAGGTTCCCGTCAAGCAGGAGCAGGACATTTTGAGGACAGTCTCAACTCAAAAGAAAATACCTTTTTTTTTTTTTAAACTCACATGCTCATATCTTTAGACTCTGGGAATCGCGTGTCGTTGTAGAAAACTCCTTCGAAGAAAAAGAAAGCCGACTTGTAGAGCTCCTGAAAACAGATCACATGAAGATATTATCTCTGTGTTTTGTGACTGGGTCCACAAACCAGAGACCACATACTCTAAGTGTTGCTAGAGCGTGAATACAGAGTGAATACATTCAGATCAGTTTGCTGAAAGTTTCATGCGCTCACTTTGCTGATGAAGTCTGGAGCCATGTCTGGTGTGCTGCTGAACTCTCCCAACACTTGCAAGTCGCTGACGCAGCAAATGGCATCTCTGAGCTCTGCCAGTGTGTGGGAGCCCGTCATCAGCAAAGACGTGTGCGGTCTGATGTAGTTAAACTGAGGGCAATGAACACACACACACACACACACACACACACCTGTGACTACCACAGAGAACAGCAATGCAAGAAACAGTGTCTGTGACGAAGGGAACAAACACACACTTTGGCAAAACTTGCAGGATAGTAGACGTTGATGGTCAGAATGAGTTCTCCCTCAGGCAACTTGTCCGCTTCAGTTTCTGGTTGCCCACCAACAGTTAGACGTTCCTGGATATGAAACAGAATCAACCAAATGATATGATAGTATATGAAGCTTCTCCGACTCTTTTTATCTGCAGCTCAACAATTCCCCAACAAACGCACCAGTTCATCAGCGTAGAGGTCATGTCTGTTCTTGGTGATTTTCAGAGAGGCTTTGTAATCTTGTCTTTTTTTCCTTTGTCTGTAAAAAATTAAATCACACAGAGTTTCTTTATATGCTGTTGGTTTATCAATGAACTGTGAGTGCTGAGAAAGATTCATACATTAGCGTGCTCAGTCTCGGGTCTGGGGGCACAACGTCAGTGTCAGGCTGCTGATCCTTGGGGTGGCAACGGAGTGAATCATCACTGAAAGGACAGAAATAAAAACATGGAAACGATGGGACAAGAAACACAGCCATAGGTATGTTTGTGTAAGTGTATTAGAGCTGCAACTAACAATCATTTTCATAATCGATTAATCTGTCGATTATTTTCTCAATTAATCAATGAATTGTTTGGTCCATAAAATATCAGAAAACCTTAATAAATGTAGTGTTCATCAAACCTGGAAATGATGATGTTCTCAAATGTCTAAAATGATTAACCTAATGATTTCTTTGTTATCCAGAGCAAAGAAATGAAGAAAATACTCACATTTAAGAAGCTAAAACGATCGGAAATCTTGTTTTAATCATGAAAAAAAGCTTCAAACCGATTAATCGATTATCAAAATAGCTGTCGATTAATTTAGCAATCAATTAACAATCGATTCATCGATTAATTGTTTCAGCTCTAAAGTGTATTATCACTTTAAAACAAACATCTAACTTTGGTTTGGGAGAAAGAAAAAGAAATAATGTGTTCATTAGTGTTAGTATTATGACAGTGAATGATCAGACGAGTGCTGAAAAGTTTTTATTATAAAAAAACTGCAGCGGGACATGAGGACATGAGGACAGACGTCATGTTCAGGAATGTGGCCTCAAGAGTTCCCCAAACCCCGTCAGCATGTGGTTTTATGTGGTTTTATGAGTGGATCTGGGAGCACATCAGACCGGACCACAAATGATGGACTCACTGAGCAGATGTTAAGGTCTGAACATGGTAATATAGTCCCTGTCCTCAATGATCAGATCACATTTGAATAGCGCAACACATCCTATCCAATCCACTTTATTCATCGAGCTCATTTAAAAACAACACAGTTAGACAAAGTGTAACTGTGAATAAACGGCAAGTCAAAGGCCAAGGACAAGAAGTGTGTCTTATGACAAGCTTTAAAACAGGAAGTGAAAGGGCGTGTCTACTATTAAAAGGCAACTCATTTCAGAGTCTGGGAGCCAGGCCTGCAACCGGGACCTCTGAGCTTCAGCCCAGTTTTTGGTACATTCAGAAGCAGCTGATCAGCAGGTTACTGATTAGAGTAAAAAACAAAACTAGCATGTTTATGACCAAATCTGAGGATGCGTTCAGGCTCAATTGGGAGCATTCAGATCTGCATTCCCCATTGTCGCACGTCACCCTGATCAATGTCGTGCAAGTGCTTACATTATAATATCATGCATTATATTATATTCCTTGCACACACTGCAATTTCAGTCTCGCAGTTCTTTTTATAATACTGTTATCCACGTTATCATTTATGATCGATGTGTCCTTCCAATGCTGCAATCAAAGTTCCTGTAACTGGGACAATAAAGTCTGATGATGATAATGATAATTGCGGCTCACAGCAGAGGGTTGGAGACTGTTCTCTGAGTCATTTACTGTTTATTCTGAATATAATCTTATGCTTCTTATGTAATCAGAAATCACCTGGAAGTGTCTCATTCCAACAGTTGTTTTAATTGGGTTAATAATTAAATGGGTTGAAATAATGCTGGCCTAGTCGTAGCTAGTTAAAGTCCGGTTAATGAAAAGAAGTGGTGGATATGTTGAGCCTGTTCCACACTTAAAGCTCCTGGTAGTTGAGTATCCAAGTTACTTGGACATGAAAGTAATCAGTTACATTACAATATTACTCTCTGCAATAAAAGGTAGAAAAGACACAGGGACTTCCGGGAAGGCGCATGGAGTGGAAGGCTGCGTGGCATCAGCGCTCTCGACAGTCAAGTGTAAAACTCCCCGAAAACTCGAATAACTAAAGCTTGTAATCACACCGACTGTAATGTGACCGGGGAAAAGCTGGACTGGGAAGGAAAACTCGACTCGCTCCGGCTCAAAAACACGATGACAGACGAAATAGAGGAACCGCTAGCTAGCCGTGAAGTTGAGGAAGACGGCGTCCATGACACCTTGCTGCAAGTAAGACGAACATGGGGTCAGACCTTGAAATTATCAGCAAGGAGATAAGAGATTTAAAAACAGAATTAAAAGATGCCCTTCGCTCATTTAGTGAAACGCTGAGGAGCAACGTGAAAAAAGACTTTGATGATTTCAAACAGGATATAAACCAACAACTTGCTAAAGTTGCCACTGAGCAGCAACTGCAGAGCGGCAAGATCAAGAACAAAAAGATCTGCAGAATAAGTTAACTGATCTGGAATCCAGATCGAGGAGGAATAATCTCCGTATCTACGGAGTTACTGAGGGAGAAGAGGGCGAGTCTGCAGCCAAGTTTGTTCAAGACCTGCTCCGACGTGAACTCCACCTGCCGGAAGATTCTAATCTCAAAATTCATCGGTCGCATCGGTCACTTGCACAGAAACCTGCAGACGGAGCTCATTCGAGACCCATCATTGTCAACTTTCTGGAATTCTCTACTAAAGAGAGAGTCCTGAGAGAGGTATGGAGAAAGAAAATACAGCTGGGGAACAAGGTCCTGTCTTTCCACCACGATTACGCCACAGAGGTTGTGCAAAAGAGAAAGGAGTATAATGCTGCTAAAAGAATATTGAAGGAGAAAGGCGTCCGGTTCCAGGCGCCGTTTACCAGGATGAGGATCCATTGGGAGAAAGGAACTCGAGTCTACAACACTGCCGGGGAGGTTAAGCAGTAATTAGAGAGACGCGGACTCGCTGAGAAGACACCGGCGACACCGGCGACCGCGGCAGCAGAGGCCGGGCTGGAGTCACGGCTCAGTTCCGCCGTGGAGTGGCAGCGTAATGAGGGATCACGGAGGAACTACTCAACAGCAGCCGCACGAGCCAAGGAAAGCTGCAAGAGTTCCGAAGATTCTTTGACTGAAGATCAATGATTATAAAACGAAGCAAAACCGGTAGAAATGTTCTGATATAATCTGTGTTTTTAGTTGTCAGAATAATGGTTACCATTTCTATTCCTATGCTAAAAGAAAAGCGACTGTCGGGGTCTGGGTTACTTAACGTTGGACTCATGTAGAATGACTATACGCTCACTGTAGGCCCTGTCATTTCTAAGTTAGGCCCCTCTTTATCTAAGGGGGTTTTTCCTAGATCCACCAACGGGATCAGATCGTGGGAGGACAGTAAGATCCTCAACTGTTTGGAAGTTCACCTGTTATATTTGATATGTTTGTTCCATGCCACCGTTTTGGCATTGTTAGTGGGGCTACTGATGTTTTCTTTTGTCTTTATTCTTATAAGTGATACAGAGTAACAACGTGAGAATAGCGTCCTTAAATGTGAATGGCTTAAACAATGTAATTAAAAGAGGAAAAGTAATGGCAAAAAATTCAAGTGATATATTTACAAGAAACACATCTAACTCAGCAAGAACATGATAAACTGAGGAAATTTGGATTTAAAAATACATTTTTCAGTTCATTTAAGAAAGGTCCTAAGAGAGGAGTCGCCATATTAATTTACAACTCTGTCAATTTTGAACTCAAAGAAATAAATGACAAAGAAGGGAGATATGTAATAGCAAAAGGGAAATTGGATAATCATTTAGTTACTTTGGTCAATGTCTATGTGCCACCTAACTCTGATAGAATGTTCTTGAAATAACTGTTTGAGATTATAGCCCAGGAAACCGAGGGAATTCTAATATGTGCGGGGGATTTCAACATGATTTTGAATGCTCAACTGGACACAAGTAATAACAAGAGAACTAAGACTCATCTATCGAAGCTTGTCAGCACCTCTCCAGCTGAATTGGTGATGTTTAATGTTTGGAGAGCGCTCCATCCATTTGAGAAGGACTACACGCATTATTCGGCTCCACACTCACACTGTACTCCAGGATAGACTATTTTTTATGAACACAATAGACAGATATAGAGTAGAGGAATGTAACTGACTTATCTGATCACAGTATTACTTATCTCAATATCCATTTATCTAGGAGAAATAAAAATACAATATGGAGATTAAATGTGGGTATGCTGAATAACCAGAAAACACAGGAGGAAGGAGGTTAAGAAAGAAATTACATGCTGCATAGAGGACAACTTAGACAGCCCAGTGGATCCTACCATTTTTTGGGACACGGTAAAAGTTGTAATGAGAGGGAGGTTAATATCGAGGGCAGCTTACCAAAAAAAGACTAGAGAGGAAGATTATAAGAAATTGGTTAAACAATTAATAATACTGGAACAGCAACATAAAAATAAAAATAAAAAAGATGATCCGGCTTTACAACAAATAATCAATGTGAGACGGCAGATAGATGACATCTTAGGTCAAGAGGTTGAGAAAAAACTAAGATTCACTAAACAGACATATTATGAATCTGGATCTAAAGCAACTAAATATTTGGCAAGAAGACTTAAGGTCCAGCAAGCTTCTCAAACAATACATACGATTAGAGACCCTGTAACCAAACAATTACTATTTGAGCCTGAAGAAATAGTTAAGGTTTTTAAAGATTACTATAAAAACTTGTATATCCAACCCACAGCAAAAAGAGAGTGTGAAATGAAAGAATTCCTTGATTCTTTGGACTTGCCTGCTATTGGCAGAGAGCAAAATAAAAAATTAATTTCCAGCATCACGAAGAAAGAACTAGATGCCGCAATTAGTAGATTAAAATCAAACAAAACGCCAGGTAGTGACGGATTCCCTAGCGAGTGGTATAAGACATTTAGGGAGGAATTAACCCTGTTACTTCTGAATTCATTCAATCAGACTCTGACAGAGGGCAAACGGACCCCCCTCTTGGAAAGAGGCCATCATTTCAGTTATTCCAAAGCAAGGTAACAATAAAGAACTTTGTGAATCCTATAGACCTATTTCAATCCTAAATGTGGATTATAAGATTTTTACTTCAATAATTTCAAAAAAGATTGAATGATGATGAATGATAGATCAGATCCAAAGACAGGGCCTGAGAAAAGTACTAATGAGCTTCGACGCAGAAAAGGCCTTTGACTGTGTCAATTGGAGATTTCTGTATCAGGTTTTGGGAAAACTAGGGTTTCATGAACAAATTACACAACGTATCCAGGGCCTCTACCAAGAACCATCAGCGAGGATAAAAATGAACGGACACCTAACTGACAGATTTATTTTACAGCGAGGAACTCGCCAAGGATGTTGTTTTAGCCCTACCTTGTTTGCTATATTTATTGATTAGACAAAGTAACAACCTAAAAGGAAATAGGACATTTCCTAATCTGATGTCGATATTAGAAAATTATGGTAAATACTCAGGCTATAAATTAAACATAGCAAAAACACAAGTTCTTACACTGAATTATTCCCCAGGCCAAGAAATTAGAGAAAAACATAAAATAAAATGGATTTCCAAAGTAATTAAATACCTGGGTGTGGTATTGACAAAAGACCACATTAAAACATTTTGAATTAATTATAAAAACATTAACAATAATATCAAGACAGATATCGGGCAGTGGTCTGCTTTTAACATGGACTTTGAGACACGAATGGAGGTAATAAAAATGAATGTGGTACCGAGACTGTTATATCTTTTCCAGTCCATCCCACAGATGATTCCAGAAACACAATTCAGACACTGGGATACACTTATATCTAGATTTATCTGGGCCGGAAAAAGACCGAGGGTCAGGTATAAGACAACTACCAAAAGAAGAGGGGGGCTGTCCTTGCCTAATCTGAAACTCAAGTAAAGTCCCTGGTTTCTACATGCTGCCCTCTATATCAGGCCAAGATGGAAAGACATAGAGACCAAGATGGAAAGTTTCCAGATTCAGGCATTACTAGGGGACATAGGAAACAAATTGGCCCAACAAAGCAACAATGAAATTATTAAACAAACATTGGCTATCTGGAGCAAGATGGTAAAAGAATATAATATGGAGGGAGACATCAAATTATTAATTTGGCCTGCTCTAGATCCAAGATTCGAACCAGGAATTAGTGATGCTGGATTCAGGCGATGGTGTGACAGGGGCATCACAGCAGTATGCACAATAACTCACAGAGGGCTCTTAAAAAGTTTCAGTGAGTTACAGAAGGAATTCGGACTAGAACACAAAGATTTTTTCCGATACCTGCAATTAAGAGATTTTTACGAGAAGAATCAAACCAACATTGTCTAAAGAGGGCAATACAGTGGTAGATACCCTGACTGTAGCATATAAAAAGAAGAATAGAAAAATAATACCTAACATTTATCAAGGTCTTCAGAAGCAGAATGGGATCAATACAAGATATATTAAAGCAAAATGGGAGAAAGAACTAAACATGGAAATAAAAGAGGAGGAATGCACAGCATTCATCTACAAGTTCTAAGAAGTGGAGAATATTTGGATGGAAGAACTTGATTGGTGTTTTCATTACACCTCTTATAAAAAGCAAGAACAGTGCTGGAGGCAGTGTGGAAACATGAACGCAGATCATTCCCATATATTTCGGCTATGCCCAAAAATTCAAACCTTTTGGGGTTATGTATGTACTACTGTGGCAAAGATCTTGGGATACACAATTCCTAATAATGTGATGATCCTCTATTTCTGTGTCTTTAATGATGTGGTTAAAAAGAATGATCGGTATCTGTGTCAAATACTGTTGATGGCTTGTAAAAAAGTTATAACAAAATGCTGGTATAAATCTGAGTCTCCTAGCATTAACCAATGGATGGACATAGTGAAGGAAATGTGTTACATGGAAAAGATGATTTTCTCTCTCCGATCTAGAGGAGCAACCTTTCCCAGGAAATGGGAGAAATGGACAGCTTTTATCAAAACATCCGAGGACGCTACACACCAACAAGCAAAGTCACTGGACATTATATATAGGACTTTTAACTGAGGAGCCCCTATGTTTTTGTCTGTGTTTTTGTTTTATTTTCTTGTCCGTTAGTTGTCGCTTATACTGAAAATACTAAATAAAAAGTTTTTTTTTAAAAAAGGTAGAAAATGTGTTTGTTTCCAAAACATTAAGTGTCTTGTGCTATTTTAAGGTTGTGTTTTACTATGTTGTTGTTGTTGCTGAGTTCATGTTTACAAACTGTATTCATAACTATAATGTTTGTTGACTCGTGGATTATTGTGAGGGTGTCACCATAGGGGGAGTTGCATAAATTATAGCTTTGTTTATTATTGTTTTGTGAACAGCTGTATCAACTGTTTTTGTATCAGGCTACATCAATGAAAACTTAATATATGATAAGTACATAAACAAACCCGCCATGATGGTTGCCAAGTCTGCTGATTATCAGCAACTTTGGGATTGATTTTCTGGAAAGTCGCTTACAAATATTGGTAGTCATGGGTTGCAGGTTTTTTTGGGCTTGTTCCCAGCTCCATGAGTTTGTCCACAACACTGTTCCCTCCACCTCCCTTTCCACACACACACACACACACACAGCAGAGAACTTGGGAAAACTTGAGTGACAGTCTGATGGAGGAGAGTTTTTTTTTTTGTCTTTCTACCTCATGTTTGGTTCTATTTTATGACATATTGGTTTGAAGCCCTGGGACTTCAGGAAAAGGGGAAGATGAGCACATAAACAGCAGTAATACATTGGTGGAGTAGAATTACCAGAGGTTTAATGAACTTGGTAGAAGAGTCTCAAATTGATTTGTAAATATCCATATCCCATCTGTTTTATAATCTTCAGTTTCCAGGCATAAAGAGTTGTTTAGTAGCAAGAAATAAATAAGGGAGCCAACATATTCTTAAGCTAAAGTAGACTTAAGCAGGCAGACATAGGTGTCTTTAGGTGAAGACATCTTTCTTTCTGTGCCTACTGGATGTCATGTTATCAGTGAGAGCTGATCGCGAGACTCCTTGTCCGTTGATGATGACGATGATGATGATGATGATAATAATGATAAGACTTTACACCAGCACACCTGAAAACCTCGGAACTATCCCTTTAAAAAGTACCTGCACACGGCCTTGAGCTCGGCCATGGTCTCCGCGCTGACCCCCATGTCTTCAGCGAAGTTAGCATCAAACGTGTCCTCGTCCTCGTGCTGGTGGGACCAGTCTCCGGGGTTCAGTCTGCGCAGCCACTCGTTTCTGAACGAGCCGACGTGAAACGGTTTGCTGTTTACATTCGTTTCTTCATAATCCGGTATGTTTACGGTGCTGTCCGTTTGCTGCTTGATCGCCGCCGCCATGCTTCTTTCTACGGCAACAGCCAGTGCGCGGAGGCTCATGGGAAATGTAGTTGTTACTAGTGGGACTAGTGGCGGAAGTGCCGTGACGTGTACAAAAAAGTACAGTATTGCATTCTGTAATGTTTTATGTTGAGCTTTGTTCTCGTACTTTACAAACTGCACTTCTACTCATATAGTAGTTCATTAGGTAAACACGTTTTAAATGTTATGTTAAAATAAATATAACACCCAGAAGTTCATAAAAGTGTATAAAGTAGTAGTAGTAGACTCACTGTCATGTTTTTATTCATAAGGCGATTGTTTTGTTTAGTTGAAACTGGAAAAAGTATTATTTTGTATTATTCTGTTCCTGCAGAAGGACTTAAAGATTCCTTGAAGATGTTACTGTTTTTAGAAATTGAGTTTAAATCAATTGTTTATTTGTATTTCTGTCTTTCATGTCTGCAACTTGACATTTTATTTGTGCTGCTATCTGTCTTATATAGGTCCCCTTGAAAAAGAGGTTGTTCATCTTTTATACAGTATTTTAATTCTGTGGGAAAACAACCATATTATTGTGTGATGGTCACCCTATTATGTCAAAATATGCATTATATTTATACATATTAATCAACTTCGACACAGTTGTGGATTATAGATCACAATTTGTGCTCACAAATGCATCTTTACCTTTTAATGTTCCTTTATATCTTAAATGGTACATTTCTTTGTGTTGTTGGCCACAGTTGTTGGTTTGGTTGTCTGTGGGACACATTTTAATGGAATCTTCTTTGGTTGTACGACACAAAAATGGTTAGAATTTAAAGATTGCACACAGGTCCAGATTATTTCCCTTTTTAGATAAATGTTTTTAATGATTGTTTACCTTATGACATTGAGAAATGTGTTGACCCTGTTGAGTGCTTTCTCTCATTTGTATTGCATTTCTGTATTAAGTATGTATTTCTATTTGTAAATACAGAATGTGACGGTAACAGCATTTCCAAAGTGAGCGGAGTATGAAGAAAGTGTCGTCCATACTCACAGTTCATAAGATATTTTGCAGAATAAATGAAACTTACGTGTAGACTCTGTGTGGCTGAAATTTACGATGAGAAACTACATGTGCAGAAAAGTACCACAACCATATATGACCCAAAAAATCTTGATTTTAATACGTTTTTCTGAAGCTGAAAGGGGATCCTGTTGCAAAGAAATGTTCCAATTGAGGCTGTTAAAATAATTCTGCATTAATTTAGATCGGAGTCAGCTCAAAATTCAAACAAGGGTTTAATCTTGTACAAGACGAGCATTCACAAAGCAACACGCAGGCCTGTTACAAAGTGAAGACTCACTGTCTTAGGAGAAACGCAGGGTATTTATCTGTCAATGAGAATATACTTCTATATAAATGAATTTCTTGTTTTATATTTGATTCATCGTGAACAGTTTCACACCGTTTTTGGACCATAATCCTCCGTCACCTTCTCAGAATGTTTTATTGACCATGTATGTTCAGAAATAAAGGGGCAGTCAGGAGCTTCAAAGAGGAGACTGCAGCACAGCAGGACCAATCACAAAACCACCAGAAATAATTCCTTATACAGGGACATCACATGCATGCGGCTGATCAGAAACGCTAACATAATCAAGCAAAACACCCCTTGTTGTGAGAAAGTTAATCCTCTGTTTGACTGGTCATTCAGCAGCTGGAGGGTTTTGTGACATGATCATTTTTAGAATCCTCCACCCTCTTCCCACCAACTGCTGCAAATAAGTGGAACCTCCTGCCTGACCATGTGAGGAGCTGTACGTCTTTTGGCACTTTTAAAGACAACTTCAAAACTCGGCTTTGACAAGCATATATCCAGTCTTGTATGAAGTACCTAAAAGGGATACTTTGGTAGAAGTTGAAGTCACTTTGTATAATATTACTTAAGTAAAAGTCTTAAAGTATGTGACATTAACTGTACTGTGTATCACAAGTAAGTATAAAATAAGTGAGGACTCAGTCATGGTAGGTCAGTGGTAGGGCAAGTTGTCTTTCAACTGGCAGGTTGTGGGTTCAATTCCTGGTTCTGCTAGTCTATATGTGTCCTTGAGCAAGACATTTATCCCCATGTTGAAATAGTGAAAACTGTAGAGTAAAGTAGCTCATTGAGATTAGAAAAGCTCTATATCAGGGGTGTCAAACTCAACTACAGAGGGGGTTGAAAATAAAAACTGTGTCCAAGTCAAATAACAACAGATGATTGTCCATTTCCATCTGTCTTGCCTGATTTCCTCTGCTGTATTTCAGTAGAACAGTACACACAGGCCTGTAGTCACATGAATCTTCACTTCTTAATAATTTGCTATACTCAACAATTTTTACTAGATGTGTAAATCTAAAGGAGAGGGAGTCAAATATAAATGAGGGGCTGTGTGTTTTCCAAGTCCACATTTAATTTGTTTATTTATATTATTGGCGTGGTGACTTGATAAGTGTGGTAATCAGTGAGTCAGTGGAGGAAAAAAAGCAGGAAGAACACATTATCTGGTGGGTCAAATACAATTGCATGGTGGGCCGGCTGTGGCCCGCGGGCCTTGAGTTTGACACCTGTGCTCTATATAAATACAGACCAATACCAACTCTTCTTCTTCTGATAACGAGTAACAAAGATAGTTAGAGGAAATGAAGTGGAGTAAAAGTAAAAGTTGCTAGAAATATAAATAACAAAGTGTGGATTTTTGACTTGTGTTACATACAGTAAATCTGTGCTGTGTTGTGTGTTGTGTGATGTATGTGCTGTGTAAGCTCATGTATTTTGCTGTAAATGTGTTGTTCTGACCTACAAGAAAAACAAACTGCAGACGTGAACGGACTCTTTAATCTGGCACACAGAGTTTATAATTGAAATGAACTGAATAAAAATAAATATTTGCATTCACACAATTACAGCACTTTTTTGTTCTTTACTTCAGTGTACACTTCAATAATTTACACACGCAATCACAGGTCTGTTATCAGAACTTTTATTTTAATAGGTAATAACATTTATTGATCATAAAATGCAACGCAGTGTCAGAGATAAAGCTTTATTTTTATTATCGGAACGTTATCTTGACATGTTTCTTCTAAGAGCAGATGAGAAAATCAAAACCAAATTAATTCTCTGTGACGTGATGAGGAAGTGGGCTGGGTTTATGAAAGTTTGCCGCGCCCATTTAGTTTGAGTATAAATGCGACATGAGGCATTTTCTGCTCTGTGCCAAAGTTTGAGGCATCTTTTATCTAATTAATATTAAGTATTTTATTGTGCTTCACGTTAAGTGCTACTTGGACCAAATGGAGACGAAAGACAGTTCACTCAACGAGGTAGGTTTTCGTTTACTGCCATCTCTGCACAGGTGAGTGTGTGCGCGCGCGCGTGTGTGTGTCACCTGGTTCGCCGGACAAGAAGCACAGAGACTCTAAACTGCGATGCGATTTTTTTTCCCCGCTCTAAATCATGTTATTTATTTGTTCGTTTACTCTGCTATGAATACATTAATAAAACTGTATTTTTGTCATTGACAGTTTGGATTTTTATCTCCCCCAGGTTTCCTTAAACCACACAATTGAGGAAACAATGTAAGTGGTTTTTAAAATCCTGTTTTTATTTGTGCGCATGCTACGGGTCTGAGCAGTAATGCAATAATTATAGTTTAATTATTTAAACATAGTAAATTATATTTACTTGCATTCCTGAACACAAACATGAGTTTTAGTGGTTGAATTTTATGCTTGATTAATTTCTGACTTCTACCCTAACCCTGTGGGTATAAAAAAGGTGGTCTCATACATTTGTTAAGCACTATATGTGTGTGTGTATATATATATATATATATATATATATATATATATATACATATACAGTATCAATATAATATTTATGCACTGTGAAAATGTAATTCGTATTACCACAGCAACAGCAAAACTGTGCTTTTTAATTATCTGACATTAAATGTGATCATTATCAACAATTCTGTGGTTGAAGGCTGAAGTTTTTCCAGAGTGAGATCAGTCCAAGCTTCTTGGCTTTGATGATCCTGAGCTCTTTCATGTTAAAGTAAAGCCGTCATCACCGTTTAATGACAATAAAGGTAGTGATTCCTTCATGAGCTGCTGTGACACTCATCAGATCAGCTGAAATGGATCTGGAGACTGCAGTGAAGGAATGCTCAGCTGCCCTCGAGCTTTTCCTCAACAACAGATTTGCTGATGCATTGGCTGCTTTAAGACCCCGGTAAGTTTTGTGACTTATGACACACACTTTTCTGTCCCAGCTCGAGCTGCAGCTAACGATTATTTTCATAATCAATTAACCTGTTGATTATTTTCTCGATTTATTGAGTGCTTGTTTGGTCTGTAATATGTCAGAACATCTTGATCTTCACATTTAAGTAGGTGAAAAATTTATAAAATTGTTTATTTATTAAAACAAACCCTCAAAAGCGATGATCAAAATAATCAAATAAGCGTTGCCGCCCTGGTCACAGCGTTTCCTCATTATTTTCTTCTTGAAAACTTGACTATGCACGTTGTGGGGAAAAAAGAGAAAGAATAACATAAGTGCATTCATCTCCACCAGGAGGGGTCACAGCATGTACCATGCAATGGGCTACAGCAGTATCTTGGTAATGCAGGCAGGCATGACCTTTGAACCCAGCGACATGGATGCTGCCATGACATCACTGAGCGAATCCCTGGACACATGCCAGACGTATGGAGAAATGGTTTAGTAATCTTTCTAAGGAAACTGTCTGAATCTTAAAAGATTAAAAGACTGCATGGGTTCCTCTTGAACTACAGTATTGTTTGTTATATATCAGATTCAGATCAGTTCATTCATTCATTCATTCATTCATTGTGCTACTTCTCCAAAGGTCTGTTAAATTGTGCCACTTTTTGTGTTCCTCATTTTGGAAGATTTCGCAGAAAAACTGGAATAGTGGAGACTCTGACCAGCCTGTGGTCCAGACAACCAGCAGATAATCTGACGGAGGGTGAGATTACGCTTCACAATGTGTACATACTTGATGTAATTCAGTGGTAGTGTGTCATTCTGAACTGATGACTGCTCATTTCTTCATTTTTAAAATGTCAGTGTAACCTGTGACACTGATTGTCTTTAACAGAAGAACTGCATGCAGAGCTGTGCTATGCTGAGGTTCTGCTCCAGAAGGCGATGCTCACATTTCTGGACGAGAGTATCATTGGATTCATCAAAGGAGGCATGAGAATAAGAAACAGTTATCAGATTTACAAGTAAGAGGCTCGGAGGGGAAAATGATCACGTCCCTAAGCGACAACAATAATAGCAAAGAGAGGGAAAAAAACACGCCATTTTATTTATACATATTTACGTAAATTCAAGTTGTTTTTTTACAATTGTATCTTTTCCAAACAGGGATTGCCTGGCTGCAGTGAACGTGTCAAATGAATTGGAAAAACAGAAAACGTTCGCTCACTTTAAGGGCGGTGTCAACATGGGCATAGGATCGTTTAATCTAGTAAGAGTTGTGGAAAAACAAACAAACAAACAAACAAGACAACTGTCCAGTCATCATTAAGAGACAATATGCTGATTTCCCATGTGTCTTTTGTTATTTAGATGCTGTCTCTTCTTCCATCCAAAGTCCTCAGACTGATGGAGTTCTTAGGCTTCTCTGGAGACAGGGTAGAGTAGCTCACCTGAGTCCCGGTCTTGTCACAATACATGAAGTATTTTGCAAAAGTAGTTTGATGTCTTGTTATTTACTTACAGGAGTTGGGACTGTCGCAGCTGCGAGAGGGAGCAGCAAGCAACAGCCTGCGCTCCATCCTGAGCACCCTGACTTTGCTGATGTTCCACCTGTACATCACAGTAATACTCGGTCTGTGTATTCATTTTCTTATTCATTCTCTTATTATACTCTATAGTATTGTTTGTAGTGTGTCTGCACCTGCCAAGATTGCCTTGTTTCAATGGTCTTAAAATGAAAATGATTTCTTCCCTAAGGTACTGGTGAGGGAGACCTCGCTGAGGCTGAAACTTTGCTTCAACCCTACACTGAACGGTTTCCTAATGTGAGCAGCTTTTCTTAAACTTTTTGTTGCCTTGCTCAGTGAAAATGCATCATTTCTTTTCATTAATTAATTCATTTATTGTTCTTTGTCCACAGGGAGCTCTCATGCTTTTCTATGTCGCAAGAATTGCTTTGCTTAAGGGAAACTTCACATTTGTGAGTGCTTGTGACAAACGACTAAAGATCACCTGAAGTCGTAGAAGAGACCTCGATTTCACAGCATGTGGGTTTCTCTGCAGGCACAGGAGAAGTACCTGGCATGTATTGCAGCGCAGGAAGAGTGGCATCAGATTCACCACCTCTGTTACTGGGAGCTCATGTGGGCCTACTCCTTTGAACAAAATTGGAATGAGGCTTATCGATACGCTGACCTCCTCTGCAAGGAGAGCAAGTGGTCCCAGGTATCTAATGGGACTATTTAGCACAAACACACAAACTGATTCCAGTCTGACTTGACCATCGTGTTAAATTTTAAGATTGTTTATCCATCATAACATGACCTTCGCTCCTTTCTTACAGGCCATTTATATTTTCCAAAAAGCTGCCATCTTGAGCATGCTCCCAGAGGAAGAAGTCACTAAACTGGGAGAAAATATAGAGGAATTATTCAGGTGTGCAGGGGGAGAGGACAAAACTGTGTCACTCATCTTTTGTTATTGCTGCAGTAAATGTGTCATTTGTGGTTTGTAGGCAGGTGGATGGTGCCAGATTGAGGATTGCTGGAAAATCAATTCCAACTGAGAAGTTTGCTGCGAAGAAGGCCAAGCGGTACTTTTCTTCTAACCCTGTGAATTTAGTCGTCCCTGCACTGGTAAGAACATGCACATACTCTTATATGAAGTACATGAGGTTAAAAAAACAAAAACAAATCAGTTTTAAACGATGTGTGAATCTGTTTGTCACAGGAAATGATGTATGTGTGGAATGGCTTTACAATACTTGGGAAACGGCCTGAACTGACTGAAAACATCTTGAACACCTTGGAAAAGGCAGAGGAGCAGCTCAGAATGGGTCTCGGTGAGAGGAACAGCAGCAGAACTGTTCACTGTGTTGTAGAAGCATAACTGATAAATATTTTTTATTTATCATGTAGATCCATCTGAGTATCACCTGGATGACCAGTGCATTGTCCAGCTGCTGAAGGGCTTGTGCCTCAGACATTTGGGCCGTCTGGACCAGGCAGAGCAGTGTTTCAACCATATTCTTGCCAGGTGAGGTCAAAACCTTTGTACACACAGGACAAATGCTGCAATTTATAAGTGCCTCTGTCTTGGTTTCCCTCTTTTCAATGACTAATACTGCCATCTGCTGGTAGAAAAAGTAATTCCCCCACACATAATTGCAGAATGTACACACTGGTTGCTCTTTTGTTACAGGAGAAGATACATGTACATCAAAGGTGGTTATTCTGACTGTACACACAAGTCAAATACTTTTTGACAAATTAAGTCATTTGAAAGGCACTTACTGTGCATTAGTGTGTTGTTGTCATCATGGACTTACAGTGATGTCCTTCTAAATCAAAGGTTTTAAACTTGAGGTTTTAAACCCCCTCGATTTTATGTTATATCAACTTATAATGAGGACTGGGCAGGACCTCCACCTGTATTATTATTATTAATAATAATGATTATAATGATACCAATGTTTATGTGAATCACAGTTTGCTTCATAGATGTTTTTAATTGTGAACTGTGTATCGTTCCATATTATAACAAACACCCATACTCCAAATATCCAAATATCATTATTGCATTATTGTGATATCATTTTAAGCTCATTTATTTTCTCATGAACAGACTGGACACTCATTGGCCCGCAGGTCGTTTGAGTTTGAGACCCCTGTTCTAAAACATCTGCATTAATATGCACTTGCTGAATAAATGAATTAATTGAATTTATTTTATTTATTCCAGTGAAAGCAACATTAAACATGAGAACTATCTGGTGCCATTTACCATGTATGAGCTGGGTCTGCTCTACAAGCAGAAAGGTGATATCAAGAATGCCATTGCAGTGATGGAGAAAGCCAAGTAAGTGTTGGTTCCAGGTTGTCATGTTTTGGTTGAAAACCTATCCTAAAATGGCTAAATGCAAAATTAAATTAAAATGTACGTTTATGTAAATTAATCTTGTAAATGCTAAAGCTGTGTCTCAGAAATAACAGTATTTGTTTCTGGCATGAAGTGTGTTCCACTCTGCCTAAAATGATTTGTTCTCATCTGGAGTGCTACATTTACTAGCAGCCCTTTGTTCACATATGCATGCATTGAGTCATAAAGAGAAAAGTATTTCAGTGTAAAGTAACAGTTAACCGTCTTCTGTGCAGCGAGCATCAGTTCTGATATGTTGGCACTAATTATAGCGAGTCTCATTTGCAGGATGAACTACAAAGACTACAACATGGAGTCCAGGCTACATTTCCGTATCCACGCAACTCTGAACACAATGGGCTCGTTTTCAGCCAAACTTAGCCCCTCGCGTACACCAGCTTGAAGACCACAGTAGATGGAACTGAAAAACAAAATGTAAAGGTCATGATGCCGAGACTTGCTGGCTTCAGCTCTATGACAACACTTGAAATCCTCCATATGTGCCTACTGCTTTCAGCAATTCTTTTTGTTTGCAATAAAACAAATACAAGTACAAAACTGGTATGAAATTACATGTCGACGGCAAGTGCCATAGTGATATTTTACGTTGTGTTATGTCAAACCAACAGTTTTTAATTTGACCGCTACCTGAATATTTTCTAAAGGTTAAATGGCTGCTACCTTCAATCTGCTTTAAGGGCTGATTTACTGAATACATAATGAAATAAATGAGTTCCATTTGCAACCATGGACAGATGCTAATCTGATTTGCTTTCTTGGTGGTTTGTTTCTGAAGACCCTGGAAGTACAGCATAGACTCAAGTGTTGTGGATGAGCACTTCACGACACCACACGATTAATGTTAACATCTGTGTCGTATTAGATTTTTTTCATTTTTCTCTGAATTTGCCATGACAAAGAGGAAGCCAATGAATTGTGCCAGGCTGGATTGATCATTTTCTTCTCAGCCTCTCTTCTATGAGGCTTACCAGTTACAGTATTCTCAATTAAATCACTGTTCAATTTTAATATAATATTAATATTAAATCAACTATTTAATCCTTTCTAATGCACTTTAGCCATAAATGGCATCTCCTCCATGTCATCGTGCTTTTAGTAGATTATTGAATTGAATGATTTGAATTTATTTGTACATTCTAATCTTAAAAATAACCAGCTCTTACCATACCTTAACCTATTCCCATCTTAACCAACCAGTAACTCACTCAGAAATGAGGTTCTTCCCCAACAACCACAGGACTACTACTGCTCATGACGAGGTCACTTTAACTATATCACTATAAAAAATATAATACAGCAAGAAAAACGCTTCTACAGGTTAAAGTTTCAAGTATTTAGTGTGACCTACACTTACACGACCCTGGCTCTCTCAAATCTGGAGTAGTGATGTTATATGTGAAACGTGTTTCTCCTACTATTTCATGCTGTGAAAAAGGTCTATTGCAGCAGGTTTATTTAAGACATGCTTGCTTTAAACATTACATACACATGTTGCAACTTGCTAATATATAAGACCAACTTTCAGTCAAGTTAATTCAAACAGGCTTTGGGGATTGGACAGTTCTGGACGTCGCTCGACTGAAGCTGCTATTGCGTCTTGTGCCCACTAGGTGGTCTCCAACGATCACACTCCGTTATGTTGTCCACATCCATGTAGAAATCTATGGAATGATGCATTATTACGCCGTTGCCTTTAATCCGTGCATAAATCAAAACCAGATGGACTTAATCCCCAACAGAGCTGCCACGCACAGATCAAAGGACGACACGGGTGTAAAATAGTTAGAGATTTCATGCAAACTAAAATAAAAATAATTAGGACGACCATCAGAGCTAAACAGTCCTGTTTACTGTTTCTCTTCAAATAGTCCTGACTAAAATGCTTCTACAGAGCTGAGCAGCATGCACCTAACTCTGAATACAAAAGGTGACACTATCCTTTCACCATAGCCTCAAAAACAAAAACCTCTGCGTTCCACTGCTGTCAGTGATGGTGACCACGTGGTGTGGCTGAGCTGGTCAGCTGACTTCGCCGGGGAGGAAGAGGAAAGAAGATGGAAGGGAACAGAGACGAAGCAGAAAAATGTATAAATATAGCGACGAAAGCCCTCGAAGCTGGTGACAAGGAGAAGGCGCAAAAGTTTCTAATTAAAGCAGAAAAGCTGTTCCCCACGGACAGAGCCAAAGGTAAGTCCGTGGGAGGCTGTCATTGGTCGGACACTTGCTAACCCAGCTCAGCTCCCTGTGTTGTGTAAATCAATGGCTGTTAGCATGTAGCTAACATTTGCTAACACGGGTACTAGACTAAGCCCGCATCGGCTCACCCGTTGACGTTTGCGTCAGACTCACTAGGAAGTTAATAATGTATAACTTCCGAATGGTCTGTGGTAAAAACAAATATATATGATGTAATTAAGTAAGTTAGCTCAGTTTGAGTGAGCTCAGTAGAAGGCCTGATGTTGTGTTAGCTAACCCTAGCTAGCGCTTCGCTCTCTGGTTCTCTCAGGTGACGTTAAGTGACCACAGCGATGGAAGTGGCTAAACGTGGAGCAATAATACCAGCAGCTAACTTTACATTGTTTACACGACCGATTCATTTGAACATGAAACGTCAGCCCACGGTCAGTGGACGACTTGACCTGTTCATGAGTTGTATTTCAGATCACGTACGTTAGGTCGCATGTTTGCTGGTTTTACGGTGAGACTGCAGGACAGACGTGGAGCCTGGACGTAGTCCGAGAAAGTCATGTTGTGCAGGCATCGGCAGAGACGAGTGTCAATCCTTTAATTGAATGACTGGTCTGGAGAGAGCCGCGAACTATGGGTTAATCCAGGACACAGCTGTCTGTGGGACGACAATAAGTACGTGTGTAGTAGTGAAGGTGGGACTCACAGGTGTTGTGCCCTGAGTTTACAGTTTTGTGAATGACAGCCATCATGCTTTGCATGTTCAACGCTGCTGGGGACATGGGCAAGATGAAAAGGTATTGGGTTCATAACCACAAGGTTGCTGGTTTAATCCCGGAATGGGTCCCCCATTGCTCCCACTACTCCAGTGCCTGCCTTGTGTGTGTGTTCACTACTGGTGTGTATGAAGGATGGTATAAATAATGCAGAGGTCAAATTCACTATCTATAAAAAGATTTTTTTTTTTAAAATGCCAGATTTTACCCACAATTCAGTTTGTCAGAGTCTGCACTGGTCAGCAGTAGTTGGGGACAGTTGGCATGGTTGGTTTGAAATCTGTTAGTGTGTACTGATTACTGACATGTTGCCAACAGCCAATGAAAAAGAGTAGGTGGGACACAGGAAATTGCGTCAAAAGATGAAGATAGACAGGAAGTAGCGGGAATATCAAAACAACCTTTAAACTGTAGACATGATCCTTCTCTTGAGAGTTTGATGCGTTCAGTCGGCTTTAATTTGTTTTGACAAATCATGTAGTCTGCGATTCCTCATCAGACGCAGTCTATAAAAGTGTGATCCCCAGTCTTTCAGGTGCCATAAAACCAGTTAGTTAGTGAGTACTCCAAGTCTTTTCAAAAAAACCACGACTGTCAAAGTTGTGTACTGTGTGTCCCCAGCTTAAGTCTCACTGGTACCACTAGCCAGTGAGTGTTTGAATCTGCTGTTGTGGAAGGTTTTCCCATAATGACTGACATGGTCAGGTATGACGCGGAATAGTCCAAAATAATTACACCCTAAGTCTTTTCCTATCCAGTGTTCCTCTATCTCGATGTAGATGTGAAGAACCTTGATTGCACTCAGACTGAACGTCTACATCCTCAGCTCTGGTCACAGAAACCACATACAGTGGTGGTTTGAGGATGCATGTGGCCACATTCCATAGATGAATGAAAGCAATGCAGGATGTATTAGAGACCACCTCCTCTGCTGATGTTTTCTCACATATTATTACACTCATCAGTGCTCAGTATGTCAATAATAAATATAAAATGTATTATTTAAGGGTTGAAATTTGCTTTTGGATTGAGTTGTCTCTTTCTCTCTCTCCCTGTCACTTGAACAGACTTACACTCAGAGACACATAGATGCACACACACAAACACACTGACAACAGACACATTTGTACAGTCAGACTCTTTAAAAACATAATTTTTCTCTTGCAAACAGTCATTGCCAGTGTGTATTTGATTATAATTCAGGGGAAGCCCTGATCATGTGGTCACAGGAGACACATCCAGGATGCATATTAGTGCCAGGTGTGAACAGTTGTACTAAGCACTGTCCACATGTGATTGAATCACTGAGGAGGGATGTTAATACTGAGTCTGAATGCAGCCTACAATGTTTTGAAGTTGGACTACAAAAGCACATTATAAACACTTTCATGTTATATATAACCTACTGGACAGTTGTGGCTTTATATATTGCTGTGGCATTGGATTGAGGGGTGGTGTCCTCTCCTGTCCTTATGTAAAGGATGGTTCTGTGTATCCCACCATAAAGGAGAGGGTTAAGAAGGAGCAGAAGTAAATGAGCTTCTTTCATCAGTGTGAGATATGTCCAGGTTATTCCGTTCAGGTAGGAAACCTTCCATAGCAGATTTCACGATTTGAATGCACACAAGGTTTCGACGGGCATTCAGAGGGTTTATATTTGCATTTAAACAGCCACATGTATTATGTGGATAGGAATGGCCATGATGGGTAACAAGGCTGTGCATTCAATCCACCAATGTAGCAGAAGCATAAGAGATGTCAGTACAAAGCAGCACACAGGTAGTAGTTAAGATTACAACAGCCACAGGTGTACAACCTACCCATAATACAAGTGCTTTGATACAATGTACGTCCAACTGACTGTTAACCCAAAATGTTCCAATATTCTATGTATGACATTATATACAGTGTTAAAAACCTCTTCAAAAATCAAAGAGGATATTATATAGTAGACTGTTTGTCACTGAGCAACTTGATGATACTAGTCTATGCATTGAGGCCATGATGGGGGACACGAAGATTTGCTTTGTAAGTGTTTAACCATTAATATAATGGTTAATAATCTTTGACATATGGCATCTTCCTCCTCTCTGTGTGACAGCACTGTTGGATGCATTAACGAAGAATGGGAGCTCAGCAGGTAATGGCGCACATCGAAGAAAACCAGCAGAAGGCTCCAGAGCCCAGGCGGAGAGAGAAAGACAAGAGTCTGGAGGTGATTCTACCAAAGGGTTCTCGAAAGACCAGGTCGAAGGTGTTCACAAGTAAGAATTTTGACTTTTCACTACATGCTCAGTTTCTTTTTACATGTGACTTAATCACTTGATTAGGTTAATACTTAATCATCTCTGCAGTGTTTCTAGCTATTGCTATGGGAATGTCTTCAGTGCTGTGTGTTGCCCATGAGTGGAGAACTAGATACCAGGTAACCACTACATGCTCTAATTTTGGTCTAAAATTAGAATGTGTTGGTGCAAACTCTACCCACATGCTCCAGTAAGATCATTACAAAATTACTGATGGCAAATTGTGTTTGTGTCTGAGGTAAACATGGTGCTGGTGGTTACACTCTCCTACAGGTCTATTGCAGTTAATCTTAGTTTGTTGTTCTTTCCCTGGTGTTTTAAACTAAACCCCTTGTGGAACCTTTAGGGGAGTTGCACTAAAGGTTGATGCATAACATTGCATCATGTCTTTAAAAAGAATAAGGCCGGCTTGTCCCCTGTGTTTTCATCAGCAGTCCTACTTCAGTCATTAGTGATAATACATATAATTAACTTTTAAGTACGTGTTGTTAATTTGATCATGCCATTGTATTGTTAATCTGAATGCAGTTTCTCAACAGCATGCATTATTGTTTGCAGAAGAGCTGAACACTTTCTGCTATCAAAAGCTTGCTAATGCTCCTCTTCATTGTCACTCATCTGAGAAACTAAGACATAGACCATCAACAAGTCGCTTTCATTGATCTTTGTGAGAAAGGCACTGTGACAAACACTGTATATAAATACTTTATCATCTGTCTCTCAAATATGTCCCTTTTCACACTTGCAATCCGTGTCTTTCAGAATAAAACGGTGTAAGGACTACTATGAAGTGCTTGGTGTCAGTAAAGAAGCTGGTGAAGATGAACTCAAGAAAGCCTACAGGAAACTAGCACTCAAATTCCATCCAGACAAAAATCATGCTCCTGGAGCAACAGAGGCCTTTAAGAGTAAGACCGCTGTTCTTTAATTTAGCCCTGATTATGAATAAAGTTCCAGTTTGTAACATTAAGGAGGGTTAAAGAGGGTGTGTTTACATCCTTTCTGCTATGTGGAGTCCACTGTTTTTTCTTTACATGCTTGGGAAAGGCATGGGTGAGCTAAGGAGTCCTCAATTTGTTGCACTCTTCAGTCTCACCATTAGATGTCACTAATACCAATTACACACAGAAATGCTTTGTGTAATGTAAAATTGACCAGCTTGTTTAGTGTGTTTGAAGTCTCCATCATTTGGTGTAATTAAAGTAAATCAAGAGGGATTTAACATAACAGTTACTTACATAAACAATGGTTTAACATGTTCATAGAACGTGACCCAAACATCATACCTATCTCTTCCTCCAGAGATCGGTAATGCATACGCAGTGCTAAGCAATCCAGACAAAAGGCGGCAGTATGACCTGACGGGAGGGGAGGAGCCAAGCAACCTGGGTCACTCTCACCATGGAGGCTTTGATTTCCATAGGGGCTTCGAGGCAGACATCACTCCTGAGGACCTCTTCAACATGTTCTTCGGTGGTGGCTTCCCCTCCTGTAAGTGAGCACTCAAATTAACATAGTTCTAACTTGTTAAATGTCCCTGTTAAACTTAACATCATACATTCATCATCTACTGCTATATGCTCCACATGGTTTTTACTTTGGATATTTCAAATTCTTTTTTTTACCATTAAATGAATATTTCAATCTACAGCAAGTGCACAGAACGGCAGAACGAGTTACAGCCAACATACAGATTTTCGACAAGAGAGAACCGAAGAAAGAGCAGACGTATGTAAACTTTGCATATATGTTTACAAATGTGTGAGAGTGAAAAATATTTAACCTTACGAATGTATTGTTCTGTGTTTGTCTCTAGGGTGGTTTCTCAATGTTTATCCAGCTAATGCCCATCGTGCTCCTGATTTTAGTGTCAGTACTGAGCCAGTTGTTGGTATCCCCCCCACCTTACAGTCTCTACTCTAGACCGTAAGTACAAGCATGCACATTATTACTGACACCTGCCACAGTACACAAACAATCCCATGTCCTATGTATATGCCACATTTATTTTGCCCTCAAAACCTAAGAATTGGTCACAATGTTACATCTGTTGATGTCGAGCCTGCTATTGCAAGCTTGTCAAGGCTAATACTAGATTGGATTTTTGTTTGTGGTACCTTTTTTTTTAATGTTATTGGTAAAACATGTGTTTGTCCTACTTTTTCATGTCCAGAAATATGTTGTGAAGAAAGTCTATTACACCAAGTTTATCCAAGACATGGTTGAGCATTACATACACATGATGCATGAGTTAAACTCACTGACTGTTTGCGAATATATAAGACCAACTTTCAGTTGTGTCGTTCTAATACAAATACCAATGATCACAGAATTTGACATAAACACAACAAAGATGATGGTGCCCTGAGAATTTTGCACATTACTGTATTATGCCATGCACTCTTCGGAATATGTGCTTCTATCCAATCTTAATATGCACTGTCTTACCTATGTGTAGTTTCAAACCTTCTACCCCATCTCAATCTCTTCTAGGTCAACGGGTCAGACTTTAAAACGGCAGACAGAAAACCTGCACGTCGATTATTACGTCACTAAAGATTTCAAGTCGGAGTTTAGAGGCTCAGCCCTACATCAGATTGAGAAAAATGTGGAGGAGGACTACGTAGCTAATGTCAGAAATAACTGTTGGAAGGAGCGACAGACAAGTGAGTGGTTAAATACAAGCCTAGTGAATTCTGATGTTCTGAATTCATTTCCCTCGGAACTCCTTTTGTTTTAACACTCACATTGTTTTTCTTTCTTTTTTTATGGTTTCCTCTAGAAACAGACCTGCTGTATGCTGCTAAGGTGTACAGGGATGACCGAATGCGCAAGAAGGCTGAGCTCATGACTATGGAAAACTGCAAGGAGCTGGACAGACTAAATAACCTATTCAGAGGCGGATGAGTTTAGCTCGTCTAAATATAAATTAATAGATGTCTATGATTAATGTTTTTTTTTTATGGAAGAGTCTTTAGACTAGGAGCAAAAAAGTAATTAAATAATCTAGCGCTGTTGTTGGAAATTTGTAAAAAAAAAATGTCCCTCTCCTCATATCTTCCATCAAC
Source organism: Solea solea (assembly GCF_958295425.1). Lineage (NCBI taxonomy): Eukaryota > Metazoa > Chordata > Actinopteri > Pleuronectiformes > Soleidae > Solea > Solea solea. The sequence continues at coordinate 2,661,502 of NC_081143.1, forward strand.
TTTGCTTCTTCATCACTCCTGCCAGACCCCAGGAATCGCCTTGTTGCAACTTAATGAACCAGTCAACACTGTACAAAGCCTCAGACATCGTCCTACATTTGCTCACCTTTTTATGCGTTTTCTTGGATACAAGATGGACAAGGACACTTGATTGCGTAAAGGCAAGTGTGTCGAGTTGTGACGACCTGTGAGCCATTCTGTGTAAGAAAAATGAGCCAGAGGCTTTTGGCATAATCTGCTTGGCATGCAGCTAAGTCAACGATGGGAGACTTCGTGGGCTCACCTGGTGACAGTGTCCTCCAGCCTAACCATTTTTGAAGAACAACGAAACAAAAGAAGAAAATCAAGAACATCGAGTGCATCTTTTTACTTCCAACTTGACTCAGTGTGGATGGGAATCAGTGGATAATGAAGAGACATCTGTGACTTTGCTACTCAAGGACATTTTTATGTTAAAGAAATGTGAAGATGTTTGGTACTTGACATGGAAAGACACTGGAACTGTTATTTTTTAAATGGTTGTATATTTTCATTTTGGAATGTATGAAAATGATGCAGTTATTTATGTAACTATAGAAGAAAAGATTTTTTTTTCTCTCCATAATGCTCACCTAACCATTAAAATAAAGTAAATCTATTACCATAGACATTGCTGACAGGTATATTTACTTGAATTGAATTGAATAATTGAATATTGTTTTTTAAGTAGTTATATCTGTAAGCTGAATAGAATACAGCTGCTAAATCACAAAGCTATAATACTATTAATTTATGACTGTTCATGTACATATCTAAATTAATTTTAATTTTATTGTAATTGTTAAATAAAACCATTGCCTTTACACCTTTACTGACGCAACTTTTCACATCAACCCCTATTGGTTTATTAGTTGTCACATGACCGCTTCCAACCCGGAAATAAACCATAGCGGTTAAGCTCCAAATCAGGTGTCGCATGAAAACAAGCACAAGTTAAACTTGCGATGCCATCGAGTTCGAGGGAATTAATCAACTGAAGTCAAACTATGCACCACCACAGCGTCACCTGCGTGTTTGTGTTGGCTTTGTACTGTTGTGGGGCTTTCATGCGTGTCTCTGCGTGGGTGAAGGAGCCCGAGACTCCAGACTGGAGGACGACTCTGAAAACGATCCGTAACGGGATCCACAGGATTGACACGTACCTGAACGCAGCGCTGGACTTGTTCGGTGGCGATGACGGACTGTGTCATTACAAGTGTAGTGACGGTAAACCAGCTACTTTATGTCTTTTTGTGATAAACATTATCCAAGTGAAGCGCTTGGTAAATATAACGGTTAAATAATAACAACAACTGGAAATGGCACAGTGTTTGAGAACTACGGTGGCCGTCACATTCCACAAAGCATGTTGTTGTTCTTAGTTTGCTTAGAGATTTTCATTTAAAAACACAAAATGCAGGCTGTGGATGGTTTGTCCATTCCAGCTCCTGTAGAAACATGGCAGCCATCACAAAGCAAGGCCCTTGCCTAAATAACACACTCATGGGTAAAATATTTCCACAAATAAACAAATAATATTCCACAAGTGCACACTTTTCTACTCCACAGTTCTAGTATGACTGGACTCGGCTCTGTAGTACCTGGTTCTTTTTTAGTACCTGCTCTGGTGAGGTTCCCAGTGAGCTGAGCCAGTACTAAAAGGTTACATGAGTCAAATCAAACAATAGTACTGTAGATCATTTAAATAGTTTTACAAATCCCATAAACATACGTTAATCTTCAGCATTTAGCAAGGACATTTCAAAAATCCCAATATTTAACAGAGCAGTGTATTCAGAGACTGTTTCCATTGTGGTCTCTCCACTATCTGCATTGTGTGTCTGCACATTTGAAATAAGATTTATAAAATTAGTATTGAATGCGTGAAACAGGTCATCAATAAACAACAATTGATTGATGCTGTTAATTTAAAAAAGAAAAGACAAAATCAGCCGATTTATAAACTGTAGGTCTCTGTTAGATATCATGCATAATTGCTTTTGTAGGTTAATCACTATGGCTCATTCACTCAGAGATAAACTTAGTTTATTTATCAATTGGAAGCTACATTGTATAGGTTACCAACCCTAGAGTGGCACAGTAAGTCGTTACATTGGTGTGCACTTGATATGGTTATCTCTGACAACAAGATAACGTCAGTGTAAGAACATCAACACCAAAAGAATCTTCACCTTTGCTCACAGGTTACAAGCCGGTGCCTCGTCCTGGATACAAGCATTCACCACCTAACGGATGTGGCTCCCCATTGTTTGGATTTCAGGTAATGTGACAGTTTTTAGGGTGGCCGTGGGTTTCCTGTGTCATGTGATTCTTAATGTCCACAGTAGGAATGAGCCAATACCACTTTTTTGTGTCTCATACCGACATCAGTCCAACTCTGTAACAAACGTTGTTCTCCTAAAAAGAAGACCTTCACAGCCCAAACATGACTCGGCTAAAATGCTGATTTTGGATTTTGTGCATAGTGAAGCATACTGTGTATATGTATGTACACATATATGTACACATATATGTGTACATATATATATATATATATACATATGTGTGAATATGTATATATGTATGTATATAGATGTATATATGTGTACATGTATATGTATATATATATATATATATATACATATACATATGTGTGTATATGTATATATATATATACATATGTATGTATGTGTGTATATATATATATATATATATATATATATATATATACATATATATATACAGTTGACAAAGACAACCTGAGTTTTAACACAAAATGCAGTTTTTAAGTGATGATTTTATTTATTATGGGGAAAAAACTATCCATGGGGCCATGTAGGTTACATGGCCCCATGTGAAAGAGTAATTGCCCCCCTTGTAAAATCATCAGGTCACTGTGGTTAGTCAAATTTTTTGGAAAATGTTACTTGCCACACCCAGGCCTGATTACTGCCAGACCTTTTGAATCAAGAGACCACTTAAATAGAACCTGTCAGACAACGTGAAGTTGCCCAAAAGAAGGAAAGACATCATGCCGCGATCTAAAGCAATTCAGGAACAAATGAGAAACAAAGTAATTAACAACTATCGGTCTGGAAAAGGTTACAAAGACCTTTCTAAAGCTTTGGGACACCAGAGAACCACGGTGAGGGCCATTATTCACAAATGGAGAAAACATGGAACACTGGGCAACCTTCCCATGAGTGGCCAGCCAACAAGAATTACCCCAATAGTGCAGCGACGACTCATCGCTATCAAATGAAAAATACTCAAATTATATGACTTAATAAAATACCTCACAGTACAGATGATGTACAGGGCTGCCAACAAAAACCTCCCTCACAATCTACAGATATTATTCCTGAACAGAGGGGAGGGACACAATCTAAGAGGGAACATGAGGTTCAGGCACAGAAGGGTAAGAACTACATTAAAATCCCTTACCGTATCGGTCACGGGGGTCAGACAGTGGAATAATCTGGATGAGGAGATGAAAAAATCTACAAAACGGAGTGTATTTAAAAAGAAGTATGTAGAGATGACTATTAATCAATACAGAATGACACAGAAGGAAAGTATGACAAAGGTCAGGGACATAAATCTGTAGACACTGTGTGGAGTCACATGTACAGACACACATGGAGTCTGATTGACTGTCTAGAGCTAGACTGCATCTCTTAGTGCTACCTGATGCTGAAACATGTTTTGTCAAAATGTCATAAGAAAAGAATAATTATGTATTGTATAATGAAAATATGTATTCTGTGGATAATGGGGGCGGGACTAGATAAGCTTTTGCTTCTCGCGCTTTCCCTTTCGGTTATGTGTATTGTGTGAACTACACTACGATGACGTGTGATGATGAGTTATCTAACTGACATGACCGAAATAAACATATAAATAAATAAATCTAAGAGGTCACAAAAGAACCCAGAACAACATCTAAAGAACTGCAGGCCTCACTCAGCGTTCATGGCTCCACCATAAGAAAGAGACTGGGCAAAAATGGCTTGCATGGCAGAGTTCCAAGACAAAAACCACTGTTGGGCAAAAAGAACATTAAGGCTCGTCTCAATTTTGCCAAAAAACATCTTGATGATCCCCAAGACTTTTGGGAAAATACTCTGTGGACTGACGAGACAAAAGTTGAACTTTTTATAAGGTGTGTGTCCCACTACATCTGGCGTGAAAGTAACACCACATTTCAGAAAAAGAACATCATACCAACAGTCAAGTGGTGTGGGGCTGTTTTGCTGCTTCAGGACCTGGAAGACTCGCTGTGATACATGGAACCATGAATTCTGCTGTCTACCAAAAAATCCTGAAGGAGAATGTGCGGTCATCTGTCTGTGACCTCAGGCTGAAGCGAACTTGGGGTCTGCAGCAGGACAATGATCTGAAGCACACCAGCAAGTCCACCTCTGAATGGCTGAAGAAAAACAAAGTGAAGACTTTGGAGTGGCCTCGTCAAAGTCCTGAGCTGAATCCTATTGAGATGCTGAGGCATGACCTTAAAAAGGCGCTTCATGCCCGAAAACCCTCTAATGTGGCTGAATTACAACACTTTTTCACACAGGGCCATGTAGGTTTGGATTTCTTTTCCCTCCCTTAATAATAAAAACCTATAAAAAAACCTATATATGTATATATATATACATATACATGTATATTTGTACATATATATATATATATATATATATATATATATATATATATATGTGTATGTGTGTATATATGTATATATATATATATGTGTATATATATGTATATATATACTTGTGTATACATATATATATATATATATACATATATATTATAAAAGAGATTATATAGAGAATTATGAGATGAAGACTTTCAAGCATCAATATGGGCATTCTCTATCAGACTCGGGTGAAAATACAAAAACATGGACATTTTATTTTACTACTATGTGTAATATGTAAGTGGCAAATGAAAGTGTTGATTTTTATGGGTAGGAGTAAGATTTGAATGACATAATTAAACACCATTCTAATCACTGAATCAAGTCCACAATGTACAGATTGTAAACACTCGAGAGTAATCGAGCTGTTGTTTCTAGTTTGACGTAGGCATCCCGTCTATGACCAAATGCTGTAACCAACACGATCGCTGCTATGACACCTGTGGCCGAGAGAAGCACGACTGCGATGAGCAGTTCCAGGACTGTCTTGAAACCATCTGCAGGAATGTGCAAAGAACTCTGGGATTGGCCCAGAGTGTCCAAGGTGAGCAGCTGATTACTTGCTATGTAACCTATAAACTCCATAATACACAATTTCTGAAGGGTTTTGCAGCAGTGACATTACTTGATTTGTTTTGTTTGCATGGTGGGAGGATTGCATCTAAAGTTTCTGTTTATTAACATTATTATTATTGGTTATTAGTATGTTTTGGAGGGGAGTTTTTCACTTTACTTTTGAATGCAATCTGTATTGTGTCAGTGTTGACACTGTTGGTAGGACAACAGCCATTGGATGTTTATTTCAAAGGAAATAAGATACGAATTCATGTTCGCTTATCAAGTTTATCATGTTTATCAAGTGTGGGTACAAGCAGTTGTAACACAATATAGATCCAGCAGGGGGCAAGAGAGAGCCACATTTTAAACAATGCAAATTTCTTATGGGGGAATTTGAGAATCTCTGTTATTGTCACCCTGGTTTAGATATTAAAATGCATTGAAAACTTCATTTTTTAGTCTTCTCTTTTAAAATGCATGAATTGCACTCTCAGTCGAGAGTGAAAGTGAAAGTAGCAGGTGCATCATTTTGATCAAACTTGTCTCCTCTTGTTGTTTGTCAGCTTGTGAGTCAGCGGTGAATCTGCTGTTTGATGCCGTTATGCACCTTGGATGTAAGCCGTACCTGGACAGCCAGAGAGGGTCCTGCGTGTGTCAATATGAGGTGAAGAAGGAGCTGTGACATCGCCACACACACACACGACTTCAGAAAAGACTTCAGAAGCTTTACACTAAGAGAAGGACACGGGCAATAAACCATTTCTTGCAGACCTTTCTCCGGATTTTCTCAGGGATAGAGTGTGGACAGAGTCTCTTGGCTGTCTTTATAATGTGCGCACCTTAGACGTATGAATGTGTTATTATCTTAGGTTACCTTATTGTATAATTAATATATTGCCTGTGCAGTTAATTATTTATATTTTGTCAACACAGTTTAATGGAACTTTGACCTGTGATGAACAGAAAACAGAGGTTTCATTGTTTCTCAATCTGTAATATGTATTAATATGTATGATTTTGTCTATTGTCAAGAATATGGCAAAGCAATAATGTTTCCAATAATGTATAATTGATATTATAAAATATTGTGTTTGTTTTTCTGGAAATCAGCAGCTCAGAAGTACAAACAACTTATGTCATTAAAATCTTATTTTCCCCATAGAAACCATAGATTTCATCAGAACTTATTTAAATGTAAGGATTTTTGTTTTTATTATTTACACTTGTCAACTATTTATGTAGATTATTTTCAGCATGCTGGATGAAATATGTTAAATTGGACTTTAAAATACATTTGTTGGTGATTTCAGCAAAGTTGAAAAACACTTAAATAAGATGATTTGTTGTTTAACAGAAGTAATTTTAGTAATATTTCAAATGAAAATCTGTCCTAATTTGAAACACTACAGCTGATGGATTAATTAAGAAGGAAACAAATAAGACCTAGATAATATTGAAAAGATGCTTAGAATCATATTTTTTTGTTTGTTGTAAAATACTTAATGTTGTTGTGATAATCTTTGTTATTAAACTGTCTAAAGATAACTTGTCTGGATTAAATGTTGAGCTGTCTAAATCCTCGAATGCATTAACCATACCTGAATGTTGCAATATGGCAAAACACGGAAGACCTGACGGTTGAACTTTGAGCGACACACGTGAGAGCCAATCAAATTCTCCCAGGTGTGTTGTGCAGTCAATGAGAGTTCAGGGGGAGGAGTTTGTTCTCCGGGTTCTCTGGCTTCCTCCCACAGTCCAAAAACGTGCAATATGGGGATTAGGTCAACTGGACACTCTAAATTGACTGTAGGTGTGAGAGTTGTGTCTCCTCCTGTTTGTCAGTTTGTCAATCAGCAGTGATTTTAAATGTGCACACCTTAGACCAATGAATGTGTTAATAACTTATATATCTCAGGTTACCTGACTGTATAATTAATATATTGCCTGTGCAGTTAACTTTTTATATGTTGTCAACACAGTTTCATGGGACTTTGACCTGTGATGAACAGAAAACAGAGGTTTCATTGTTCTCAATCTGTAATACTTAAGTCGGTTTGTTTAATATGTATGATTTTGTCTATTGTCAAGAAGATGGCAAAGCAATAACATTTCCAAAAATGTATAATTGATATTATTAAATATTTTGTTTGTTTTCTGGAAATCAGCAGCTCAGAAATACAAATAACTTATGTTATTAAAATCTTAGATTCATGGTTTTATTTTCATCAGAACTTATTTAAATGTAAGGAAATGTTTTTATTATTTACACTTTTTGTTGGTGATTTCAGCAAAGTTGGAAAAACACTTAAATCCTGTTTATTATGCTTTTATTAATAGTAATATTTCAGCAAAAATAGTGAAAATCTGTTCTAATTTGAAACACTACGGCTGATGGATTAATTAAGAAGGAAAACAAATACAATTTAATTTCATCTGTGCTGTATGTCGTACATATAGTACATTTGACAAATAAAACTACTTGAACTTAAAGACCTAGATAATATTGAAAAGATGCTTGAAATCATATGTTTTTATTTGTAGTAAAATAGTGAATGTTGTTGTGATAATCTTTGTTATTTAACTGTCTAAAGATAAAAAATGTTAAGCTGTCTAAATCCTCAAATGCATTAACCATACCTGAATGTTGCAATATGGCAAAACACGGAAGTCCTGACGGTTGAACTTTGAGCGACACACGTGAGAGCCAATCAAATTCTCCCAGGTGTGTCGTTTAGCCAATGAGAGTTGAGGGGGAGGAGTTTATTCGCAGTCAAATCGGTATCGTATGGACGAAAACAGTATCATTTCCCAGTGTTGTCAGACGAGACAGAGTCAAACATGTCCAACACGACAGAAGACAAGCAACACGGTACGTTTTCACTCACGTTCTACACTCTCACACTCACACACACACATTTTCCTTTGAAAAAACAAGTGAAAACACAGTAAATGCCGTGACTTTTGATTAGTTTCTGTGCTGCTACACAAGTGCTGCTGCTGCTCCGCCTTTTCTCTTGAGTGTTCTTTCTCCTCAGTCTCGTTATGTGTGGAGCAGGTTTTTAGCTTTAATGCCAATAAATCATGTCAAGTGTCATGAACTTCATAGTTTCTTGTCTCACCCATTCAGGAAGTGTTGTCCAGGACAGCAAAACGTCAACAGACAGCAGGGGTAAGTACTTCACATTAACATACTTATCTTATCTTATCTTATCTTATCTTATTGGAAAAACACATTCTGATTTTGTTTTGTTTAAATCCTATAAAGTCTGACTTCCAACTAAACAAAAGTGAAACGAACACCACCAAAGATGTTGTAACATTTATATTGCCTCCAGGGTCAAAGTACATTCAAGTCACTATGTGGGATTTATCAGGTTATAATGTAACCTTACTTCCTGTCATTGTGTTAGTTAGTCACCTACAGGTGGAGAGACAAGTGAAAGATATTGAGAGGATCTGCCTAGATACAGTATAATGACATGTTTATTAACATGTCATTATGTGTTTGGATAAAAGCGTCTGCTAAATGACATGTAATGTAATGTAATTAACACAAATACATGTGTCTCAGTCATTCAGGTCATTGTCTCTGACTGAAAACCCTCTCAGACATGTTACATAAATTTTTTTGACTACTGTAGGAATATGAAACCAGAACTGACAAAGAATAGAAAACATCGTCAGCTTTACTAAAGAAAGTTGCCTCTATCTGAAGATAAATAAATAGTTCAATACAACAAAGCTGCAGTGAATAGTCCTGTTATATCTTACACTCTGAACTGCTTGAGTCAGTGTTAGAAACACATGTAAATCACCTTCATGGACAGTTATATATAAAGTGGCAGCATACAATCATGAAGTACATTTCAAGAACATGTGAATGAGTTCAATGATTAATATCCACCTATCAACCCCGGTGTTAACACTGGTAACTGCTTTTACTGATGTGTCCGCCGGTGCTTTTTGATTTACTCAAGTTAGAAAGATGAATTGTAAGACAAGGCAAATCTGTTTGTATAGCACATTATCATGTATGTGCACATGCACAACAATACAAAAGAGCACAGCGGGAAAGAAAAACATTTAAAACTTAGAAAATCAAAGCATTTCCAACAAGCGCAAATAAGTAAAAACTAATAAGATAAACATTTAAAAAATTAAATATATATTAAACATGGAAATGATACAGCAGCCATTTTGACATGTTTAGCAGCTGATCACATTAACGATAGCTTTATGTAAATCAGCACAGTGTGACAGTGAAGCACTGGGACACACTCAGGACTCTAAATTGAACTCCGTCATTAATTTGATTGTTTACACCTGTGCTTTTCCGACTGTGAAAGTCTAAGACTAAGTGAAGGCAGCAGAGACACAGAGACAGAGAAAATAAAATCACATTATTGACGGTGAGCAGTTTTTCACCATCGACGACAACATTTAAACCAGTTTATAATTCTAATGTTGGAACAGACTCAAGCTGCTGCCCTTACACACAAAGTCTAATCTACATATCTGCAGGGTGGCACATGGAGGTGTCCCTTTTGGGCTCTGTTCTTTGCTGTCTTCCCCCACCTGTCAACCATCTATTGAGGACTCTAAGCTGATGGAACAATGGCTGCTTGACCCCATTCCAGCAACTGTGGAGCAATCAATGCACCTGTATTTTCACTGCTGAACCGCAAAAGCCTGAAAGGCTCAATGATCATGAATTTTCAGCAAAAAGAGTGTTTGTGACATTTAAAAAAAGGTGTTAAGCTCGACTTGTCAAGGCGTAATTGTTTTGTAATTCCTCATCATTGCATATTTGATATTCATACGTTGTTTCTTTTGTTTGTTTGTTTGTTTTTAAATGTAGCATGCACAGGAAACCTAACAGAAACGGATGCCTTTATCCACAGGTAAAAGTTAAAGAGCTTGAGATTGTCACTTCACTCTGATCCACTTGTCCTCTGACATTATACGACCTTGTTTCACGTTCAAACAGCTCATCTGTGGATCCTTTAGCGGAGTATACGACGAGCAACAAACGACGAGGCCTTGCTCTCATTTTTAACCAGGAGCATTTCTTCTGGCATCTGCGGCTGAGCGTCAGGCATGGAACCAACGCTGACCGCTACAACTTGGAGAGAAGGTATCACCTGCGGGAGTGTTTAGTCTGAATCACTTGTCTCCACTTGATTGTGTGTCTCCACGTGTGTGCTGCAGTAACGTCTTGTTACGTCGAGTATTCTACTGGCTCAACTTGTTTTGGCCTCTCTTTTAGACTGCTCAACCTGGGGTTTGAAGTCAAGGCTTATGATAACTACAAAGTGAAAGAAGTGCTAGAAGTTATCAAGAATGGTAGGCACGTACATGATTACCTGTGAGACCTCAGTGACTATAACATCATGACTGTTGTCCTGAATGATGTCCTGAATGATGTCCTGACGTCCCACCAGCTGCAGGAGACAACCATTCTGATTCAGACTGCTTTTTGCTCGCCTTCCTGAGCCACGGCGAGCAGGACCACGTTTATACCTACGATGAAAAGATTAGTATTCAGGAGATCACAGCCATGTTTAAAGGAGACAAGTGCAGAAGCCTCGTAGGAAAGCCCAAGATCTTCATATTACAGGTGAATGCAAATGAGCAAAACGATCTCTCTCACTCTATAGTGTTGAAAATCATTGATTTTTAGTTATTAAAACCTAAGTGTGGCTGTGTCTGTCTTTAGGCGTGCCGCGGAGACAAGCATGATGACCCAGTGACCGCTTGTGATGCTGTGGACAGTGAAATAAAGACAAATGAAGTGGTTGTGGACGCCGGTGCTGTATACACCCTCCCTGCTGGAGCTGATTTCATCATGTGCTATTCTGTGGCTGAAGGTGAGTTGTCTGTGTGACGAGATGTTACAATCATCTCACTAAGGCAGTGGAGAACAAACTACTTTAACTACTTTAACTACTTTAAAGTAATCAGCTGTGTGTGGAGCACATGCTGCTCATTAAGAACACAGTGACAGAAAGTGTACTCGCAGCATCAGAGCTAGTTTAATGTTCTCTGTAGTGCATGAGGCCAGTTTTATTTATTTGTAAGATGTGAAAGATGATGGAAAAAAAAACCCCGGAACAAACTTACTCGTAAAAAGATGTTGTGCCTCCTGACTTGATTAAAATCAACGACGGGTTGACGATGGCTGAAAACGCCAAGAAACGCCCACAAAAATGTTTGTTCTGCACAGAAAAAGGTGTATTATTATCAGCAGTTTGTTGAAATAAATGCTTATTGCAGATTCATAGCAATCAGAGTTTGTTAATGTGGTCGCGCTGTGCAGTCACTATCTTGTGTTCTTTATCATTTAAGGCTACTATTCCCACCGGGAGACCATCAATGGGTCATGGTATGTTCAGGATCTGTGTGAGCTCCTTCACAAATATGGGAATTCCCTGGAATTCACAGAAATACTCACGCTGGTCAACAGAAAGGTGTCCATGAGAAGCGTTGGGAACTCCAGTGACCGAAATGCCATTGGGAAGAAGCAAGTACCTTGCTTTGCTTCAATGCTCACCAAGAAACTATACTTCCGACCAAAACAGTAACAGTTTCTCATCTCAGTCATTTCATTTTCTAATTTGCAGGGGCTTTTGGGGCAAAAAAAAAAAAATGATAGAAGTTCTTCTTTAGTCCTCTTCTGTATGCTTGGCCGATATTCAAATTTCATTTTTCAAATCAAATCAGTGGCTATAAAATAACAGGAAGGTTCATTTCCATGAGTTGAAGAAATGGGAATGTTTCTGGGATGTTTCTGGAATGTTTCTGGGATGAGTTGGCCTGAGGCCATCACTTCAGTCCTGGAACCTCATGTCATTCACTGTGGGAGTTTCAGTTTCTTCTTGAAAAGCCAGATTTCTTACCTGGGTGGAACCATGACCTTTTAAAAACCCCTATTTACAAGTGGGCTTTTAACGACCGCTGTATCTCATTTATAACAGGTTTTACGTGCTGATTTTATCAGTTTGGACTTTTTTGGGCAGATAAGGTTGTAATGTAATCTAATACAACCACGCTATCTTCTGTTTGGCCCAAAATGCCCAGTTTATGGGAGAGTCCATATTAAATATCAACTTAATAAAGACTACAAGGTGAATCATGGTTTGCATGGATTGGATTGCAGTGTTGTGTTAAATGCCTTCCTGTCATTTTATCCAGCACATATTTGCACTTATGTGAACCTGTAAGAATACCATGGACCACATTCTGTACTTTTCACAGCTTTTTAGCTTTTAGCGTGCTTGTTTAATCTATTTTAACTATTGTGGTAGCACAGGAATGTTGTCTTTTTCTGTTACTCCATCTGTTTTTTCTTAATGAGTCAAGAAAATGGGAGAAATCTTTGCTCAGGCAAGACTTCTTTAAATCAAACTCCCATCTTTGCTGAAAATGTCCAGTTGCAGGTACGACAGGTGTTAGCCAGTGTCTCCTGCGAGGCAGATAAAGGAGCAGCCACATGCTGTACGTCAGTGTTTCACACTAAACTTTGTTTCAGCTGTCACAGCACATTATCCAGGGACAATGTAATCATGCATTTTGTCCAAGCTCGCACTACCAAAAAGGGAATTTGTGTTTGTGCCGTAGCAGCTCACAGTACTACATTTAATATTGCGTATTTGCACCCAAAAAACACTAGTGTGGAGAATACCTCAGGGAGATGGAGTATCGTATTAAACTCGTGCTGTGGATCAAAACACCGTGAGCTGATCTCTAACTCAGGAAAAACAAAACTACCAGCAGACGTACACTGATCCTGTGTATACCGTTATACTTTCCAGGGTTTTTCTTTTTAAATAAATGATTCTTTTGTGGCAAAAAGTGTATAATCTGTTTTTATTTCACTTGTGTGCAACAATATATTTGCAAATCTCCATCCTTAGGTTAATATTATCTACATGTCATGCAGATCAATACTTTTGATTTGAACAGTCCATGGTGTTTGTATTTGAGATATATACGCGTGTCATTGGCAACATTGGCAACATTATCAACATACTAAATAGAAGACGGAGTGATATGGATTCCTTGTAAAAATGGGCCGTTATCAAAATAAAGCAGGACGTCAGTGTTCATGGCTTCAGCTGGATCTGTTCGAGCGGCAGCTGCATTTGAGTCGGGTATTTCAGACGTCTCAGGTCGTCCTCCACCTGACGCACAAAACACACACACACACACACGCTCATTACTCAGTATCATTTCTGTTGGCTTGTTTGGTAATTAATACAATACAAAGTATTTCAAGAATATAAAAGATCCACCTGTTTCCTACATTTGTACGTAGGTACGGTAGATTGTGTCTCTCTCACTATTCACACAGATTACAGAGGATTAAAAATACTTCACCACATGAACCAACCTGAGCCAGTTGATCCTTCAGTTCGTTGTATCGTTTCACACTGAAGTTTTTCTTGCTGGCCCCCTTGTACATGTAATGCAGGAACTGTCTGTCTTTAGCCTCCGGGTAAACATAATCCTGAAGGCAAACCATAAATCAGATTTGGTGTTAACGTGGGCACAATACACGCCTGTAAGAGAGAGTTAAGCCTGGTTTATACGCGCCGCAACACGCCCGGTGCATGCCATAAAATGCTGGAGAGGTGGGCATGTTACTGTGCGCTCACCATAGGGACAACAGTCCAAACTGAGTTGTGTTCAAAAGCAGCTCCATAGACCAAAGAGATACTCCCATGGTTCTGGAGTCTTGGAGAGTTTTTAATAGAGTAATTAACAAAACAACACAGGAAAGAAATTACATGTAAACTTCATTAAACACTGTTTTGAGACGCAGAGACTTTGATGAGGTGTGAGATGTGAAAACGAAACTCAAATGAGAGAAGGTTACAAAAGGTTATTCAACCGTAACCACGAGATACATTGGCAGATGTCATGTTGTAGACATATCGTCATGTATCGCAACATGATTGTCTTGCAATGTATCGATGATCACAGAATCCTCGTATCGTGGACCATGTGTTGTGTATCGTATCATATCGTGAGGTCCTTTGCACGAGTATAAACACATCTTTTGATGATATGACTGACGTCGCCGAGACTCACCTGTTTGGTAAGGACATAATAGGAAAAGGCTCCTATGCTGGTGGCGTAGGTGATGAAGTATGTAACGGGCTCCATTACATCCCACGAGTAGACCCACCAGGTGAGCCAGGCCAGAGCACCTCCCTGCACCGATAACAGGGCCATGCCAGCCCAGAGAACCCTGGAGGTTTTGAACTCTGCTGTACGTGACAGCTGTGCCTTCATCTGTCGGACAGCAAGACAAGGGAAATGCCATCTTTTACTTTTACTAAAACATTCTAATAAGATACGCAGAAGAAATAAAATTACAAAATAAAAACCTTCTCTAGTGGCGAAAGTTCTTGTTTCAGGTTGTCCAGTTTCTCCAGCAGCTCCCGCTCCTTCAGCATGTGATATTCAGGCGTGTGCAACGCCGTGTGCAGCAGATGCACCACATGCTTCATGTCCTCCAGCTCCATGGCGTGCTCACTGGACGTGCACGCTGAGAGAATGTGAGGTTGAGTCATGCATGAAGTGAGAAAACCAACAAGATGGAGTTGAACTGAAAACGCCGGCACAATGAGAATCATCTCTGGCCGAGGAGAAATGTGTTCATACCCGTCTCAGGCGGCCGAACATCATAAACAGTGTCGTTGATGACCAGCTGAAAGTCCTTGTCCAGCAGAGCGTCGATGAGCGTGGTGCTGGCCACGCGCTCTCCGTCTGTCACATGGAGACAAATGTTCAATTTGGTGCTTTTATTGCAGTCGTATAACTTCATTTAACACTGAGCGGGAATAGGTTTGTGACCAGTGACCAGTCACCACTGCATATATTATTAAACCTGAGTTAGGGAGTCATTTACAGCTCAATAAAGTCACTCATTCCTGCAAAACCTGCAGCGACAACACTGCAACAGAATTAAGGCACATGAGGAAAATGTCTGAATAAAAGTTGAATAAAACGTCTATAGTGCACAGGTTTAACATTTGGTTAAATAATTAAAACCCTTCCTATAATCTTCCCTCTTTTTTAAAAGCACCTGCCATCAAACACACTGGCAGCACTTCTGTTAAACACCCCAGGGCCACATTGACTTTACTAATCGAACTTATATCAGTGGAACAAAGCAGCAGACAAATTGAATTTTAAACATTTACTTGATGATCCTGCTTTAAAGTAGCTTATTTAAACATACAGGCAGTTTGCATCTATTATTTTAACTTCAAGTTTTTAATTAAACAAAAAATATCCACCACTAACGACTTATTTTAATTGTCCTATTGATTATTTATGATGACCAGTCTCATCTGCCCTGTCTGTATTTGACTTTTTGTCATTTGTATTGTTCTTTTTAATTGTTGTATTGCCTTGCTACACACACACACACAAACTTGTATTTGTGTGTGTGTGTGTGTGTCTACAAACAGCGATTTTTAAAGCTTCTAAACCATGTCCCTGCATGTTGTTCTTAGATAGTGTAGATACACACGAGGAAATAGACAAAAGAAAACATGTTTTTCCAGCCTGGGAACATGAGATTCATGTGTGAGAGGCGGAGACAGAATACCCAGCTCTGTGGTAACGGAGCTATAATATGAACCATAAAACACCATCTGTCCTGTATCCCAGTTTAAAGATGAAGATATTTACACATTAGATCACTTATCTGTTACAAATGAAAGACGCTCAAACAATCACTTCAAACTGTAACTTTTCAATATAAACAAATGTGTGTTACATTCAGACCATTGTTAATAAGGTTCTCAGTAGAGCAGTGTTAGATGTGGTGTTGCCTGATGACTCACTACTTGTAACAACACACCATCATTCCTGACTTGTCTCATTTTACATATATGAATAATCAAAGTGTCATCATGTGACTGCAGTCACAGTTACTTTCACTGAGTAAGTGTGTTCATCAAATCAACTTTCTCCAGCTCAGTGCAGACGAGACAGAAGTGATAGTGTTTGAAAGGTCAAAGGTCAGTGCGCTTTGACTTCTCTGTGAGATGAATAAAGTATCTATCTATCTATTATCACACCTTGACTCCATGTCATTGAGAACTGCAAATCAAGCCAGAAATCCTGGACCTGAATGAACTAAGACCTGAATTACAGCCACGTAAAAGCGAAGTCGGCCTATTAGCACCTGAAAACCAGAAGAATCAAGAGTTTTCTGTCCAAACAAGTCTTTACAAGTCCAGACTAACACCAGCAAACTGAACCACATCACACCAGTCCTCAGGTCACTACACTGGCTTCCTGTGAGTCAAAGCACTGAATGGTCTTGGACCAAATAAGTTCCCTATGAAGCATCCAGGGCTCTAAGATCATCAGGGAAAGGTTTACTGTAGAACCAGCACTGAGTTATTCTGGTCCTGAATACCTGAGGTCTGCAAACATTGCAGCTTTTTCTTAAATTCTCAAATAATCATCAGAGTTATCAATTCATTCTTGTCTTTTTAAATGCACTTTTATGGCAAATCACACCTTTATCCATTATGGTGTCTATTTTTATTTGAATGTGGATTTTAAAGTCGTGCTTTTATTCTGTGCCTTTGTACAGCACAGTTGTATGAATAGTGCAATACAAATAAACTCAGCCTTGTCTAATCTTTACAATCAACTTCTATCTAGAATGAATGTAAAGCAGTAGTATTAGTAGTATTTTTTAGTTAGCAGTAGTAATCTATCTGAAAACGAGTTAATGATTAAAAGAGTGTGACCAAAGTTCACTGTGCAGCTTTCACTGCTTATTCACGAGCTACTAAACCTGGCGGCTGCACAGAGCGACTCCACCTGAAGAATGTGGCCTGTCCAGTGTGTGAGCAGCTGACACTACGTCATACCCTTGGAGAACACAGCAGCAGTGGCTCCGGGATCCTCTTTGTGCAGATCTGCGATCAGGTCTCCAACACTCATCAGCATCGGTCGGAGGAAGAACACGCACTTCTCATTCCGAGACGGCAACGGCACCTCCAGAGACAGGCGGCCATATTTGAACTTCAAAAACACGTCTGCTGCGAAATGAGACCATTTAAATGAACACGATAAAATAATATATGTGTGAGGTTAGTTTCATGCGAGTGTAGTAATGGTGCTTCACCACTGGAGGGCGGGAGTGTAGCGTAGAAAAGTGCTTGGCAGTTCCCAAGTAGGGGCAACCTCTGCTGAACCTTTAAAGAGAGAGAGAGAGAGAGAGGGAGGGAGGGAGGGAGAGGGGGAGAGAGAGAGAGAATAAGACAAAAGGTCAATAAAAAAACCAAATAAAAAGGTTTTAAAGTGTTGAGTTTGTTCAGAAACAACAACCCTCCCTTAGCAAAGAGTCATGTGAGCAGAAGGAGGAGGAGGAGAGTAAATCAATCCAGAGCTTTCAGGAAGACAGGATCAGTATGAATATGAATATAAATGTCTTTTTCTAAATGCTTTTCACTCCTGTTCTTAAAGGTAAGTAACCTGAGCAGCTGAGATTATGACTGACTGCCTGGCTCTTTGCTGCTGATGCACATTTTCCATCTAAATGTAGGTGTGTGTGTGTGTGTGTGTGTGTGTGTGTGTGTGTGTGTGTGTGTCTCAGTATAAAGCATTATCAGTCTAAGACCTCAGGTCTCCGTGCTGCTCAGTATACAGAATACACTTCATTATCTCAGACAGCATTATTCTCCGCCGTGTGCTTAGTATTCCTTGGACGTCGTCATTTTACTTGAGATACAAATTCATAGGTATAGCCAATATTTAAAGCCACTGAGATGTGATGCACCGTGAATCTCACGTTGGGCCCAGACACTCGACATCAGTGATTTATAAAATCATATCATGCTCCAGAGCATTAGCCACACCCCCGAGTTTGAACTCCCGTAGCCTTTTGAACTCCGATAACAGATTGCACCAAGAGTGTTCCTCACTTAGCCGAGACTCAGAGGGGTTCTATTACAATACACCACTGTCCAAAACAACACCTAGAGCAACTGCGGCCACTTTGAGAGAATAACAGGTTTACTTGATCGATATCACATTAAAAGAAGACAACAATTGGTTTATGATGCCCCAGGACAGTGTTGGTGGTTCAGAGTAGGAGCTTTAAAGCCCACCTGCATACATTTTAGGTGATTTTGTTGTTGTTGATGTTATTAATCTGCCTCCTTACTGTTCTATTATGCTGCATCCTTCATCTGAAACAGGCTCTGTCATGCAATACTATCAACCCTGTGTCTGTACACCTTCAGTGTGTGTGGGGGCGACAGGTGAACAGGTTTTTTGAGCGGTTGGAATTCACTTTTTTTGTTGTTTTTTGTCAAACTCCAACCTGTTTGACGCCATCTTGGTTCAACAGTGCAATGTTTGTCTTAACTGAGTGTCCACCAGTCGAGACGCCACAACTAAGAATGTGAAACCCTGTTCTAAAGCCACTGCACTGGGGATGCACCATATTGGACTTGTTGCCGATATATCAAGAGTGAGAGGTTGCAGAGGTCGTTTTGTCTCTTCTGTAGTGACATTAACATCATCCCACAGCAGATGTAGATTATATACAAAAAAAGTATAGTAAATAGTTGTAGGTGGTGCCAGCTTAGAAGTCAAGGAGGTTTTAAGCCTACTGTTGTAGTCATTAGTCACATGGTCAGATCTTGGCGTGTTTGCCGATATCTGACGATCGACTGTGAAGAACAATGGGATTTAGCTAAAAAAGTGCATATCCTAAATGAAACAAGGTGCTGAGCTGGCGTGCAGTACACCACACATCACTACACCAGCACTTTTGTTTTCCTGTGGCTCTGTTGGGACATTTCTACAGTGTGAAACAGAGTCTGTGCCTCGGTCACCCCTGTGGGATTAGAAGGAAGTGAGGGGCTCTTACAAACTGATACTTCAATTTTATGCTTTTTCTTTCTTTTTTTATTTTATTTCCCTCTCGTGAGCCCCGAGCATTATTAAAGAGCCATATTAAACCATTGCAGAACCCCGTTAAACTCAAATATTGATAGAAAATGTATTGGAGCCATAAATCTGAAACCATAACATTTCCCACAATATTAACGTATAACATTTTTTTACTTTCTTACCAACCAACGCACGTGTCATTTTTATAACATTTGTTAATGCAAATATCACATGCAGCAACTCACTGTATATTGACATGTAGACATGGTGAGGACAAAAAAAGAAGAAAGGTGACTTTGAAAGTGCCAGACGAGCTGGTCTGACATCTTCACACACCACCATCTCTCGGGCTTTACAGAGAACCGTGTGAAAGAGAGGATATTATTTTGTGAGCTGCAGTTTTAGGGGGGAAAAATTCAGAGAAGTCAGAGAATGTAACTCAGATATAA
This sequence comes from Solea solea, assembly GCF_958295425.1. Lineage (NCBI taxonomy): Eukaryota > Metazoa > Chordata > Actinopteri > Pleuronectiformes > Soleidae > Solea > Solea solea. Next base: position 2,681,161 of record NC_081143.1, read on the forward strand.
CCATTCATTACTCGCAGGAAAATGTCTAATGAATACGCAACACACGGTACCTTGAAGACCTTTATTAGGTACATAAGACTGTACTAGAGCTGCAACTAACGGTTATTGTCATAATCGATTAATCTGTCGATTATTTTCTCGATTAATCGATTAATCATTTGGTCCATAAAACCTTAAAAAATGTTGATCGGTGTTCGTCAAACCTGGAAATGATGATGTTCTCAAATGTCTTGTTTTGTCCATAAACCAACATGATTGACTTTCAATGATTTCTTTGTTATCCAGAGCAAAGAAATGAAGAAATTATTCACATTTAAGAAGCTTAAACAATCGGAAATCTTGTTTTAATCATGAAAAAAGCTTCAAACCGATTAATCGATTATCAAAATAGCTGTCGATTCATTTAGTAATCGATCAATAATCGATTCATAATACCTAAAGACAAGGTCAGTGAGTTTAATCTGGTGTAATCTGGTCTCCTCATACACTCAGTATGTTAAACAGGCTGAAAAGCACCTGATACTGTAAGTCGTCCTTCTGCCTCGTCCTCTGTGCTTTATTTAATGGATCAATGACTGCAGCCATGTATGGCACACGCACGCTAATCAATTATGTTACTCTCATTCGTGCTCCATGCTCCATGCGTGTGTGTGTGTGTGATCAGTGACTGGAGAGACCAGAGAGTCCAATTCAACAACCGACTGCCTCTAGGGAATGATGCTTTGTGCACACATTCCCGTCCCATACTAAATCAACAGAACGTGGCTTGTATGGCAGACACTGTTGCCGTGTGCGAGCTGTGTGATGAATAATATTATATTTCCACAGCCGTGTGTTATCATTTCCTCTCACACCTTCATGTGGCAGCTACACATCGTCTCACACAACACAGCAACAATGTGTTAGTGTGTTTATAGTAAACACAATTAAATCACTCAATCTCAGGGTTACATGCATAATCTTAAGCTTCACTGTGGCTATTGTGAAAAAAACAGGACACACCTATTGTTTTATTTTCTACACCGACAGCACTGTCCTGCCTGAACAAGCCTGGACACAGTAAACACAAGGGCACCGTGCAGGCAAACACCACTCCCCTAAGATGCCGTGAGACATTATGCACAGTCTGCACAAAGGAATGGTGGCCGCTGTCCATCCCTTGTCCTTCACACATTTTGGAAATCAGACACGAGCTGCAGGGGACAACGCTGCACAGCTGCACCTCAGCACCAAATCATTTCCTCCAGCTGTTCTTCCACAAAACAATCTGTTAAAGGTATATTTACCCCCATGATCTATCGAGCATGTCTAATTTATGCCACGCCAATCGGGAGAGAGAGGGAGAGAGAGAGAGGGAGACAGTGACAAACTGCCGTCTCCCTCCTCTGCAGTAAAGCAGGTCTTGGCTTCCTATGCTGGAGCAATAATCAGGGTTATCTTGTTGACAAGCAGCTTCATTCTCCCTGCAGTCGACCAGCAGGTCACTTCATTATGAATCCTGTCACAGTTGAGCTATGGCTTGTTGCAGCTAACCTGCATCCTGCTTTTCTCATCACATCACCACAGGTTTGATAGGTTTCAGCAGAAGGTGTGACCTCTTAGTGCACACGCGTGTAATCACAGCAGAGTGGCTTATAGGTGTGCCTATACAAAGGCTGTCGAGATGAGAAATAGAATGTGTTCTTGTTGGCATCATGACCGAGAGCAGCCAGCGCCCTAACATGACAAAAGCCGTGCACTGGGGCGTTTGTTTTTATATACTGTAGTACATTTGTGATGGCATGAAGGTGAAAGAGGAGCAGGTTTTATCTCTGCAGCATGTTTAACGCTAATATGTCAACTAACAAAAACCAACATGTAAAACAGAAACCTACATTAATACGTAATATTAATACTATTCAAATGATTCAAATTCATTTAAAGCTGAATTACATTAACAGAAACAATGTAAATGCACTGGTACACCACATCCTTCATCTGTCAACACATACCATCAGACAGAGGGAGCACTTGTCTATACAGCGGCAGCACAGAAGCGTGTGGGGGCAAGAAGTGTTATGAATGAGCAGTAGAATTCACTTCAAACTCTGAGTTGTGTGCAACCGTCTGGCTTTACCAGCTCAGTGTTGCTGTTGCCTCCGTCTGTCCTGATATAAAACAAATCACTTCCTAAGTGCAACGAGATCTAAGCAGCGCTGAACTGAGAAGCACAGAGAGTCCTGAGAGGCTGAGTCAGCAGACGTTTGTTTAGAACTTAAGCACTGCACTTTTAATGCATGACATGATTTTGCACGAGCAGATGGAACAGGTGGGACATACAGTATAGTTCATGACAGCCATGCAAAAAAAGAATCTTTGTTTTTCTGTTAGCTCAGGATAAACCCTTCATCGCTCATGTTGCACAACAATGTTTGTACAGTACAGAAAAAACAAACACTTACATACATACTGTACGTTCTAACACATGCTCAGAGTGGGAGGGAATTCATTTGATTAGAATGCACAACCTAAATCCTACTGACTGAAACTTTAATGGAGCAAAACCAATTGTTTCCAAAGCAAAAAACCAACTTCCCTTCCTGAAGTAAAGCTGCTATGAATGATATTTCCTCTTTGGTCACCCAACACCAGACAATGCTTCACCACAAGGTCACATCAGGACAAGACACACACTGGATATTAACTATCACTTCAGTTTGTTAGTTTAAAAATGATTTACAGGACAGTTATGGTCAGGAAGCACAGAGGAACACGGGGTGAGATGTGAATGAATATGCCCAACAGATGGTCCACTTAATAAAAGGTATAACTTAGGTCTAATCAGCCACTTTATTACTTTATTACTGAGGAGTTTTCATTCAAGAGCAGAGCTGGTCTACAGAGCATGACCTAATAATCTACTCTAATCTACTCAAGTCTGAGTGTCTCCCTGTGGGTGATGTCCACACTTCTTTCAGGACTTAAAACTCCTTCTGTGTATGAAACCATGTCAATTTAAACATAAATGTCAACAGTCAACACGGTAAAACATGAAACACAGCAGATGGAGCCAGATTAAATCAGATTAAAACATTTCTGTGTTTCAGGTTTCTCATGGAAAAGCAAACATTTCTCTCTATTTTGTGTGAAACATTATTTCAGCATAGCAGAGATTAGGGAAGCCACAGAGTACAAACAAACCACAGGTGATAAACTCGCTACACTGGACATCATTTATGTCGCCTCAGCATTTCCTTGGTTCTCCGTGTGTAGATTAGAGGTTTTATCTCTCCAGACTTTGCCACCTTCATTACACAAATCTGCAAAGTGCCTCATTAATGTTATCAGGTTCAACATTGACATTCAGTTTGAATCTGAAAAAGTAGCAAGAGGTGATTCTGCTTTTATGTTCTGGCATCAAACCTCCGCTATCATCTGAGGGGACGTTTTGCTTAAGCACACACTTTCATTTTATGATTTTTGCATCCAACTGTAGCTGCTCTCAGATATTCATGAACTCTGGAGACATTCCAGAGCTTGTCCACAGTGTGTGTGTGTGTGTGTGTGTGTGTGTTGACGCAAATGTCTGCAGAAGTTGCTCCCGAGATTCTCCTGCCAGCTTCCAGACCAGTATTTGGTGACAGCCCTGCTGAAAGCTGGTGCTCGTATTTCGGTTCAGTGACTGTGTCAGACGGAGTCTGTGCTCCGCTCATGCAGGAAGAACTGAACTGAACTGAGTCTAATGATTCAGTTACACCAGAAAACAACGCTTTACCGGTCACTAGTTAGTGGGTCGCGTATAAAACAACAAATCCCAGAGAATGTCTCCACCCAAATCTCCGTACATTACCCGCAATTCATGTCTAAGAAGACCTAGAGTATTAATAACTAGTATTTACCAGTTGGTTTTAATTTCATGACTGAGGAGGGAGGTGTGGCCAGTGTGTGAATAAACCAAATGTGTCACAAATCAAAAAAAAAAACTATAAGGTGAGGCTGGTGAGCAACTTCGTATCGTACCTTAACGCCAAATGATGACCAACTACCCCAAACTCTAGCAGAGATAGACTACAAGAACAAACCAATCAACCCCCTCCCCCTCAAAAACAGCCCCTCTTCAGCCTCTTGAAACATTTTCAATCAATCAATCAATATTGATTGTTTCATTTGACTCAGTAAAGACAAGGCAAATGAAACACATATTTCTTCTGAAGTGCTACTATTAACACATGCAATGAAAACAGTCAGTTGCTGCAGAGCAAGACCTGCATCAAAAACACTGCAAGTCAATAATTCAATGTATCTCCACGCTCCTGCCATGCACAGTACATGCACAGTACATGCACAATACATGCACAGTACATGCACAGTACATGCGCAGTACATGCACAATACATGCACAGTACATGCACAGTACATGCACAGTACATGCACAGTACAGTAGAACTGTAAAAGAAGAATAAAATACTGTCATTAACGCCAGACGCTTTCTGCTGCAGACAGAATAACATGCGTCTCTGACTGTTCTCTGCAGACACTTTGTGGCAAATGGCTATTTTTCAACATTATGAGGCATAAATGTGACATTTGTCTCCGTTTCAGGGGAAAAAAACCTTATTTCAGCACACTCAGCACAAATATCAGTGTAAAGAGATTAGAGAAGACATTGTGGAAAACCTCCCACCAGGTAATTAAATTATGCCATACTGCAGAGGAAGCCGCATCACTTATCTCTAATCTGCACTAGTCACTGAATCATTCAATGTTTACCTGTAAAGTATTACAGTTCAGGCCCAAAAAAGCCAAATCAGCTGATAACAATAATTATTAGAATTATTAGAATAAAATGTCAGATAATCAAAGACTTTGCTCCTGAGTGAGAAGTTGAAGAAACCAGTGAATAGTGGTTTTAAAATGACCCGACTCCAGTTACACTATTGTCTGTGGAAGATAAACGAGTTATTTAAAAATAACCTTAATATATCAGTGTAAAAGCTGAACCCTGTGGTGTCAAACCAGGGATTTAAGAAAGGATTAGGATTAATATTACGGAAAGGATTAATATTACCTTCTTTATTTAAATGTCCTCTGGTATTATCCCTGGTCTGTGTCACTGCCTCCCACCTTCTTCAACTAAGGTAATTTCAAGAAGTAGTCTTGGATAAAATAGACTATTTACTCCTGAAAACTGATCCATTAGTCAGTGGACGTCTTATTAAAGGGGCTGTGCCAACACTTTCTACATAAACTGAAGTGCAGCCACTCCAGTAATAAGAGAAATGTAGACTCTGTAAGGTTTTTAGTAGTTCAATATTCACTCAAAATGCTCCTGCAGCGTATATAAGTATATAAGTACTGAGTCTACAACATTTTTGCAAAGACCATGAAAAGTAAAATAGAAATATAAAAATATAAAAATATAAAAATACAAGAAACATGAAATATTCAGATCATAAACATTAGAATGGTATGTATAATATAGACATGGATATGAGTATGCTGGGTTATGCTTGCTGTGCAGTCGAACAGCAGCAGGGAGGAATGACCTATGACCCCACTCACTGAAGGAGCTGCCCAGTGCTGTGATGGTGCATTGTGGGGGAGGGGAAATCCCTATTACAGTACTTACAGTATCATGATGATATGATTTAAACACATGACTTCAACCACATTTGGGTAAAAATGTGTCTTATTCAGAAATTATTAACTTAACGTCTGTTAGCAGCTGCAGGGATTCTTGGTTTAAATCTGAGACAGATTTTAACATATGTTCAAGTCTAAAAATAGAACTCATCTTAGTCATTTTTGTGCGTGGGTGTGAGTCATGACAGCTTCCACCCAGATATGTTTGTGTTGCTCTGCTGTAAGAGAAACTGCAATAGTACAGCAATTCCCACTCCTGGCCTACACTGTCAGACACTCAGAGAACCCAAGTGTCCTTTTGGGATCTGAGTGCTCCACTCAAGACTCAGCTGACCTCAACACTTTCTCACAGTGTGTGATACCACCGTGGGTGATAAAATGTGCCTAGTTTAAAGTGGACCATTTAACAGCTCGTGGTACATAAAAGTGAGTGGAACCTGACCACAAAAACCCCGAAGAGTGGTGAATAGATGCAGTGTGGTTTTTTACTTTAGGCTCAATGAAGACAATTTCTATCTATCTGCTGCATATGAGAAATATTATGTTCATTTTACTACAGTAGGGACTAACGGTGCATTCACACCAGCCTTTCTTCATCGAATCCTGTTTGCTGGGAAAGTGCAGTTTGTTTGGGGAGGTGTGAATGTGCAACCGAACTCTGGTCCGCCTACAAATGTAGGTCTCGGTGCGACTACACACAGGGCATTGTGGGTACAATGCAGGGCATTATGCGTAAAAACAACCGAAACATATGCACGTGTAGAGCGATAGCTGGGAGAAATGTCTGAGCCTATTGTTGCAGCGTTTCTGTGTCGTATGTTTGCATAAAACGAACTAAAAAACCCAAGACCGACAGGATTTGATGCAGCTCCAAACAGAAGTTATCCTGCATTGACCCAGAGATGAGCGAGTTCTGTTGTTCATTGTTTATCTTGTCTTCTCCTTCAGTAATTCTTGATGCAGCGCTGCTTCAGACGGGGAGGGGAATATGTCATTCAAAAGGTTTGGTTAGGTTTACTAAAGTGTGAAAGCAAACGGACCTCCAATCGAACTGAGTCTGGCAAACTATTAGACATGAAACCGACCTGAAACGTATATATATATCAATATATCAGCATATCGGATCAGCAAAAACTCCAACATCTCGCATCCCTACACAATATGATACAATAAGATGATACTGAGTATAGCAGTGTTGGTGACACCTGTTAAGAGTGTGTTATTATACAGAGTATAGATGAACTGTTCACTGATTTTAAATTAAAAACAGTTACAAAGAACCAAATTGGCCTATTGCATACTGTATATAATGCAGCTTATCTGACCCAGGGTTTATTCTTTACTACTGATGGTAATTTGTATATTCAAGTTACCATCCTCGCATTAGAATACACACACACACACACCAACCACATAATTGGCTACAAACTTTCAAAACAAGTGGCAGAATGAGGTATGAAGGTGATCTGAACAGTGACGTGAAACATTGGCATGGTTGTTGGTGCCAGACGGGCTGGTCTGAGCATTTCTGAAATTGACTGGTATCTTCACACACAACCATCTGGTCCAAAGAAGAAATATCCATATATAAAGAAGATATATCCACATATAAAGAAGACATATCCATATATAAAGAAGATATATCCATATATAAAGAAGATATATCCACATATAAAGAAGATATATCCATATATAAAGAAGATATATCCACATATAAAGAAGATATATCCATATATAAAGAAGATATATCCATATATAAAGAAGATATATCCATATATAAAGAAGATATATTCATATATAAAGAAGACATCTGGTCCAAAGAAGATATATCCATATATGAAGAAAACATATATATATATATATCCATATATAAAGAATATATATCCACATATAAAGAAGATATATCCACATATAAAGAAGATATATCCATATATAAATAAGATATATCCATATATAAAGAAGATATATACATATATAAATAAGATATATATATATTCATATATAAAGAAGATATATACATATTCATATATAAAGAAGATATATCCACATATAAAGAAGATATATTCATATATATCCAACATTTCCAGTGAACAGCATTTCTCTGAGTTAAAAAAGGTTGAAAATGACAGAAAGGAACCAACAGTGACAGAAGAGCATCTCTGGAAGCAGATGGACCACACACCTGGTGTCACTGACAGTGTTTATACTCCAGTATTTAGTATTAGAATACAGAGTATAAGTGAGCTGCGCTGAGGAGAAAAGGTCACAAATCAAATCTGCAGGAAACTAAATATTACAATTAGATATCTTCTTCTAAAGCGTTGAGGCGTATTATTCATCATCCTCGTTGCTGACTGAGCTGCTTTATCAGGGGAATAATTGAATGAGCAGTGGTTGAGTGGTGAGAGATAATGCTCAGTAATGCTCAGTCCTGCTCACTTTGCATGGCTCGATCAGTCAAAGGCACATGTTTAGATGACAGTCAAAGTAATGCACTGGAATAATGTGAAAACTGCAGCAGCAGACCAACATACAGTAGACAGTGAACACTGATCTGCAGAATCTCTACAGAATAAATAATCTAGGCCGGGTGTGACAGGAAACACAGTTCAGAGACACGTCTTTAAGCTCGAGTCAGCTGCCACACAGACCCAAACTTGATGTTTTCATCAAGAGAACAGGAAGTCCCGTGCTCACAACATACAGTATGATATAATATATATAATATGACACGGACGACTCCTTTACCTGGTGTAGAGACGTCGCGGGACGAGCCGTGGCGGGTAAACCGCGGTGAAGAGGCTGAAGACTTCCACAAAGTCTCGCCATAACTTTACCGACCATCCGCACCGAAGCCATCGTCAGCCGTGTTAGAGCCGCGTTCGTGCTGCGATCATACCGAGCAAAGATTCCTCCACAGCGAGGGAAGCCGAGCCTGGTGTTCCGGTGCAAAACGGCCCAGCGACTCACTCTCTCTCTCACTCTGTGTGTGTGTGTGTGTGTGTGTGTGTGGGGGGGGACAACAACAGATGTTGGGATAGCTACGGGACACACAGACAGACTGACGGACAGAGAGGGAGGGAGGGAGGGAGGGAGGGAGGCACAGCCCTGCCTGAGCCGCATACCATTTCCTCCTACTGGCAACATGCGCGCTCTGCTGGGCCAGATTCCACTTTCTTTCACCCCCCCACCCCTCTCTCTCTCTCTCTCTTTCTCTCTCTCTCTCTCTCTCTCTCTCTCTCTCTCTCTCTCTCTCCCTCCCTCTCTCTCTCTCTCTCTCTCTCTCTCTTTGGGCTGTTTCATGACTCATCCAGGAAGGAAAGGCAGTTTTGGAACAAGATACAAGAACAAGATCAAGCACTGACACATTTATACTGTAAATACTCAAAGTCAATTTCTGCATCACAGACATATTCAGGAATTGAAATTTCTTGACTCTCGGTCTCCCTGACAACACAGTGTAACAGATAAACAACACAGTGTAACATAAACAACACAGTGTAACATAAACAACACAGTGTAACATAAACAACATAGAGTAGCAGATAAACGTATTTAAAGAAAAATATAAAATATACTTTTTCATGCAACGTGGCAAACAGTATACTATAAATATAAAATATAAGTACAAATATTTTATATATATATATATATTATATATTAAAATACTGTCCCCAATCCAACAACAACAAACTCCATTCCAAGTGCGGTCTTTAATTCAATTAGAATAAAAACAAATATTAACGGGACGTATCATCAGGAAGCAAAGGAAACATGTTAAACTTTATTTATGAGCCACAACCTGCGTTTGTTCTGTTGCACCGCCCAGTTCTCTGTCTGTCTGTCTGTCTGTCTGCAGCTATGAGCTCAAAGATGTTGTGTAAAGTGGAACAGGTCGACTCGATTTGAATTTGTTTTGCATTTCCATTAGGAATAGAACCAAAATAACCAGGCCCAAACATTAGATCTTTCTGTAGCTTTCCCTTGGAGTCCCAGAGTAAAGGTGCGGTACAGTACAGGTGGAGCCCAGTTAAGGTACTGTTCTTAGTTGAAACGTAAGGCTGACCGAGGGCTTCACCATTCCATTCCAAACCAAACAACAAGACTTTGTATGAGAATAGACTGCAGGTGTTGAAGAAACACCCAGTCTGATGACTTTCGTGGGTCTAGCTCCTCCTGAACCATACCGTACCAACAGTGAGCTGATTGGGTGACAGAAAAGTGTCCTGTTCTCTGACCCAGGCTTTACCGTTCCAAACCAAACTGTACCATGACGGAAACACGGCTCAAGCAAACCCAGGGTCTGCAGTGAAGATGTGTTAAAATGTACTTTTTCTATCTCACTGCCTTCCAAACAGAGCAAACCCATGATTTATTTTGATATGTTCTCACTGATCTGATACATTAAAGATAAGCCGTGTTTCCATCATGGTATAGTTCGCTTTGGTACAGTACGGTACGGTTTGGAACGGTAAATCACTTGGTCAGGCCTGTGTTTGGACTGAGAACAGTCAGCCACATCAGCGAGATACGTAGCGTGACATACACACACAACAAACAACAACGGAGGACATCCAGCAGCTTGTTGTTTTCTGCTGGGTTTGTGGCTGTGTTGGCGTGTTTGCACCAAGTGGAACAGTTCAGTTTGGTTTCCATTAGGAATAGGACTGAAATAACTGTTCCACCTTTTGGTATCCTTCCCTTGCTGTACCAAAGTAATGGAGGAGTACAGTGTGGGTGTAGCTAGACTACAAGCCAAGTAGAGCTGAAACAACTAATCGATGCATCGATTAGTAACTATTTTGATAATCAATTCATCGGTTTGAAGCTTTTTTCATGATTAAAACAAGATTTCCGATCTTTTAAGCTTCTTAAATGTGAGTATTTTCTTCATTTCTTTGCTCTGGATAACAAAGAAATCATTAAAAGTGAATCATTTTTTAAGATTTTTTATGGACCAAACAATTAATCGATTAATCGAGAACATAATCGACAGGTTAATCAATTATGAAAATAATCGTTAGTTGCAGCTCTAAAGCCAAGTAAATGTACTGTTTGCAGTCGAAACATGAGGCTGACCAAGGCTTAACCGTTCCAAACGACACCGTACTGTACAAAACACAACTGTAAAATACAGTTTGACAGCATCAGGAATGTCAACAATTTCCTCAGACAGACAACACTATGAAGAAGAAGAAAATACAGTTCTCAAAACATAAACAAATATGTGATAACTCAGGAACTCAGAGCCTTTAGAAAATGAAATACCAAGAAGGATGGGCATTCAGGCGGACTCTTCTTGTAAATACAATACAAGAATATATCAGCCTGTGTGTAAATGTGTTCTGTCACTGTCTAAAATATAGATATTTATCTCAGGAGTTGTCAGTGAGAGCACAGTGGAGACACAGACAGCTTAAAGCACAGTGAGTGTTGGAATTGTATTAGTGAAACATGATTTCAGCTGATACTTGATGTTGGCATGGGACATAAAAATGTTTGCCATATCAGGATTCACAATGTGTCGTAATCTCAGTGGGGGTTTTTTTTATCAGGAACACAGTATACTGGGCAACTCTTCAACCTGCATCATACATGACACATACACACAAGCACACATGTACATGTTCATCTCATTCTTTTTAACGTCTTTATATTTTTTATATATTTTTTCTTTTTTCCTTTTTATAAATATGTTTCAAGGGCCACACGGTGGTGTAGTGGTTAGCACTCTTGCCTTGCAGCGAGGAGACCCGGGTTCAAGCCCCGGTTGGAACAAGGGCCTTTCTCCATGGAGTTTGCATGTTCTCCCCGTGTGTGCGTTCTCTCCGGGTTCTCCGGCTTCCTCCCACAGTCCAAAAACATGCAATGTGGGGATAGGTAAATTGGACACTCTAAATTTACCATAGGAGTGAGTGTGAGAGTGAATGGTTGTTTGTCTCTATCTGTGTGTGGCCCTGCGATGGACTGGCGACCTGTCCAGGGTGTACCCCGCCTATCGCCCGATGTATCTGAGATTGGCACAGCACCCCCCGCGACCCTCTGGCAGAGGATAAAGCGGTAGATGATGACTGACTGACATATGTTTCAGTTTATATTTAGACTGTACATAGACTTGCATGCCTCTTGTTTCTATCTTGTAACATATTCTGGAGCTGTGAATTTCTCTGTGAGATGAATAAAGTATCTATCTATCTAAACCCACTTCTTTTAGTGGCTTGGATTCAACACGCTTTTGAGATTCAGGCCCACAGTCACATGATTGTATCACACGGTTCCTGCAGAGTTGTCAGCTGCGCATTCATGCTGCAAATGTGTTTTTCCGCCACATCCCTGAGGTTTTTTTCTTTTGGATTCAGAGCTGGTGACGGCAGTCTCCACTGGAGTTCACTCAGCACTTTATTCATTTTAACCGGTTTCTCAGGCTGGAAGGTGCCACCAGAAGATGGCAACGTGTGACCAGGATAGGATGCACATGGTCAGCAGAAATACTGCAGTGATCATATTTGAATCTGTGCAGTTGTAAGCATGTTTGGATAAGTGTATATGCAGGTGTTGTGCTGTTGCTTGGACTTTGGTGAGAGTAAACTGTAGCATCGTCTGAATATAAATGTAAAGCCTCGTTTAAATGCAGTGGTGTAAACAGGCCGAGCAGAGTCAGGAGGAGGATCTCTGCTCACTCGCCCTCCTCTTCCTCACATATACTTCAGATACTGATAGAGAGAGATAAGATTATTATTATTTCATTTACTCTTTTGTTGTTTTATATTTTATTCCACTCCGATCACATACCCTGGTATATACAGTAAAACAGTATTTCTGATTTTCCTCTACCACCAGAGATAGCTTGCGTACCACTGGTGGTGCACATACCACAGTTTGAGAACCAAGGATATAGGGTAATTACTTCAACAAGTGGAGTTATTTTTTCAGGGCCTTTGTTTGTCTGCCTCTGATTTTCTGTTTTTGAACTACAAAAAAACAAATGAGTGAACAAAATGTCCATGAATAAAGGAAGGAAATCGTCTCTATTGTCGTTATACAACCAGAACTGCACAACCCAGTGGAGCGCTGATAATTGATTGGAGCAGATTCAATGGGCCTTTTTCACAGCAGACATTTTGACATTTTTTCAGCAGGTATTATTGATAACAATAAAGAGGGTTCCATCAGTCCATATTGTTAGGACAGGGAAAATCCTGTCAAACTGTCCGTCATGAAAGAGGCCTTTTGTCCCAGTGGACACAGATGGTTTTCCCCCACTTTCTTTAAGATTATGGGGTATTTGGTGGAGACATGTTGTTGTCCTCCTCCTTTGTACTTTTAAACAAGTTTTTAGTTGTACACCGTTCATTTTTGTCTACTTTCAAATGGCGCAGTTGTAAGTTGACTTACGTGCATGTGTCAGTTCCGTTGACGACTTGAGATTCACCCAAATCAAATCCTGCCCTGGTTCATGGATCTGGACTTATTGTCTACAAACGAATGAATGAGCTCTCAGTCGTGTAGTCGTTGAAGGAGTCATTTGCTCTCGGCTCTTCTTATTTATGACCAGGGAGAATCACAATCCAGATACCACCACAGTCTGTTAACACTTGAGTACTATAAGTAAGCGACGACGCTTGTTGAGCTGAGTCTGCTGTTATTATGATCTGACACTGAGTACAACAGCCAACATCGTGTTGTTTCCTGCCAGACAAAGTGTTTTGAAAATGTGATGACTATACAGAACATACTGTATGTGTAGCTTTTCATCATAATAAACCACAGTTAGATCTGTTTTATCCCCACATGGGCTCAAAAAAAAATTTATTAACATAAATTAGATGCAGAGGAGCCAGCGTTTTTTTTTAATTTGTAATTTGTCCAATTTATTTTCCTAATGCTTTTCCCTCCAGACCTTTGCAGTGAAGCTAAGATTTCTGAGTCATCAATAGTGTCCACAGAGGGGGGACAGGAAGGTTGGATGTGATCAATAAGTGTTTGGTAGGCAGGAAGTTTTCTCCATATTGAAATTAATTAGTTTTGAATTTTTTTCTTTAAAAGAACATGCCTCACTGGTGTGCACAGTAAATGTGGCATTTGGCAGTCGTTAGCTCCCAGTTTAACTTAAAAGAGACACTAAATAAATTGCAGACCAAATCTTCTGCCCAGTTGCTGTTTTATTTTTATTTATTTATTTATTTTTTTATTGTTTTGTTGCTCAGCCATTATCCATCACTGCGCTGGAAGATTTATCCTCTCACACAAACCACAAGACTGCATCAGCTCTCAGCTGAATGAATGTATCTGTGGGGACTGTGCCAAGTTTTTGGACTGCTGTGTTTTTTGGACTCTTGGCCAATGAGGAAAGCTGCACTTTAATTATGAAATCTGCTTGTGTAGAAATGTGCCTGTCGTTTCATTAGTGAGGAATCAAAGCGATGTGAGGAGTAATTCTGTAGTTGTGTGGTGACAAATAATATTAATTGCTGCAGACTGAAATATATAATAACACAGACACTAAACGAATACTTCAGGGAAGATTAAATCTTGTATATTCTCTTATTTTTCTCTCTTTTACAGCAATAATATGGCCTTAGAGAACCTACTCCACCACGATGATGCTGGGACCCAGAGACATAGACGACTTGTTCAGTAAGTTTTAAAAAATCTACTATTATTATTATTATTGAAAAAAGAAGGATTGAGTGCACAATTGTTGCCAGTAGATGAACTGTTTTCAAAGTTCCCCTCATGAATCAGCGTCAACATGAAGCTGTGATAAGGCTGTCACCTGGAGCTCTCGTTGCATCAACGTTACAAAGTCATTATGCGAGATAAATGATGCCTCACAAATAAATCTATGGTGTTTATTGAGCAATAAGTACGAGCTTATTACAAGACTGCCGTCATATCTGAAGGACATTTGTCACCATCTTGTGAAGTGACACTAGTAGATGTTTTGAATATGTTCCAGCAAAGAGATAAAAATGATAAATTACTCAAAGGTGTTTTGTTGTGTTGTGAATATAGTTTACATAATATCACAGCGGGGGCAGATGTCGTTTTTTTAAAGTAAATACTTCAAATATAATAGATTTTAAAATCAATTTCACTGACAGTATCCATTCAGCCATTTTCCTTTGTTCTTTGTGGGTCATGGGGGGGGGGGGGGGGGGGGGGTTGGCTTGAACCAGCCCCAACTGATGTTGGATGGGAAACAGGATAGACAGGTTACCAGTCACCAGTTTTCTTTATATCATATACCACATCCACATTTGTCTGTTGAGAGAGGCACTCACACTTAGTTAACCCAGCATTTATAGATGACCTGCAACTCATCAAATCCATTTCAGTCAATTAGACAGAAGGAACTCTAAGACACTGCAGTATAATCTTTTATTTAGTGTGTGCAGCACCCACAGTCTTAACTTAGAGATGTTTTCCATCAACTGTTTATATGTACAAAACACTACGTAAGCACAAATACAGCCACGGTGGAATAATGTCATCCTGAGAAGAGAATAACGTCACAGTGTGGCTGTACATTCATGTTAAGGCATGTAGACAGTGCATTAGCAATGATGATATTCAACTATATACATATATATATATATATATATATATATATATATATATATATATATATATATATATATATGTACTGCTGCTGAGAGTGTGCACCACAAAACACACATTTATGGACTGAAGCTTCTCACATGAAGGCTCATGGAGCACTGACAGATTCATTTTAACAGCATTATATTATTGTTTTATATTATTTTGTTATTGTTGTTGTGTGTTGATGAGCTGCTTTCACGACATTATCTTGGTAGGAAGAGGAAGAAGAGTTGTGTCCGATGAAGGGTTTGTTTTGACCTGAGATGTTGGTACAACTGCGACATCTACTGGCAATGAATGTTGTGCACATTCACTCACACATACAGGCAGAGGTGGAAAGAGTATTGAAATATTCTACTCAAGTAAAAGTACTGGTCTAGAATTGTACTCAAGTTAAAGTAAAAAAGTAGCTTGTAGAGTAAAAGTTACTTAGTTACTTTTTTAACAAGGTTCTTGTGTCGTGTAAAAAGAACAAGGAGACACAAATCTCATCTGACAAAATAAAATATGTAAGCACATAATGTATCTGTCAAAATGGGTCAAAGGTCACAAATGCTTTAACTTCCTCACTCAGTCAGGGACCTTAGTTAGCGCCACTTCATTTGTCCTCATTGTAAAAATGTTTTATGATTCATTTTTGATTTTTTTACAGTTTTTCTTGATTGCTAAGACACATTTCTTGAAAGCTGCTCTCTTTTCTCTAAACTGTCAACACAAAAGCCAATTTTCAAGCTACATTCACAAAACTTCAGACTCTTCTTGCAAAACCAAACTTTCACCTCAAAACAGTTCAATTTGTGCTCAAAACTGAACTATGTTGTCAAATCGTGCCCCGAGTCAATCAAAATTAAAAACACTACTGAACAGTCACTAAACACTTCGTGGAAAAATAGAAAACACAATGCTCAGGACATGAAGCTGGAGAAATAAATGTTTATTGTTGACTGTAGGCTAAATGCATGTTGCAAAACAAAAAACCTGTGCATTTAGCACTTGTACAAAAAGACAAAAAACTGAAATCTTGTGCATTTACACGTAGCACTTGTAAAAACAAACAGAAATCTTATGCATTTGCCACTTGTGTACAGTAAGCCCATGTAAAAATAAAGTACACAAATATACAAATAAGTTTATTACTCAGCCACATCATCATGTCTCCGTACTGGGTCAGGCCACAGGACTTCATCCACATCACAGGCCACATGTTGTCTGGCCAGGCAACGGGGTAAAAACCTCTGGCATGCTGTATCCAGACTGTTTCATGCACAGTCTGACACGATCAACAGTAGAGAGGCTGACACTGTTGATACCCTCAACATTTACATGGTCCTCAATGATCTTCTGCTGAATTTCACTCAGTTTAATGGCGTTGTTCTCACGGACCATATCAATAATTAGGGTCTCTTGGTGTGGGGAGAACATACCCGTCCTCCCACCCCCATGTGGCAGTCTTTCAATTCTACAAAAAGAGAACATGTAGTTATAAAAGATATACATGGAATACTAGGCCTACAAACAGTTAGACCAACCCTCCATTACAATACTACAGTACATTGGTACAGTGATGTACTGAAACATGTACTTACTTACAGTATACTGTGGTACAGTATATAGTATGTCATACAGTAATTGTTGTCAACATTTACAGACTGTACTATAATGTCAAAAAAGGTAATTACCTGTTCTCTTCTCTAAACCTTGGGATTATGGTGGACACAGTGAATCCACTGATGTTTGGTTGTAGCCTTGGTCCGGCCGCCCTCGTGCTCATACCATGGACAAGAACATGGTCAATCACAGTCGCTCTGATTTCATCAGATATCTTCACTGACCACCTCGACCTCCTCTCACACGAACTCTTCCTCTCAGATTTCTATCCATCATAGGGCCTCACAAACCAGTGCTCTCTGAACTGGCTTATATGTTCCCTCTCATCATTAGCCACAAGTGTGATCAATTTTGAGTTGTTGTGTTCACGTGGTGACACTTGTGCTTTAACTGTGTTTGACTTTTGTCACCTGTGCTCACCATTATGCAGCACGGCTGCATCACAATGAAAATGTGTTGGCAAGTTGTGTCTAAACAGGTGAAAAGTGCTTATGGTTTTGCCAAAAGAGTGATTGAGTCAATCAGTGGCTTCAGGCAACTGAGCATTTGGTTCAGACAATAATGTTTAGTGTTTTAGCAATTGAGAAAAAACTGTAAATTCAGGCCAACATTTATTTACTCAGTAATGGATGTGATTTAAAAAGGTAATGAAGCACACAAACACACAAAAAACCTACTCAAGTCATTACTTTCCACCTCTGACACCGCACTGACTTACATTCATCTGGACGGTATCTCTAACCTTCTCTGTAACCAGTTAAATCCTAACGCTGACTTTAATTAAACCACAATTCAAATAGTTTCCCAGAAAATAGGTCCTGTCTCAGTAGGACTGGAGTTTGGTCTCCGTGAGGACTCCAGAGCGAGGGAGAGAATACACTAGGAATTCATTTGAATAAATTGTATGAAGCACATGTGGTGTTGCTATTCTTAACTGCAGTTTAACACGCAGTATTTCATAGTATTGAAGTAGTTTGTATTTTATATCATTTTGCATTAAAGGTCTTTGTTTTCCTTTAAATGTAAAAATGAATTGCAGGTTAAAAAAATAAAAAAACAACAACACTTTTTCATCATATTTGCTGATGTGGACTGAGCTGCTGAGCTGTTGTCAATTCTGATTCACAACGTCCTGATTCACTTTTATTTATCATTTATTCATTTAGAGATATATATGTTTTCTTAGCAATTTTGCTTGGTCATGAAAAGGGTTTTCACAGAAATAAATGCAAATTGTACGGAATTAGAATTGAACAGAAATCTAGCACGGTGCACCATTATAATATTAATGTCTAGATTACAATTTATATTAAAATGTGACACCAAAGTAGTCAGATTAATGCACTTATTATTCAATATGAGCACACAGTGCAACTCTACAGTACAGTGATAATTCAAACTCGAGCCTTAGAAACCTGTTCAAGTTGAAAACATATAGCCTAGAAGAGCATCAGGACGTTTGAGGTAATTAACACATTGTCCAGCAGCTGTGAGCACAGCTTGTGCGGAGGATATAGTACATGATATATTGAAAGCTGAATACAAGGATTTATGAATCAATGTGGAATCTTTCAAAGAAGATTGATCATTTTTTTTTTTTTTATCTAACCCTATGAGTAAGACACCTACCATTAAAAAATAAAGTACTTTTCCTGGCCTTGTTACAGTATGATCATTATCTAAGCTTGGGTGTGTGGTTGAACTGTCAGATTGTCAGCGTCAGAGGGACGGGCTGTTGTTTGAAGTGCTGGGAGCACACAGCCAAGGTAATTGTGTCTGACAGGCAACGATAATGATGAGGCGAAGATCAGATTAGCTGCAGATCCCCAGCCAACAACCTCCCACTGTTTGCCTTCACATTATCCTCCTGTCTTAATTGACCAGGTTGTAACTCCCCTGAGCCCCTTTGTTATTATTTATTAATAATTCATTGCTAAATAATTCACACCCTTGGGCCCTCAATGTTAATTGAGATGAGTGGGGTGGCAAGCAGTGCTGGTGGGTATGTGCTTGTGTGTGTGTGTGTGTGTGTGTGTGTGTGAGAGAGAGAGACAAACAACAACCTGAGAAAACATGGGGAGAACATGTTGTGTCTTTCCTGCGGCCCTGAATCAATAAATGTCATTATAGTAAAAGTAAAAAGTTAGTTCTTTGACTGAAAACATGAACAGTCCAACTCACAGCATGTATGATATGTTGACTTTTATGTATTTAACTTTGTTATTGAGATAAGCTCAAATAAGCTTTTCCGTTACACAGTTCCAGCACTACTCGGATATTGAGCACGTTGTTTTCCATTACTTGAAGGTACCTCCTCCACGTAGGCGTGGTCGGCATACCTGCGTGAAACTGCTGCGAGGCAACACGTCTGCACCTCTTCCACAGACCACAGTGTATTTTTGTGGACGGCAGCCGTGTGTGCTCGCTGTAACACAACGGTTGGGTTTGATGGACGTCGCTCTCATGTCTCTTCCAGTGACGACACTCTCTGACCAATCAGTGGCCAGCAGTCTGTCGACTCAGCTCGCTTTTTAGCAGGTACTAAAAAAAGAAGCAGGTACCATGTACTAGGGCAGTGGTTCACAACCTTTTTTCCTTGAAGCCCCCCTTGCTTGTGTCCAGGACAAACCAGGCCCCCCCGACCCGAACCCTTGTCCAGGGCACGCACACAAAAAAGAATAAAGTAAAAAGTTCATATGCAAAAATAAACAGCAGTTGTAGGTTTTTGTTCCTATTCTCACGGTGTGTATAGATAAAAACTGTCCTGTGTTTCCATTAAATCAAAACCAAGGTATTGCCTTTGATCCCAGTGAGTCTTCTGTACTTTGACGTTTCTCACACAACAAGGAACGTTATCAAGTCAGTCAGTCATCATCTACCGCTTTATCCTCCACCAGACGGTCACGGGGAGTGCTGTGCCAATCTCAGCTACATCGGGCGAAAGGCGGGGTACACCCTGGACAGTTCACCAGTCCATCGCAGGGCCAAACACAGATAGAGACAAACAACCATTCACTCTCACTCCTATGGTCAATTTAGAGTGTCCAATTTACCTAATCCCCACATTGCATGTTTTTGGACTGTGGGAGGAAGCCGGAGAACCCGGAGAGAACCCACGCACACACGGGGAGAACATGCAAACTCCATGCCGAAAGGCCCTTGTTCCAACCGGAAACTGAGGAAATTATAGTTTTGATTTGGGTGATACTGACTTCTAATTATCCAGAAGGGTGTCCGATTGGGATGCACAGCTATAATTACATTAACCTCACAAACTCAGAGCAGTCAAAGCTCTGCGCCCCCCCCCCCCCATGTGATCTCTGGCGCCCCCCTAAGGGGGGCTTGGACCCCAGGTTGGGAACCATGGTACTTGGGCATTAATGACTTATCATTTTTTTCAGATGGACTGATCTGTCAATAAAGTCGGAACCTCTAACCCATGTAGGGCCTCCCTCCACACACAGAGATTGCATTGTGTAGCAGCGCACATACAGAGATACGTCAATGCGTCAACCACTGTTGGTTATTAGTAACGCCGTTACTTTATTCAGTAACTAATAATGTAACGCGTTTCTTTTTTAAATTCAGTAACTCCGTTTCCTTTACCAAACGCTGCGTTACTCCGTTCCTTTTGGTGAGGTCTTACAACGGCACACAGTTCCCATAACATTTCAGCGATCAATAAAGTTTAATTGAATTGAAAAACAAAGCACTTGTCGCCCTCGAGCGTCCCACACGTAATCAAACACGCGCCACCGGAAGATGAGTTTATTCACATTATTTTCAACTGCAGAGCAGATGGAAAAACAACATTTGGGTAACTTGTAGACTGTGTCCCGGTTCAAAAATACTTTCTACGGCGAACGACAGCAACAGCAATCTGCTGAAGCACCTGGAGGAGCGGCATGCTACGACAAAGTTAGCAGCTAAGGTAGCTAACGCAGCATCACAGCAGCGAGCACACACACACTACACCCAAGCAGCAGCGGTTGGAGCTCGAAGGACGGACCCATAGCCAGGCACAACTTGATATAACAATAGCACGGTATGTTTAATTGTTTATTTGTTTA
The DNA here is from genome assembly GCF_958295425.1 of Solea solea. Lineage (NCBI taxonomy): Eukaryota > Metazoa > Chordata > Actinopteri > Pleuronectiformes > Soleidae > Solea > Solea solea. Next base: position 2,702,064 of record NC_081143.1, read on the forward strand.
TTTATTTCTCTTTTAGCAATATCAGGATATTTTCTATATTCCAAGAGTCCAATGGTAACAGTTTACAGATAAAAACACGCGTATTTTCCCCTCAGATATGTAGTGGAAAACATGCTACCCATCTCCACGGTGGAGGACCCTGCTTTCAGACAGATCATCAGCATGGTGCCGTGCACAGGTAACGATACTAATAATGATAATACTAATAATGATAATGATAATGATAATACTAATGATAATAATAATAATAATAACAATAATAATGATAATAATAATACTACTACTAATAATGATAATAATACTAATAATAAGAATAATAATGATAATGTAATAATAACAACAACAATAATAATGATAATGATGATAGTAATAATAACAACAATAATAATAATAATGATAATAAAATGGAACTCGCATGCAACAAAACAAACTCTGGGAAATCAATCAACCTGCCGTTACTCACACATACTAAACTTACTGTTATGCTTTTGCCTTCCCTCCGTCAGTCGTGGCGCAAAATGCATCACTCTGTGTCTCCACAGACATGAACACTTCGAGAGTTGTGTGGCGTTAATAGGCTTAATCAGAGTTGTGTGAACTCCTTTGCTTACATGTTATATTGAAAAGTTACACACTACAGCTTTAACTGGCTCAGTATGATGATTAAAGACACAACATCCTCTATTTGCTTATTATTTGCTTATTTGTGCTGAGACATGTTGCTGCTTTTCACACCAGTGCAGATGGAAATTGTTTTGACTTTTGGTCAGAAATGATATTAAATTTGAAAATGATTCAAACTACAACACTGTTTACATCTGGCATTCCTTTGTCTTGAAAGTGATAAACAAACTGCTGGTTTGTGTTTTGTGCTGATGTGAAACATGACTCAGAGATAGATCTTCACATTGGTCTCAATAGTCTACAATCAGTGGGACTGTAGTAAAACTACAAAGTCAGTTTATTTATTTCACTATCTGACATTGTGATGTATTTATAAATGAAGCACTTTTGCCACAATCCTACATGTAACAACAGAGCTGTCCAGTAGAGGTCACTATCAGATCATCAGAGTCTGCTCCTGTGCTGTGGGGCTGCGTCATGTGTTTGCAGAGCTGCTGCTGCTGCTGCTGCTAATTTGAAATGACATGCTTTGTTTATGTTAAATTATTCATGCAACCTTTCATTAACACCATAAACAAACACAAACAGCACAGCATAGTCACGCTGTGCCAAAGAGTGTTTTCTTAAGGAAAAGCTCAACCTGCATTCTGTATGTTATTATTGAGAAGGAGGCGTCCTGAATCAAAACTCTACTGTCCGTCTGGTTCTCCTCTTTGCTCACTAACTCACTGGTGATCAAGTACTAAAATATGACATGATTAGAACAGATACATCACACAGAAGCCAGTGTTTAAAGTTTGAAGAACTTCAAAAACTGAAAATGCAGATTGTTTCATTAGTTACAGCGCCACTCTGTGCTGTCAGTTAGTTCTTCCCTCGCTATTTTTCTGTCTTCGTCTGATTCAATCAGTTTCACTATGCCAAGTCGCTTGGGCCCTGCTCATCCTCCGAGCTTTGGCTTGATGCTAAATCTCTTTTAAGCAGAGGAATATGTCAAAAATCAAATCAACTCTGAACCCAGTCTTCTAAAAGTTTAGATTTTATGTCGGGAGAAAATTTCTGGGTTGAGGGAAAAACAAGTTTCTGAAAAAAAATATCTCCCTCGTTTGCATTTCTTTGGGGAATATTTCATCTAAAGCTGTCGACAAGGTCCATACAAGTCTCCCGCTACCACAGAGCACACAGACGGTCTTTCATGCTGTGGTGGTTTGGGACCAGAGAGGAAGGGCCAGCAGAGAGAAATCTGTCTACCCGAGCTCAGTGTATACACTACATGTATTTTTGTAGACATTGCTGTAGACTTCACTTAATCTAAGAGTACATCAAAGCATCCTCTGCTCCTCTTCTCCAGCTAAATCCTTCTCTGGTCCTTATTACCAAAGTGCTCATAAATGCCTTTGGGGAGTTGAGAAGTGGAAAAAAACACAAACAAAAAACAAACATGTTTGCTTTTATCTTTGAAATAACTATTTATGCTGGTACAAATGAGCATTCTGAGAACTGATCATATTGTATCATGGTGGTTGAAGATGGAAAGATTCACGCTGACTGAAAAAGAACAAAAGGAAATCAGCGCAGAGCAGAGAGTGCATTGTTTTGGTGACGTTTGCCAGAATGTCATCATCACTGCGAGATGGAAGAGGTCTGCCAGTCTCCAAAATGACTCCTTTTGATTCAGTAGTTTTCGAAAAAAGTGCCAGCGAACACGAGATCAACAAATGGCTTGTACCAGTCTGTTTTTGATTTATTTTTGATGGCTCTGATGTGAGCATGGGAGTGAAGGGACTGGTTGTATACTCCAGTGGACTGTGGGGCCGGGGCCAGGGAGTAAACAGGCTCTCAGCAGCACAGGAGTCTTTCCATCAGGAAAGAGTAACCCCATGGAGATCCTAGAGAGTTCTGAAGCCAGAGATGGTGAATAATAGAACAAAGTGGGAATGAGTCTTCTGAGGTTTCGCTACTCTTCAATATCCCTCCAACGCATGGATCCGGGATGTGCATGTGTGTGGAAGAGAGAAGGATAGAGAGGCCGCTGATAGTTGCAACCGCTCCATCCACCCTGACTAAACTGTAAAGACAGTCAAAGTTACCTGACATGTTTCCTCTGATCGAGTAAAATGCAACTAAAGCACCAAACTTTGCTTGAGAAACCATTTGTGTACAATACAACATCAAAAAAAAGTCTCGATTCACATGACAGCATCCAAACTCAATCCATTTGAACAATGGGGCTCCCCCCTCCCCCACTGAACCCCCCCTTTATTCCACCTATGAAAAATTCACCAGAGCCGCCCCCCTACGTTCCTCCTCTGTGCATCTCCAACACAGAACTGACACGAGATAAACGGAGAAAGATTCAAAGGCAGGCCGGGGCTGCCTGTCTCCCACAGGGGCGTCCTTTTTTACCCCCGCTACCACTGCTGAGAAATCAAAACTCTGTGGACATCACACGGGCTGATTGAAGTTTGGTGCCTGCTCTGGAGCAGCCCTTTGCCCAGCGATGGCAGGCTTCATTAGAGCTGTCAGTCAGGCCTCGGTGACAGGGCAGTGCCGCGGGGCAGCCTCAGGGCCCAATCAGTGTTGGGGTCCCCGGGAAAGGGCCATCAAACAACCCTATAAGATGATGCTGTCACCCTGCATTGTCGTGCTTCATGCTCAGCTTCCATTGATCACATGATTAATAGCTCAGCTCCACACCACACTTTTTTTTTTTTTTCTTAACTCTGGTGTGAAGCTTTGGTCTTGCATTTTTAATCACTGACTTCCAGTATGGAAATGTGCACCCTGGACGCCTATAGGAAGAGTCTTATTGAAAGCCCTCTCACAGGCAGCTCCCCAGCAGTGGCAGTGGGAAACAGGAGCCAGTTGTTATTTTTCTTCTTTGCATCATTCCTGCCTGCCTTTCCCAGCGTGTTGCAGTTACAATGAGTCACATGATGTAATGAAAATAAATGAGCCAGTGGGTGCTCCTCTGTCCAACAATCTCAAATGGGGAACAATGAGACATCCACGAAATCGCGGTACACGACTCAAATACAGGAGCAAACAAAACCCAAACAAAACAAAGTGACCGTCTTTGAATAGCGAAAAACTCAGACTGCCTAAGTTCCTTTCAACAATATACAGAGTGCAATATTCTCAGTACCGCTATGTTATTCAGAGTGTTCTTCCAAATATTTGGAGAGAAGGAGGAGAGATGAAACGGGAATAGAACAATGGGACTTTGGCTGTGTTATGGCATTAGTGCACCTCGCCCCGCCAGCCCTTTGTAGTGTGCGGTGTGTAGCGTCCGCGTCCCCAGCCAGTCCCCCGCTTGTTCTGAGTCCAGGTGGGGTCTCGGCCCCCCCTCCCCCCCGCCCCTCCATGTTTCTCGCACACACCTGCTCCATCATTTACTCACACACACATGCACACATGTTTTTGCTTCCACTCGTGCAAACATAGATTAAAGAATGTGCCAGGAGTGCCACTGAAATGTTATTTTTCAGTTTGGTATAAGATGCATTATTATGCATCAGATAGATATATAGATAGATAGATAGATACTTTATTCATCTCACAGAGAAATTAACAAAGACAAGACCTGTGCTCATATGTATAGAAAAAGAATCATATAAATCATATAAAAAAATCATCAATATTGATCGTTATCCAGATTGTTGCTGTCAAGTGCTGTAGTTATATGAATAATCATAAGGGATGTTGCTAATGTATTCAGGCTATCTTCTAAATGTAAATGAGTAATATATTCTCTGTGGATGAACAGCTAACGAGCGCCGAAAGTGAGGCAGAACTAGATTAAGCATTTCCTCCAAAAGTTGCCCTTAAAATGCCCAAAACCATTTCAAAGTGGACGTATGTCTGATTCATTTCTATCTCTCACACATCAAATCCAAGAAATCACCTCATCACTGCATGATCCCCTCCCTGTGTGCAGTACCACCACAGACCACCGGAGGATGCTTAGAATTATACACTGCAGGAAAATGAAGTTGTTCATCCTGGAATAAAAAATAAAATAAAAGAATGATTTCTCCTGTGACAACATGAGTGTTCCTCATGTTCCCAGTAAAAGGTGATCACCACCAAGTCCCAGGGACTTTAGACTGTAGACTTTTATCCAGCAGTCAAAGGTAAATAAAATAACAAAAAATATGTTCTGACCTATATTCTCTCTGCTGCAGCAGCATCCCAAAGGAATGACAGGTACTGAGGCGGCAGACACGCGTCAACTCCTCACATACACACAAACAAATATGAGAAAAAGATTCACATTTCATCAGGAAAAATTAAGCTATTCAACATTAAATTGAAATCCATGGTCCTCGTGCTCTCCCTCTGTGTTTAGACAGTGTTCATGGTCAGCGTGTAGAGGCTGCTGGAGGTAATCCTTGGTGATCTGCCCTAATCTGTCACAGATATGCAGCTGAAGTGCAGAGAAGCTGTTGGGGTGAGCGTAGAGAGGGGGGAATGAGTGGTGGTGGTGAGGGTGAAGTGGATTACAGGAGTATGTCTGCATTAACTGACTGGCCTTATCTTTTAAATGCTTTGCAAAAAACAGCTTTGGCTTGTACACAGGGAATGATGCTATGCTACAGGGGATGGAGTTGTGCGTACAGTATGTGTACGCAGGCGTGTGTGTGTGTCATGTGAGCTGAGCTTATTTCACGCCAGCCACACAGGCCTGAGAACAAAAATGAGTGTCCCTATGATAGAGAGGAGCACGTCCAGTGACACCTTGCTTGCTCACATCTCAACCTTCCGTGTTTTTAAAAAAACACACAGAAGTGCAACAGTCTGATTCAGTTTCAGTCTCCATTTCTCACTGACTCCATCTGTTTGTTACCCGATGATCACACACATCAAGTCTCAGAACTATGAGCTCATGACATAATCTTTCCTGGTGTGAAACCACATGCAATTATGGTTTGCACAGTTGTTATGGAAAAACAACTATTGTTGGTTGTTGCTGATGAAACTGTCTCATGTGTCAAAGCTGAGCCCTGGTTTGGAGTCCAGTTTACACACACACACACACAAGGACCCTGCATCCAACCAACCAACACAACTATTTCACCCATTTTTTGTGAAGAATTAACTTAAAATCATGATGCTGCTGCTACATGTGTTTGATTCACACTCCAATACAGAGAGCAGTGTACTGTAGAGCTTTTCTTCTTTTTTAAGGAAGTGAGTTTGATGTCAAATTTGTGTCAGTTTTATTTCTTCTTTCAATCCCAACTTCCTGTGTTGTTGTGGGAATGAGACACGTATCTCAGATCCACTGTCTGATGATCGAGTAACACATTTATCTCTGGAAATTTGTAAAAAAACAAAAAAAAACAACTATATATTTTATGGGTGAAGTGGCCCTTTAAGTGAGAACCAGCTAAATTGTCCTCACTGCTAAAATTCTTTGTTCTCCCTGTGTGTGTGTGGGTTTTCTCTGGGTTCTCCGGTTTCCTCCCAGTCCAAAAACATACAATATGGGGATTTGGTAAATTAAACACTCTGTAGGTGTGAGTGTGAGAGTGGATGGTTGTTCCCTGTGATGGACTGGCAACGTGTGCAGGGCGTACCCCCGCCTTTTGCCCGGTGTCAGCTGAGACCCTCATGTGAAGGATGAAGTGGTAGAAAATGGATGGATGGATATTAAGTGGTGGGCCACTGTGGTCCACATATGGTCCCAAGTTTGAGCCCTCTGTTTTTTGTGATTTTTGGTCCTCAAATACAAGAACACACAAAGACAAAAAAATATCTGAAACCATCTTCACCAACAACTGATTTGTTGATTGATAGCAGTTGCTGAAACTCTTCCTAACACAAACAGTGCGACAGCCAAAAGCACACACAGTTCTGGACTCGTGCTGTCCCTCATCTCCAGTCACGGGAGGGTCACCCCTTTGGCCCTGAGAGAGAGAGAGAGAGACTGTGTGGATGCTCTCATGTTTATGTTTAGGAGATTAGCAGTGATGAAAGAATGTCTTTTCAAGTCTGGGCTGGAGGGGCCTCTGCTCAATGCTCCACCCTTTCACCGCACACGCACACGCACACACACACGCACACACACACACACACACACACACACGTACGTGCACCCCGTTTAACAGACATACGTTTATTCTGTCCACCATACATACACGTGTCATGCGTATGTGCGTGTTTGATTTGTGCTTCAAAAACACCTGAGTGGAAACACAAAATGAGGTCACATTAAAGATTTTTCACACTTGGTGAAAGTTGAGACATGGATATATATATCACTGTTGTGGAAAAGTGACAGAAACCATGAATGGAGCGATGAGGAAAACCACAACATTCCTGCCCTTTCAAACTTCAACAATTAATTCAAGCCACAATGAAATGCTACTATATATCAACAACCAGGGAGCTCTTTATTCATCTGTATCCTGTCATCCCTCTGCGGTGACGCAGACTTGAATGAACTAACTCCCAATATTTGATTCACAGCAGTGGAAAGAAAGAATCACACATAAATATGAATTTTATTGACCCAAATCTTTGAAAATTCACTTTGCATTTGCATCTCATCAGTGCGTTCACATTGTCCTCTACAGCCACCAGATCTTACCACATTGTAAGATTTTCAAGATTTCAGTAACGTACATGTTATTGATTGTGTCGTCCTCTGGGGTCCTGGATCTTTTTTTATACTCTACGTGGAAGCTGCACTGACACTTTACCTTCATCTATCCTCCGCCCTCTCATTTTCCCTTCATCACTGAACTCCAGTGAAAGAGCGTCATTGTTCTGCTCCATCTGCATGTGGTCTCTCGCTCTGTTCTCTCTGATTCTCTGTGTCTCTCTCACAGCCATATGTTCAGCTCTCCCATGTGTTTCTTCATCACATCTCCTTGTGGTGTCATGGATTATAATGTGGCTTAGTCATTTTTTTTTGGCGGGGGTGTGTGGGGGTGGGGCTGGGGGGTTCCATGAGATGAGCCCAGTCCTCTGGATCTTCCTTGTTATTATCCCTCCTCACCAAACCAAATAGAAGAAGGTATAAGGATTAAATCTGTCTGTCTTTCTCTGTCGACGGTATTTGGAAGAGGGAATCTTTCACTTTGTTTCCCATCAGTTTGTAATATAAGGCAGGATTTTTACCAAACAACACATCTCAAGACTACTAGACATGATTCCTTTCACTCTTGAACCATTTGTCTGAAGTGAATCCGTCACATGTTGTGTTGGACCAGGTATTAGAGGCTTCTCTCCTGATTCTGGTTTCTTTGGCATTTTGACAAGGTCCCAGGAGACACAGTTTCACTCCCTGCAGAGATTCACGCTTGGGGGGGAAAAGCTCATACTCTAGACCTGAGTTCATGCCTGTCTTTAAAGCGACTAAACACTTTGATACTGTCTGCTTTTATTGCCCAGCCTGGTGACTGTATCCAGCCTCCTTTATTGTCTTGGCAAGTAAACTATTCATTCATCAAATGGTTGGAACCACATATGTAATTGGAGTTTTCAGAATGATTACTGATTGTGGGGGGCCCTGTTGGGAAGCAAACTCCCTCAGGTCTTACCAAGTAAAAAAAAAAAAGAAAAAGAAAAAAGGTGGAAAGCACCTATTCAGGTAATGCCAGGAGACAGAGGACGGGGAAACATAGGTGTGTTACTAGAATGTCTTGGCAACTATTTAAATGAACACAGTGCCAGATGATTGGCTTGATAATCTGCACTGTGAGCCACCGTACTGCTAAAGTACGCTGGCAAAGAAGACAGAGAAGGAGACATATGAATGAGTGAAGAAGAAAAAAGATGAAACACTCTTGTAAAAGCCGCCTTAGTGAGCAGCGAACCTGGAGGCACTGGTGTGGCTGCCAGTGTGTGAAACATGATCTGACCTCTGTGACAGCTGCTGATGTGTACACTCACAGGTTGTAGACGTGTGGGTCGTTGTGTGCATCTATTCTGTGGCGGTGTAGGGCTGGGGTTGACGCGATGACGCAAAACAAGCGCTGCGAGGCAAACGATACGGCGCCCACCTCCATTTTTAGAATTTGCAGAGTAAGTTAAGTCACATTCCAGACGTCTCGTGTGTTGTGTCCCCGCGTCAGTCACTTGTCGCGGCGCTCACAGTTAGTAACACGCAGTAATGTGACGCCACGGGACTCATCGTGACCCACATCACTGTAACACCGGCTGGCAGCAGCCTGCCCGTGCTGCGGCAGTCCTCCATTATTTGGCCGAGGCTTCCCATAAAGAAACAAACATATTGACTCAATCAACTCTGTCCTCATGAAACTTGTATGAGCAGACAATAAACATCGTGGATGCGTTACACGGTATATGCCTCAATATAAAGCCCATAGAGTGATCAAAGCGGCAGTCTGTGGCGCAACAGGATATTTGAAGACGTGCTGTAGATGTACAGTGTTTGTTGTACAAGGGGAGCAGATGGCACTACCGTTGACCCCTCCGTGTGTCTTCCTGTCCCCTAGCTGAACCACAGTGTGAGGGGGCCCTTATCTGGTCAGACTGGGCGGTAGGGAGGGGAAGGCTTTGAAGGCACGCTTGTGTGGCGATGCAATCAGGCAGACTGCTGTAGGGCCACAAAAACACCCTCCTAACCCCCATGCACTACCCCTCTTCGACCGGCTTTTGCTGTTTGCCACCATGGGTGGAGGCTTGTGGAGCGTGCACTGACGCTCCTGGACCGACCCTGGGAATTATGCAAGCGGCATCACGTAGAGTCTTTGCCATTCCCCCAATCGCGAGTTGCATCTCCAGGAGAATCTCCTGGAGAGATAGTCACTGTTAGTGATAAGTCACTAACAGAACCCCGGAGGGATTTGTCACAGATTTTCCACCCTGGACAGAAAAATAAATACAGATTATCTGGAGAGACAATGTGATCCCAGTGGTTTTCCCCACTGCTCCAACCTCTGCGTGGAGGACACTGCAGAGAAAGCCTCTCAGATATCAAGAGAACTAAATGATGTACGCTGTAGGTCGTAGCCTGTAGTTAGCTGTCAGAAACTCATCATAATCTGTTTGTGTTTGTGATCAGTGACAAAGTGGGAAAGAAAGACTTTTTGAGCTGTCATTCAGGTTTCACTGAAACTGTATCTGCAGACGTCTCTGAAGAAAGCTACTGCTTCTACTTCACATGTGGTCATGTATTCCAGCTCTCCTCATCTTTTTCCAATTATTTCTTGTGCTATAAAAGACATAATTTCATCTCACTAACCACTTTGATGCTTTCATCTCCCACTAATATGTTCCACACTAGCATTGTAACAACACTCTAGCACTCACAGATATTGATTTGGATTAGGTTCTGTCACGTTGGGGTATTGCGTAAATGAGGCTTTCTTTCCCCCTTTATTCTCCCCTCACTCATTCTTGTTCCCCCTCTCCCTGTCACATCTCCATGCTGCCTGCTCACAGAACCCTTTGATGTGCCTGCTTTAATTTGGAGCTTAATGGAATCTGTAGCACTGCTGCGCCTATCAGTGGCAGCATCGCAGATCCCAGGGTTCATTGCGGTATGCCTCCATTCTGATTAGTGGGCGTCAAGATAGCTGTGAAACAATGGAGGCGGGCTCGTCGCCCGAGGAGACCAACTGCATATCCAATGCGGATCGCAGTGTATCGGAAGCCTCTGTCGCATTATTGCCCATGTGCTTCACTGGAGAAAAGACCCATCTGTGGCGCTGGGTAATAAACAACTGTTGACCTCATGAGGAGTTATGATGTATTGATGAATTAGACAGTTTATATCAAAGGATCAAAATGTATACATTCAAGAATTGGAAGAACGTGTGTTACTATGACAACAGGGAAAATATGTTACTACTACAGCATTTCCACGTCCACTCAGTGTGTTATCGTGCATGTTAACAGTCACGTTTTAGTTGGATTAAGACAATAATTCAGTTTTCTTCATGTCAAGTAAGTCTGACTAAAAATCAAGCTAGTCTTAATCCAGACTAACATACCTGGAACTTGTGATAGTCATAGTTTGATTACTCCTGCATTTATACACTTAGTCTGATTACTAGAGTCGGAATTGCTGTTCTGCGCATGCATCAAAATTTCCTCCCCGGTCTAGTAGAAGGAGATGATGCATAATCTGCAGTACTGTTGCTGGAAATCATAATAGTTAACAGTTACTAAAAACAATCAAAGATGATAAGAGTTAACTTTTTTCTTTCAAACAGAAAGGTCCTGTAATTATCAATTATCTTAAATGTTTTTATAGTTTTTCAGTTCTCAGCCGACGTGCTGGTACCAAACAGACAGAGCCACAGCACGATCCATCTCACCATTCACTGTTCACAGGAAAACAGATTCAATACGAGATATGGCACCGCCTACAGAGGCGGATTCAGACATACGTGGCCAAGAAGATTTTCTCAACTCGACTTAAGTTGTGGCTTTTTCTTCATGTTTGTTTTATTCACAAACCTAGAAGTCACTTTGACTTGGCCTGCATCAGTCTGAATGAATATAGTACCAAAATAATCGGCCCCGAGCGTTCCATTCTCTGGCACCCTGTGTTTGGGGTACCAGAGTAAAATGGTACGGTGCAGTCAGAGTGGAGCTAGCCCGGCTCCACCCACGACCGTCAGCTGATTGGGTGACAGAAAAACATCACTCTCTTGTGATCGGTGTAAAGTCCGTTCTCATACTTGTTGAGACAAAAAGCAACAAGCAGAGCAAGGGGGAAAAAAAAAGATGCTGAATGTGCTCCATTGTTGTCTGTTGTTGTGTTGTGATGCGTAACGCTACACTGCCATTGGGCACAGTCCACACTCGGGACCCAGGACTGTACCAAACCAAACTGTACCATGATGGAAACACAGCTTATCCTTCAACAGTCATTTCTGAAAAATGTTTTACAGCCAAACTCTCTGACCTTTGACACGTGTGTCATGTGTGTGTCATGTGTGTGACGTGCAGCTGATTTATTCCTCTGCTCACACCCTTCCCATTCTCCTCCTGTATAATATGCCACCTTATGGATCTGACATGTTCTTGCCTCACTTGCAGTTTTATTCATTTAAGGGAAGTGTTCAAGTAGGAACCTATAATTTGGAGTGTGGACTGGCCAGAGCCCGGCAGCATGACTGAAACTAGACGAGCTGTCAGGGATTTATCACGCTGCAGTCCTGACAACAACTTTCAGTCCATGGGGTTTATAAATCAAAGCAGGTGGTTTCCTCCCCGAACACCTCTCCACAGGATACAGTGCTTGGGGGCAGCAGGTTATGAGGGAGCGATGATAAAAGTACGGTCATAAATCAATTCTTCTTCCTTATCAAAGGCATATTTCAGTCGCTGTATGTACTGTTTAACTAGAATGCTAGTAAAAAAAAAAGAGAGAGAGAGAGACTAGAAAAGAGAAGGAACTTCCATGTGTGTGTGGAAAGAAGACAGGATCTGGGATCTGGGATCTGAGGCCTGATGAAAATACGCCCTCAGCCATGCATTTGCTCTGTATTCAAAGACACTGGCAGTCGTGTTGAGACAGTTTGCGAGCAGGGGGAAATCCCCAATGCAGGGGCCTTCATCTCTCCTCACATGCTCAGCTTAATGAACTTTGCTGCATGTAACGGCACATACAGGAGCTGTGGTGGAGGTGCTCTGCTTCTGTCTTTCATCCGTGTTTGTATTTGATGTGTGAGCCTGCCAGATCATTATGTTTGAGGGAGAGTTGTTTATGGCTTTAAGGTTGTGCTGCTGCTGCGTTCATTTAGCCTATAGTCTGTATCACGCAAAATAGCACAGTGATATAAATCTGTTATATTATATAATATTATTTACAAAGATGACTTTTGACTCCTAAGAAATGGAGACATTTTTTTCAAAATGAGAGACTTTTATGCACACAATCTCTGAAATTATGAATAAAAGTGTGTAATTGAGTTGCCTATAGTGTAAAGAAGTTCATTGTTGCACAGCATTTCAGTGATTTTGTATTTTCCACAAGATTTGGTCAAAAAAATCTCATCTTTTTTAACAGTCAAAGTAAATTAGCTCTGTGAAACAGCCTCGTTTTCTGTGGCTTCACATTAAAGCATTCCTCTGAGAAGAACTGTATTATTACTTGTCCCCGCATTCATTTGATGTTCGACTACTCCTCATACAAACACATACGTGTGAGCTCAAAGTGTAAAATACACACTTTATATGTGATATCACTTGCTTACAGTGGTTTGAATCCTCCTCATGCAGATCCAAATCGAAAAGTTAAACCTCAACTTTGGTCAAACTCAAATTCCAAAAACACCCACAGGCTTGTAAACAAGATTTGCTTTATTTGTGTGGTGCACCCTTTGCTACATGAAGGTAGAACCCTGCCACTCAGACCTACCGCTCTCGCTATAGTGCACTCTCGCTTCCCATCATCGCTCTCTCTCATCTCAATGAACGCAGTGACATTTAAGAACCGTGACGATAAGGGCACACGGGAAAATGTCTAATACTGTGAAGCAGTTTACTGACTGTTGGTTCTTTGATGTACTGACATGCAAACCTTTATGGCTGCCGGTGGAGACACCGTCTCAGTCGACTCTGTTTGCACTCGTGCTCATAAATCGATGGACGTAACGAAGTCAACAATGAACCTGCTTTCGCCGAGCTGTCTGTTCCATTCAATTCAAACATACGAGGAGGCTGTGTAGCTGCCGCCCCGGCTCTGCTGGCTCTACCTGTGCAGGAAGAGCCTCTCCCTCTGATGTCGGTCTGTAAATTGACTTGCCTTTTCAGGCTTTGACCCTGATGTCTGATGTAAGACCAAGACACCCACACATCAAAGGAAACTGAGGGGCGGGAGAATGGATTTCTGTTTTGGAAGAAATATTGACTTTAGGCACTGAGGTGATGAGGTGTCCAGCTCATCGCATCCGGTGTGATATTACAAAACCTTAAAATAGATTTTTTTTTCCTTATGGGTGAGGAACAGGTGATTGTTTATCTATATGCACAGGGGTTTGTGTTGTCGTCCACAGTGACACGAGGAGACATTGGTGTAAAAATGAAGCGCTCCCCTCAAAACATCAGACATAATAATCTAGAGTTAAAGAGTGAAGGAGGACTAAACAGGTCTCACCTCCTCCTGCGTGTACGTATCAACCTGTGTGAATCGCCGCAGACAAAGGCCTCCTGCTGCTCATCCTGCAGCAGCATAAACATACCAGCACTGCGGTGGGACCAGGATGTCATGGCAAACACACACACACACACACACACATTCTCTACGGCTTTACCCTCTTTCTAACCCTAACCTTAAAACCAAGTCTTAACCCTCAAAAAACCATTTAAAGTTGTGAGGACCTGCTAGAATGTCCTAACCAACTATATTGCATAGCCCATATAGTAGGCAGTTGCCTAGGGCGCCATCTACTGGATACCTATACCTATAATACTATATAATAGTTAAGACTGTAATGTAACAGTGTTTTATTTGATCATTTTCTATATGTATTACTATTAGGGATGTATACCGAGGACTGTTACTTTTTGGTGCTGGTTTCTAATTGGGTCGGTACCAGAGTACCGTTAAGATTCTGGACAAACGGTACCGTTATCAGTACTTTTTTTTCATCATCACCAAACACTTGGAGCACGCTCATAGTATGAAGCATGTTTGATTGCTATAACAAAGTTAGCAGCCCGGCTAACGCTAAAGAGGTCAAGACAGTGACGTCAAGTCACGGTAAGTTTATATATGTTACGTTTATCCTGTGTTCTTATGAACCAAGCAGCAGCTACCACAGCTCCGCTCACATTGCAGACGACCCCATTCACAATGGCCAGACAAATGAAGACGACAGCAGAAAGAATGCAGGAACGCCACAGGGTCGTCACAAAGTTCATTGTGAAGGATCTCCAGCCGTTTGCTGCAGTCCGATCTAAGTGGTTTAGGTAAATAGGCAGCAGTTAGTCCACTTGAAGTCAGCGTGAGCACTGTTAGCTGTCCTGTTGCCTTTTCCATCAAAGTAAATATGTTGCTTTTCTTTAACAAAAGCTGTGTGAACAAGAAGAGGCTTTTGCCGTCTCCCTAGTTTTCGTTTTCTTCTGAGAAGCATTTGTAATTGCACAGGTTCTGTTCTGCTAAAGCTTTAATATTACCTTGTGGTAATCAAAAAAAGATGGAATCTAAAAGATTCCTCTTGTAACGTCTTTATTTTTTACACAAAATGACATGTTGTAGTATCAATAAGAGTATCAATAAGTATTTGTACCGATAAGGAGTATCAGTATCGATGAAATCCTAACAATATACATCCCTAAGTACTATGCTATATGAGCAGGACCGGCCCTACATAACAGTGATGGGTTTGAACCAAAATGAGAGCACACACAAACATCACAGGTGCTGATTCCCAGAACAAGTAGTGGTTTTGCTAAATTCTAGTAAAGACTCTGGTTTAAAAAGCCATGTTGAGTCACATCCTCTGCCAGTAAAGGCTACATTTGCAGCCCAGTCGTTTATGGCCTGTTAATATGAAGCACTTCATGTTTTCAAGTTGAAGTCATAAAACAGGGAAACACAAACTTCACACATGCACTTGTTAAGACAGGTGTGTAAATAGAAACATGTTGAGTAGCAAAGAGACTGTCACACACGGTCTGAACTTGCAAGAAGGATTTTATAGTCAGTTTTTGTTTAGTTTCGGTTTTACCTAAACAAACATTACCAACAACCCAAACTTAACCAGTTCTTCCGACATGAGGTTCTGCCTCATTAGGACCAGGTTTTGATCTCCATGAGGACTACTGGTCCTGACAAAGTCAGTGTTTATAGCGACACACATGAGCACACACTCTTAATTGCACAGCCAAAGCCTCTGATGATCTTTCTTGCAAAAAGTTCGCTGAGACTCTAGAGCCATCTTCAAGGTTCAGTCAGCCGCTCTGCTCAATGAGGAGTTTGTGGGATGGAAAAGCATTTAAGCCGGATTCACAATGGGGATCTCCACAAAGCGCGCTCAGAAGACGGCAAAACCAAGTATTATACAGCTTTCTTTGAAGAGTGGGAAATGCCGGTTGTTAGGTTTCCCCAAAATAAGCAGCGCGGCACACTGTGGGTTTGTACCTTCAATTTTTCTCCTTGTACAAATAAAACTAAACATGGGGGAAACGCAAACACACACACGGCCTCGCTTGAGCGCACAGGGAAACTTCAGTAGATTCAGGGGCACGATACAAAAAAGCCTCAGTGATTTACTGCACTTGCACACACATACACACACTACACATGCATGGCAAACCGCTTCCTTACCCTTCACCACTAACTAGAGTGTAGCCGTGTGGGAGTTCTGTCCCTCCTCTGACGGCTCTTCTCGTAATCATGGGCTGGCTGCTGCCTCAGCCACAGCTCTGCCTTGCTCAGGAGCCTCCAGGAAAACAGCCTACCTCACAGGTGGCTGGCTGGCTGGCCCGCTGCCACAACAGAAAATAGATATGAAAGCTAGTATCTGTGAAGGCGTCACACTCGGGTGCAAACCATACACACCAACACACACACACACACACACAAAAGGGAGGATAATTCCCTTGGCCACATGAAAGCAGGAGGCGGTGGGCAGAGCGCCAGGCAGCACTACCTGGAGACAAAGGAGCAGCACCTCTGGGAGGGGGTTTGATGTTCATCTGGGATTCAACATGCTGATGGATCCTGCCTGTGATGGGGAGAGAGGGCTGGTGCATGTGTATGTGTGTGTGTGTGTGTATACGCAGATGAATATATTTGAGCCTGCAAGCAATGTGTGCTCCCAGCATGCTGCAGCTCCGTAGTCTGCAATTAATCTCTCCGACATCAGGCCTTCCCCCCAAGGAGGGGGCAGATTTCTTTCTGCTGCTACTGATCTCCGCCGCACAGAGGGCCCGCAGGCGTACGGGTGGTTTGAGAGCTCAGACAGGAGGGGATCCACCTGAACGCTGGGAGAGAGACATTAGCAAAGGCACAGCTCACCTGCTTTGGCAGCGCAGAGAGTGTGATGTAAGATTAGTTTTCATTGTTGTCTGATTGAGTGTGGGAAGGCACTTTAGGTAAGGGCAACATGTTTATTTTCCCTTGTTCAGATCCTCTCCTGATCGGGATGTTTATTACGACGTACCTACATAGTTTTTACCATTGATTGAACGTCGTGTCACTTCACATCATGTGATTCTAAATCAGAACGCCTACGGACAGAACTTTGACGGCGATCACGTGGAGGACAGAGCGGTAGAAAATGGATGAATGGATGGACAGTACATTTTGACAACATTTAGTCTCATATGAGCTCCACAGAGTCTGTCGGTGTCTCAACTCCCAAAGATATGACAACAGGAGAATCACCAGGATTGAAGAAACGAGGTTTTGGAAACAGTATGTCGTTGTAGAAGTACAACTCTGATAGTATCAGAAAATAATGACAAATGTCCCTCATGAGCTCCCAGAGTTCACAACAGTGAGTAGATTAATTAGTTTATTGACAGAAAATTAATGAATTCATTACTTTGGTAATCAATAAAAATCACTAAGGTTACAAAAAGCTAGTTCCAGGTCCTCAAGTGTGTCTGCTGTTGTTGTTGTTGTTCGGTCTTTTGTTTGTTGGTCTGCCCTATATTGTTATGGCCGTTTCTATATTTGAAGGTGCTATATCGTGCATGCATGTAATAACATCCACCTTCTGCTTTATGAGGGTCACAGGGGGCGCTGGTGCTAATCTCAGCTGACATAGGGTGAAAGGCGGGGTCAACACCTGGACAGATCGTCAGTCCATCGCAGGGGACAAACAACCATTCACTCTCACATTCACACCTACAGTCAATTTAGAGTGTCCAGTTTGCCTCATCCCCAAATATTGCTTGTTAGTGGACTGTGGAGGAAACCCACGTACACACAAGGAGAACATGCAAAGGGCTTTTGTTCCAACCGGGTCACGAACCCAGGTCTTTTTGTTTGTGCTTCAAAGAGAGACACATGCTCAGGCTGCTGTAGAAATATGTCGGTGCAAGATGGCAGCCTCTATTAGTGCATATGAAACTAATACATTTACCTAAATGTTACACATTGGACCTTTAATGTTTTAATGCTTTCATCTTAAAAGGTCACATGCATTGAAGTTTTGATCTTGAATCTGTTGCGTTGTGAGATTTCACACAGTTTCCAATTAAGTTCCCTCACTTTCATCCACGCCATTAAGTGTCTGGCTCAGTTCTTCTTCAGTGGAGTCACAGTGACGATGAATCAGTCCATCATTAATGTCCTAGTCTTGTTTAATCAAACGTTTAAACCTGAAGGTTTTCAATTTTGAAATAATTGAAATAATTCCGAACAGAAGGAACAGAACGTGATCTTTTTCAGCGTTATGTAATCTGAACAAAGGCAAGCGAGTGAAAAAAGAGCAACGACGCTCTGGGAAACGCTGCTGCACCGCTCTGCCTCCTAAACCGTGGTGCAGCAGTGGTGCTGCTCCTGCTGGTGCCAGATAATCCCATGTTTATGTTTGCATGTGTGCACTGAAACATGCGTATAGTGTCACTCCACATCAGTACAAAGCATGTGTGATGTGAGGATTACCACGCCGAAGCTACGCCGCGCTTTTGGTTCCGTGCGGTGGTACGACGGTTGGCTGCTGTGCATCCCCACCCTCTGCACTGTCCTAATGATGTTGTCTGAGCGCTGAGGGGTGGAGATGTAACGGGCGTGGAAGAGGGTGCGGGGGTGCGGGGGGGGGGGGGACTCGTAGTGGGGGTGTTGCTTATCTCCACTGCTCCGCAGCATTTCTCTTAATTAAAACTCCTATCTGTGTCTTTGAAGTTCATAATGAGTCAGTTTGGTTACACAGAGGAACAGAACGGAGAAAATAAGGCCAGGAGTGATGTTTTCGCTGTAAATTCCTCCACCTCTGATTCCTCCTGGTGTTTCACACTATAGTGAGTGTATGTTGTTGCATATTACATGAGGATATAAGTGTTGTTGCACGTGTTGTGGAGTGACCATTAAGTTATTTACATGAAAACAACCCCAAGGAGCGATGATGTAGGAAATGAGGCTGATAAAAAAAAATTAAAAAAAGGAGCTACTGCAGCTCGTTTTTCATTATGGGATGTGAATGGATTTAATCTTATCACTGACTGCTCCTCACAGCTTGTGCTGATCTCTCTCTCTCTCTCTCTCTCTCTCTCTGCACTGCTTTCACAGGCCTTTCAGATTACAGTCAAATATTACAGCCCGTGACCAATCTCCAATTAACCAAATGTTGTAGGGCTATAGTATCACCCTTGGCTCCTTTCATGCTCCTTTAACGTTTTTTTTTTTCCAAGGGTCTAGAATATTTTGCAGTTCTGTAGTATAAAATATAATTCTGTTAAAGCCGCCTTACTCTTCCACACAGAACCGATGGAAGCTTAACCTAAATAAATCAGTCTCCCTGTAATGTATTCCAAAATCAGCTTGGAATTAATTGAACCTCAGAAATTATATCCCAATCAAGAAGATTCCAGTTCTCAAAGGCTGACCAAGGAATTGCAGTGTTTTGCCATAAACTACCAGACATAACCAAGTGTCAAATGAGCCAGTCTTTAGACAACATTACATTCATCTCCTTTAGACACTGGCAGCGCTGTGGTGGTTCCCAGCTATACTCTTGTGTGTTTATGTATCACTGACACTGACATTATAGGGAAATAAGTCTATGTCTAAGTCTATAAGGGGCTGTCCACACAAAAGTGAGTCTCGGTATCTTGACATATCTGTGTTTCATCCCCAGAGTGGGAAAATCTCAAAACGCGGTGCTTTGGTGTAGACATCAGCATCAGTAGGGGCCGATCAAGTGAACCCAACTGTTCAGTAGGAGTGTGCGACATGAGCTTAAAATTATACAACAATATGCCATCATGATATTGCAACAACAAGATCTGTGACAATATTTCACAGACATTTTTTATTTATTTTATTCTTTTTTTTATATGTATTTCATTGCCTCGTGTGTTTTATTTATCGTTCTGTACATCATTTTACTCCACTGTGGTTGTTTTAAAGTGCTTAACAAATATAGTTGGACCCTCCATTGTAGGATATAGCAGTAGATAATGGATGGATGGATGGAGAATTTCAAATTAAAAGTGTTTCTTTTAATATGCATTAATTAATATTTAATATGCCAAAATAAAGGATGCATCTAGTCATTAAAAAAACATACAGATATGACTCATTTCAAGTTGATATCGATTGGAGGGCTATGTGTGGCCCATGGGCCATGAGTCTGAGGCTGCAGGTGGTGACAATAAATGCACTACTTTGGAAAAACAATGATGTCATAATCTCACTTCTTACGTCGCTTCCTCACGATTGTCTTCATTGTCGTTGTCTTCTCGTGTTTGCAGATTGTTTGGTCTGTTTGCCTCTTGATAACTTTTATTTTTCTACTTAGTCCTCCATGACTTTCTCCATTTTGACTGTGTTTCTGTGACTGTGTTTCTGTGATTGTGTTTCTGTGACTGTGTTCCTGTGATTGTGTTTGTGTGACTGTGTTTCTGTGTCGGTGTTCCTGTGATTGTGTTTCTGTGACTGTTTCTGTGATTGTGTTGCTGTGACTGTGTTTCTGTGATTGTGTTGCTTTGACTGTGTTTCTGTGATTGTGTTGCTGTGACTGTGTTTCTGTGATTGTGTTTCTGTGACTGTGTTCCTGTGACTGTTCCTGTGACTGTTTCTGTAAATGTGTTTCTGTGATTGTGTTTCTGTGTCTGTGTTCCTGTGATTGTGTTTCTGTGACTGTGTTTCTGTGACTGTTTCTGTAAATGTGTTTCTGTGACTGTGTTCCTGTGACTGTGTTTCTGTGACTGTGTTCCTGTGACTGTGCTTCTGTGATTGTGTTGCTGTGACTGTGTTTCTGTGACTGTGCTTCTATGATTGTGTTCCTGTGACTGTGTTTCTTTGACTGTGTTTCTGTGGCTGTGCTTCTGTGATTGTGTTTCTGTGATTGTGTTCCTGTGACTTTGTTTCTTTGACTGTGTTTCTGTGATTGTGTAGCTGTGACTGTGTTTCTGTGATTGTGTTTCTGTGTCTGTGTTCCTGTGATTGTGTTTCTGTGACTGTGTTTCTGTGACTGTTTCTGTAAATGTGTTTCTGTGACTGTGTTCCTGTGACTGTGTTTCTGTGACTGTGTTCCTGTGACTGTGCTTCTGTGATTGTGTTGCTGTGACTGTGTTTCTGTGACTGTGCTTCTATGATTGTGTTCCTGTGACTGTGTTTCTTTGACTGTGTTTCTGTGGCTGTGCTTCTGTGATTGTGTTTCTGTGATTGTGTTCCTGTGACTGTGTTTCTTTGACTGTGTTTCTGTGATTGTGTTGCTGTGACTGTGTTTCTGTGATTGTGTTTCTGTGACTGTGTTTCTGTGATTGTGTTCCTGTGATTGTGTTGCTGTGACTGTGTTTCTTTGACTGTGTTTCTTTGACTGTGTTTCTTTGACTGTGTTCCTGTGACTGTGTTTCTGTGATTGTGTTGCTGTGACTGTGTTTCTGTGACTGTGCTTCTGTGACTGTGTTGCTGTGACAGTGTTTCTGTGACTGTGTTTCTTTGACTGTGTTTCTGTGACGGTGTTCCTGTGACTGTGTTTCTTTGACTGTGTTTCTGTGACTGTGTTCCTGTGACTGTGTTTCTGTGATTGTGTTGCTGTGACTGTGTTTCTGTGACTGTGCTTCTGTGACTGTGTTGCTGTGACAGTGTTTCTGTGACTGTGTTTCTTTGACTGTGTTTCTGTGACGGTGTTCCTGTGACTGTGTTTCTTTGACTGTGTTTCTGTGACTGTGTTCCTGTGACTGTGTTTCTGTGATTGTGTACTTTCTAGTGTGAGAAAAATGACAACCAAGATGCTTTTATTACTTTGATGAAGTTGGCGTTTGACACTGATGTCAGTGAAAGACTGATGTCTCTCAGGCAGTGGTTTGTTCTGTGATGTTTCTTCTTTGGCAAGCAGACAAACACATTCTTAGCAAACTGAATTTTCCTTGAGCATTTGTTCTTGTTCTCCTTTTGCACTCCATGAGAAGAATCTTCCTTCCTTCCTCTCTCAGTTTTACCGCAGTTGCTCAGACTAGACATCTTCCCTGTTTCTTCCAAGATGTGAAACTCCAGAAAGCATGTTGTTTATTTTTCCATCTTTTTCTTGAGTCCAGTGAACTTCAAAAGACCTAATATTGTAAATACATTTGATGTTGTCAGGGACAAATATCGCAGCTGAGACAGGTGTAAAGTTTACAGAAGATGACGGGAAGGGGGTGTAAGTGAAATTGCCTCATTGTGTGTCACATTGTTGTGACTGTGACAGTCATTCCAGTCAAACGTGGTACTGGCATATTGTAAGAACCTAACTTTAGCCGAATTATCAGTGTATTAATGTTGTAAATCTACAACAGTCTGAAAAAAACATGTGTTGACTGTCTTAAATACTTCAAGACCCGAATAAAAAGAAATCATCCAAGTAATGAAAACCAGTTACCAGGCCCTTGGGACAACAAATCAGGCTGTAAACACATCATTGTTAAAAGTGCAACTGCTAATATGTTCAGCTGCTTCATTTCATATTCAGCATGTGACAACAACATGAGAATGAATTGTGCGAAACATCAGCAAAACAAACGGAATCCATTTGTCATGATCTAGTATTTCTTACCAAATGACCCCAAAGCAGAATATTGAGGTATTAAAGGGGCAGCCTTACAACAAAGAAGTCTTGACCTTTCATGACCTTTCAATTATACATCCATATTTACTTGATTTAGATTAAAGCATCACCACTAAAACACACTCTTCTAGCACATCTTTGGTCTTTTGTGCCATAAAACCAAAAACAATAAGTGAAAATTAAATTGAAAATCCGGAGATAAAGCTCTGCATAATAATCCATCTCATAATAATCTTTTAGCCGTAAAATAATAAATGAAACCCTAATGATGATTTGTGGAGGAAAGCAAAGTTGATGTTTCTATCGTTGATATCAATGGGCAGCGCTGCAGACCTTCACACTTTCACGAACCTCTATTACTGACACACACACACACACACACACACACACAGCCCTGGGCCTGGAAATTGGCTTTGTGCACCCGGAGGCAGAATTCACTGCAGCATCTTGAGAAAATGCATGTGCAAGGACACAGCAGTCCTCTTAAGGTCTGAACCTTTGATCCTTAAGAGACCCCCACCTCCCTCTTACCCCTCAGATACTGGCATCAGTGTAATTGAAGATCATTACCAAACCACAATGCAAGCCTCTCAGCGAGCGTCTCCATAATGGAAATGAATTGTGTGGTGCAGAGCAGCTCACAACAGCAGAAAATGAAAGCCAAAAGGTAGAAGGAGCGAGGGACATATTCCAAATTGAAATGAAGTGGAAATATCCTGTCCACGGTGCCATTGGTTATAGCCAAGGAGCCGAAACGAGCAAGATTACTGGCTTACATTTGTAGCTCCTCAGTGTTTTTGTTTTGTTTCGCTGAAGTGGGGTGGTATTAGGGGGTTGTGTGTGCACTTCAAAAGAATTTGTAACAAACCTAATTCATCTGAAGCGTAGGATGAGCTGGTAAGAAAGATGAAAGATGAAAGTGAGTTGGCATGGAAACAGAAAGCACATCAGTGCTCACTGGCACACAAGAGGGCTGCCTGTGTTGCATGTTGCATTTTTGCGGGAAGGGATCCAGAGAGGCTTTAAGTGCTATCATGACCTTACAAACAAAATTAGCCAATTATGACTAACTAGGGTCCTCAATTTCCACTTTTTTATGAGACTGTGCTTATCATGTTTTCCACCATTTTTACACAGACGTGTAATCTGGAGCATAGAATCAACATTTTTGTTACACACCTTCGAGTGTATGTTTGCTTCATGTACGCTGAGCAACATGGGAGCGAATCCAAGACTTCCAACACACTTAAAAAGCTCATTCCATCTCCGTGTCAGACTTTCTTTCAACCTCTGGCTGTCCCCAGCTCTGTTTTTTTTCCTCTTATTGTAGATGCAGGTGAAGTATTAATTGGAAACCCATATATCTTCTTTTTCCATTTGATGTCAGGGAAGGGGAATTCCACAAGTTGCTACTGCACAGACCTCCAGTGCTGCTGTTGCTGCTGCTACTACTACTACTACTACTGCACACACACACACACACACACACACAGGTGTGTCTCCATGAGGACTTCTGTCTGTGTTTATGTCAAAGTTCCTAAAGAACACACAGATTTGCACTGTAGAACCTCAGAAATGAGTTTCTACCTCATTTGGTCCTCATGAGGAGTACTGGTCCTGAAAAAGGTCCTGAAGAGTTCACAAAAACAAACGCGCACACACACAGACGCCCTTATAAATGTCAGCAGAACACAAAATAAACAAAATAACAGTGAAGATCTCAGAGGGGGAAAAAAAAGAAAGAAAAGTCTTTTTCTGCACACCGAAGCAGCATTCACAGAACAAACACAGCCCAAGTAAGAAAACAACATGAAAGTAGACAATCATTTCCAGAAAAGCAAACACTGGATGAGACTGTTGCCCCCAAACATTTATGGTCTGAACATGTGAAACAAAGAAGGCTTTTAAACAGGTAAACCGCCAGGACACAGTGTTTACCTTTTCATGTTCTCTCTCCGCAGAAAGGAGTTTGATCTTTTTCTCCTGTATTTCCCGCAGTGTCACAAACACAATGCAGAGTCTCGCGGCTTCAAAGGCCGCCGGTGACAGGTTCAGGGGGAAAAGATCAAATATTCATTTCTAAGACAGTGAATGGAAATTTAAATGAAATACAGTGAAAATAGGAAAGTGACTGCTTGTGTCACTGGTGACAGGAACTCACATGAGAGGAGGAACCTTTGGGCTCTGTCGTTTTATTTCTGCATTTTTTATTATGTTGTTCAACATGGTGAAAATTCTTGTTTTTGTCTAAAGTGCACTTCATCTTTAAAGTTCTTTGTTTGACGACGACACAAACAGACGGACTTCAGGCTTGTTGTCGCTGTAGCCTTTAACTGAAACATTAATCATATTATCATATGACAATCCTCTCTCAACTCACTTGCTTCAAACCCTCAACAAAATATTCGTCTGTGCTTCTGTGGCACACCCAGCAAAGAGCTGATGTAATTAAACTGCAGTAATATGACATATTTAATGTATGTCCTTCCAAACCAAGACCAGCATCACTCTCTAATGGCCTCGTGTTTATGATTATATGGGATATTGATTTCAGCTCTTTAAAGAGACGTGTTTTTTTCCTGTCATCCAAACATCTCTCTCATGGTTGCTTGTTTACAGCGAAACTCCTTTAAATCGTAAAACAACAACAACAACAAAGACAGATAGCAAACATATGCGTGTAAAAGATTCCCACAGCAGTTCTCAGCAAACAACCTCCGTCACTCTTTCAAGCAACTGAACAGCTCTCATGTTCATGAGGATGTCAACTGAAATGTGGACGGAGTGAAAACCCATCGTGGAGCGTCTCATCAATATGACAATGATAACAACGAGGATGACCTTGGAAATCCTCCAAAGCCAAACTTCAGAAAGGGAGGAGGAGCTCCCTCCACTTGGGTTAAGTGTGTGAAGAGGTGGAGGGATTTAGTGGATGACTGTGATCCCTGCCTGGCCGGCACACAAAGAGGGAGTGTCTGCGTCGAAAAATCAGAATATGAGGAAAATCCATCACCGCTGTCATGTTTTCCTGGTGTTTGAAATGAAACGTTAGCGCCACTGATCACATGAGATCCTCCCCGTTATCCTCGCTTGTTCTCTTCTTCTTTTTTTACCAAGGAAATGGCAATATATCATCCCAGCTTACTTTTGTTTTATGTGTGGATGCATTTAAAAGTGTGAATGACTGCTCCAGCAGCAGCAGGGAAAGCGGAAGGCGGACCAGCCAGCACATGTTGAAAGGCATGGTTGCTCTTTAATGTGGCTCCAGCTCGGGAGTCCTGGGCCTAATGAGGTGCTGTGGAGTTCCGCTGCTCCAGCTCCCATCGCCTACACGCCAGCAGCCCACATACGACTGCCACTGTTGCACCATTCAGGATCATTAAGGAGATGCTCCCGAATTCCTCGAGGGAACCTGAAAGTGAAGAACAGAGAAGATTAAAAAAAAGAGAGAAAGAAAATGACAGGCTTCAAGATTGGCACGCGGAGCGCTGGGCGAGAAACCATCGTCTGTTTGCCAGCGGCCGCACCCTGCAGCCAGCACACACACACACACACACACATTCATGTTCGACATTCATGACTTGAGGGGACATTGCATTGATTTACACTCATTTCCTGGAGATTTACTCTAACCTTAACCACTATTACTACTGGCCTAATCCTAATCCTGACCCTGACCCTAACCTCAACCTAACCTTAAAACATATCTTCACCTTAAAATGCAGTAATTTACGTTATGGGGACTTGTTTTTTATCAGGTCCCCATAATGTGACTGGTTTAGGTCCCCACAACATTAGTAATACCTGGACACTCATTAAACACACACACACACACACACACACACTCAGACAGACTGATCCTTGATCAACAATCAGGAGTTGCTGTGTGTCTGAAGGAACAGGAAACTTTAAAATATTGTAATTTGTGATTTCTGAACCTTTATTTATGTAAGAAAATAAACTTTCACCCCATAAAGTGTGTTAAGGAAGAGTTAAAAGACCATTAATAAATGTCACAATTCTTAGCAAATCAAACAAATGAAGACAGACATTGAGAGGGTTCATGTTTGTCAAGCCTTAATCTACAGCCGTATGATGAATAGACTAACGATGGTTCTCTTTAAAGATGCTTGTTTTTTCTCTCTGATGTGAATAAAAACACATTTAGAAGTGAAGATCATCCAAACTTTGTCTTCTGCTGTGGTTTTAATAGCTAATGCAGACACATTAAAGGATTTTGCTCTGAAAGTCTATTCCACAATGATTTCAGCAGTAGATTTATTAACCCTTTAACACCGAGCGTATCGCAGGCGCACACGTTTGCACAAGCGCACTTTGCATCGCGCCAAAAACGCGTGTAACGCGTTTGACATGTTAAAAAAGTTACATGTCAAAGTGTCATTTTTTTGGCCTGTTTCTGGACATTGAGACAAAGACTCAACCAAATGTTATCTTTAAATATGTGTTATACTTTAATTTAACACTTAATTTAATTTTACTACAGTGTGTTTCTTCATTTTAAATTGTGTATTATTGTAAATAACTGCCAGATATTGAAAGTTATTTGGGAAAAATGGGCAAAAGCACTGACTCACAGGACATTTTCTGGCCCTTTTATGGTTAAAAAAAAGTCTAAAAGTCCAGACAGACATTTTGACTGTGAGGTGTTAAAGGGTTAAAGTTAGTTTTATTACCTACCACAGACAGAGAAGAAGAAATAAATGGAAATAAATGGTTTCCTATTGATTATGTTTTATATGTCGCCTCAAAATAAAACTGTTATAAAATATATTAACCTCCTTGAGTGATAATATGATGAACAACACATGGAAATGAGATGGAAGGCAAAACTGTGGATCTACGGCTAAAGAGGCGTGATCACTCAAAGACTTTCATGGGTAATTTGACTTGGATAAGTCTTGGATCAGTGAAATTAGTCAGACTCATTGTTCCCACATTAGTAGCCAATTAAATCTACTTACTATAACAAAAAAAAATTCCCGTCTGTGATCTACAGCAGCATGTCCTTCACAAGACCAGGTCTGTAATAGACTGCACTAATCACAACAACTCTTTGAGTTTCAAGCTCTTCCCCTCAGGCACAGATTCAGTCAACTGCACTTTTAAGTGCAATAAAGGTTTAAAGTTCACGTCATAAAAATGCTTCATTTGCATTTGAAAATGAAGCATTTTAGCTTTTTTTGTTTTGTTTTTTGTCAGATTTTTGTTTGTTTGTTTTTTTTATCCTGTGCCAAATGTCCTCTCTGGGACAATAAAGGTGAATTGAAGTGATAAATATTGTAATGTTGTAATCTTGTAGACATTTGAAACCAAACCTCCATTTGCTTGCGTTACACTACACATATCAAGTATGAGCTTCAGAATCAAAACAGCCGTTCCAACATCAAAGAGGGTTAATAGAAAAAGTGAAAATTCCTGACTTGGTAATATTGGTGTGGTTATTTTTGTATGTGTATGTGTATGCACGCTGCTGCTGCTGCTGCTGCTGCTGCTGCTGCTGCTGCTGCTGCTGCTGCTGCTGCTGCTGCTGGTGTGTGACAGTGGTACATACAGCCAAACGAACAGGATGAATAATCCTCGACACCATCAAAGGATCCCCAACAGGGAGCTCAGGCCATGACAGCGGCACATACGGCGAGTCTCCCAGTCTGTCTCATACCCCCTGGGGGACGGCGGTGGCTGAGGAAAAAAGGGAGTGAAGTAGAGAAATGGGTGAAATGACGGAGAAGAGAGGAGGAGAGGAGGAGAGGAGGAGAGCCGAGAGGGGAAATTGGAAAGGGAGAGAAAGAAATAGAAGAGAGTGGGGGCTGCAGTAGAGTGTTAAAGAGCTATTCCTTTGGTTGATGGAGCCAAAATGTAGAGTTGTGTCTGTATTCAGGGACGTATAGGACTCACTCGCCCCAAAATGATGACCAGCTTAAAGCTGTAGTTCATTATTTAAATATAAACTAGTGTCCATTAGATTCACACCGATGTTAAATGGCTTCACGCAGTGTTGATGAAGTTTGTCAGCTCCACAAAACTCTCTCTGTGTTTCACAGTATAGTGGACTGGAGTCGAGGGCCGGGTTAACTACGACCACCAGCAGTGTTGACCAACAGGGTGCAGAGGAGGGGGGAGGGTGTGTTAGGAGGCAGCCAGACAGAAGGACGGGGAGGAGAAGAGAGGAGGGGCTTTAAGCCTTAGAACACACAGCATTTAGGAAGCTTTTTTCATCATAACCTAGCAAAAGTGCAATTTTCATCAACTCTATAAACACACCTGAGGAAAAAGTATTTTTTTTAAAAAAAGAATCGGGTTGAATTTGTGAAATTTGGAAATACGTCAATAAGTTCAAAGTTCACTTGGCTCTGATCTGTGCCGTGTGAGGGTTAAATGTCGGCACTATGAACTGACTGATATGATGGAGAGAAGGAAGGTTGATATATTATGTGTGGAAGGGAAGCAAGGCCAGGAGCATCAGAGGTGGATTCAAACGTTTCTACCAAGGTTGAGATAGAAAGTCAAAGGGGTAACGAGGATCGTGAAGGAAGAGCTTGTGAAGAGTGTTGTGGAGGTGACCAGAGACATCAGACACACCGGGAAAAAGGCCACTCCAAAAATAAGCAATATAAAAATGAATACAAGATATTGTTAGAAGTAATAAGCAAAAAAATCTGCCAATGGAACAAGTGAAAATTCTCTTGGTAAGATTTCTTGAAATAAGACATTATATTTAAGGCTTACAAGATTGATCTTGAAATTAGCTGGAAAAACACATTTTCAGCTATATTTTACTAGTATTGTGATGTTTTGTCTCTCATAATAAGCTTGTGATGCTCAAAAATACTATTTTCCCCTCAAAAGTAGCATCTTTTTTTGTCATCCTGTTTGTTTCAAGTGTATTTAACAAATGTATTGTGACACTGTTCTAGATTTAAGTCCACCACCTACTTCAAATTAGATTAGAAACTTGTCTTGAAAACTTGTCTTGAAGCTCCTGACGTGTATTAGGCAGCGTAAGAAAAATAGCCTTTGTCTCAATTCAACTTAAAACTATTTCTTGAAACAAGACGATTCATCTTTTTCAAATAACACAGCAACTTAAAAGCTTTATGACATAAAGCTTGTTTCATCTGAGATGTGACTCAAAAAAACACTTTCCACTTAACAAGATAATCAAGATGCATGGTCTAAAAACAAGCTCCTTTATCTCACTTTTATCTGACTCTTTATTTTGTCTCTTATTAAGTGTGATGAGATATTTTAACTAGAAATTAGAAAAGTATACTTCACAAGATTTAGAGTTTTTGCAGTGCGGCATCATGAGTTTGAAAGTGATGTCAGTCAAAAGAGAAAGAGGAGTTCTGGAGTAAGTTAGATGAAGTGCTAGAGAGTTAGGAGAGCGTGGAGATTGGAGCAGACCTCAGTGGTCATTGTTTAGGAAGGGAACACAGATCATGAGGAGGTGTTGGTTTGGAGATGAGATAAAGTAAGAGAGGCAAGGTGGAGATGGTTTGATCACGTACAGGAGGAGGTCTAGTGATTACACTGGTGAAGATGGAGCTGCCGGACAGGAGGAAAAGAGGAAGACCACAGAGAAGGTTCATGGATGCTGTGAAGGAGAACATGAGGACAGTGTGTGTGACAGAAGAGGACACAGTGGAGGCAGATGATCCGCTGTGGTGACACCTGAAGGGAGAAGATATCATAAATAAAACCAGACCTTGACCTTGACCATGACACACAAGGACTTGCTCACACTCTGGAAGACCTTGATGGAACCAAGACCACGAGGAGTTGGCTGTTGTGTTTCCATCCTTCACACTTTTATTCCCCCTTCTTCCCCTTTCATCTCCTCTCCTCTCAGCCTTGCTGCATTACCGTCTGACAGGGAAATACAGGAGATCACAGCTGGCTTGAGGCCCACAGATAGCACCGCTCTCTAGTGTCTACCACCGCCTCAGATCCTGGGCCAGTTCTCCTGACCCGCCTCTGAGGTCAACCTTGGCTGTTCTCTACACCCTCAGTGTGTCTCCTGAGCCGATGCCCGTCCCACCAGCGCTGGCACACACACTTCCCCTCACTCCTCTTCCTGCCAGCTCTTTACACAAAATCAAAGAGGATACAATGCCGTGTTTTGGTTAAAGAGATTGACGTGTAATTAACCTTTGACCCCTTCGCTTTGTGTCAGGAGAGGTACGGAAGGCAGGTTAGCTAACAGTAGGAATGTTAGCGGCGTACCGCGGGGGATAGACGAATGAAAAGACCGTCCATTAACCCGTGTGACTCACACAACCTCTGCTGCTGTGGAAACTCCAGGAAACACATCTGAGACAACAGTAAGGAGACGATCAGAATAATGAACTGCATATACTTATACAAGCAAAAGTTGATGAATCTTTGAAGAATTAAAACATCATTACAACTGAATCATTTTGGAAATAACATTTATCAATTATGAATCTATTACTAAATGAATCGATGAATTAACAGGTTTTAATTATCTTGAACTGTAACCCTGATCTAAGCTTTGTATCGAATAACAAACCTCACACACAACTATTTTGATAGTTGATAGTTTCTATAATAACTGAATGTGTTAAAAATGTATGTTAATTTAACTTAAATGTGAATATTTTCTGTTTTCTTTGCTCCATATCACAACATCACTAATAATCACGGAATAATTTTTGCTTTGTGGACAAAACAAGACATTTAAGAACATCATCATGTTTTCATTTTCTGGACTAAACAAGTACTCGATTGACTAGTTAGTTGCAGTCCTAATTGCACGCGTACAGAAGGTTTAAAAAGGTCTATCGACAGCTTAGGTAACGTAGACAGAATCAGACGGATGATTTGTGTTTTGTAGATAAAGTGGTCGTTTGCGTTATCTGTGTCAGTGTTGGACGCAAAATAACATCCCTGACTTCCACAGAAGCACAAAACAGCCGTTTAACAAAATAAGACGTTTAACTGCACTGCAGTCAGTGGAGGTTGTCGACCAATAACTATTCACATCAATAACATTTCATGGAAACATAAGTAAACCTGAAAGTTGCTCTTTATTTTTCTAGTCAAATCTATTCATTAGATTAATGATTCGATTAGAGCTGCAACTAACGGTTATTTTCATAATCGATTAATCTGTCGATTATTTTCTCGATTATTCGTTTGGTCCATAAAATATTAGAAAACCTTAAAAAATGTTGATCTGTGTTCGTCAAACCTGGAAATGATGATGTTCTCAAATTATGTCTTTGTTATCCAGAGCAAAGAAATGAAGAAAATACTCACATTTAAGAAGAATCTTGTTTTAATCCTGAAAAAAGCTTCAAACCGATGAATCGATTATCAAAATAATTGCCGATTAATTTAGTCATCGTTTCATCGATTAATTGTTTCTTTGTTAAATTGCTCTAGATTCAACCAATGACTGCCTAGTTGCAGCACTCCTTCTGTTTGTTTGTCGTCATAGAAACACAGAACAAACCTGTGATCAGATTAGCAGCCACATTGTTCAAATCTGATTCTAATCTCAGTCATCACAGATCAGCATGTACACCAGTGATACCCAAACTTTTCACACGTTCCTGTACCCTGTAAGACATTGACCTTCAGCCTCCAATCTAATGTAGTGTGTACACCCAACACACAAAAAATAAGCTTTATTTATATCAATGAATTTGACTGTATGTCAGTTTCAAAATGTAATCAGGCCGTTTGCTTTTGTTTTTTTGTCTCATTGATAGGAATAGAAACCGCTGATGTACACAAATACTTCATCATCGTATATGTGGGACCACTTGTTATTTATGTTGGAGATAAGTTAAGTTAAGGAACTTCATAAGCTGACACTAGCTTGAGAGGACGACACTCTCGGTTCTTGTCGTTTATTTTTAGGGGTTTAGGGGGAAAAAACTGCGTGGATTCAGCTCTGACTGTCCTCATCCGTGTTGCATGGCCACATATTTGAAAATTAGAATTAACAATCGCATTTCTGTGTCCACACAGCCCTTAAAAATAATAACTCAAAAGCCTGGAAATCTGAGCTTAATCCCAGTGTTCCCGCTTACCTTTACATACATGAATAACGGAAGGAGTGAGAAGGTGTTACAGAGACATGTAGATGTGCACAGTCATACGGCTCAAACGCTGCTGCTGCTGCTGCTGCTGCTGCCAGTTTAAAGATAGTTCTCATCACATGACCCTCTTCTGAGCCATCCCTCCCCCAATCTGGCAGTTGTGTGACATTGTTCATCAGCAATTACATAAAGCCCTTTCTGCTGCTGCCGGTGTAAGGCGGCATCTATTCACATGCAGATGTTACTAAGTCCTCCTCGTGTTTTTGTTTTGGCTCCCCCCCTCCCTCACCCCCTCACCCCCTCCCTCCCACAGCTTCATCTATTTATGCATCTTGTTATTGACAACATGCTGGAGAAAAAAGCAGGTCAAGCTAAAACTGTGGACAGGACAGAAATATTCATCAGTGCGCGGCCACCTGCACGTTCTGAGCGTATAGACGACGACATGAGCGTTTAACGGTCGGCGTGACGCTCTGTCGTCTATCGTTTTTCTTCCTAAAGCGACTGAACAATGGTCTGATATGTTTCATTCCTCCCTCAGTGTCGCAGCAGCGTTTCATCATATGCTGAATTGTCTTCTTTCATCGCGTAATGTCACAATAATTCAGAAATCACGGGGACATTACGCAACGCGCTGTAACTCTATTACCTCATTGTCACAGTTGACATTGTTGTGAGGGCGGGCACAGTGTCTTCCAACGCTATAATCCCACACATTCAAACGTCCCCTCGCACAAGAGAGAGAGAGAGACACACTGTGACTTCCTTCCTGTGCCAGAGACAGCGAGTCACTCTGTGACTGCTTGGCCATTTCTAATTATTTCATGCCCCTTGGTTCTGCACATGCAGGATGACACGGCATAGTGTTAGAGAAGAATGAGGGTGATTGACAGCCGGCCCCCATCCCACAGGAGCTCATTAGGCTTCCCGACTAAAAGCTAGTGGGCACGCTCACGCTGCTCTTGCCTCCTTCTTCCTCTGGTCTTCCTTTTAGTCCTACATTCAGTAAGTTGGAAAAAGAAATGCCTGAACTCAGCTGCAAGCAGAGACTGAACTTAGTGTGCTCTTATCTCATCTGATCTGAGGATCAGCTCAGAATAAAAGTTTTTTTTCTCTCTCTTCTCGAGCCCTGCACTCTTTCATTTTAAGTTTCTTTTTCTCTGTGAGGTTTTCTCCACTCATCTCAGCCCCTGTGCCTCTTTTACATTTGGGTTTGAGAGAGTATTCTCCCTCTTGCTCGCTCGTCTCTTGCGTTCTCTCTTTGGCCCGCTTTTCTCTGCCTCTCTTGGGGTGATACAAGGCAGTGGTGCGGGTTCTAAGAAGCCCTTGAAGTGTTTGCTGCACAGAGAGTACTTTAAAAGGCCATTTCATCATCTTCATGAAGCAGCTCTTGAGACCAAGCTCAAATATGACTTATGTGAAACTAGTATAAACTCCCTGGAAAGTTTTGTTGGGCGCTTCACCGTGCTGTGTGTGGACGTCCTCTCCTGCTGCTTGTTTGTCGTCTTGTTAGCTTCAGATCCTCATTTATCTACAGAATGTTTTAAGTTACTGGACGCTGATGGCTTTTAATTATCGTGAACTGTAACCCTGATCTAAGCTTTTATGTTTTCCAGAACTAGCGAATTGCAAGCCTTTCTCTCACTCACACACACACACACACACACAGACAGACACACACACACACACAGACACACACGCCACATTTCCTCTGCTAAATTAAAAAGTGGAAGGCTTGGTTGTGCAAAGACGCCTCTCTCAGTCTCACACGTTAAGGGCCCAGACTTCACTGGGTTTTGTGGAGTGGCAATTATGACATGCCAATTAGCCAGAGACAGAAAGATGGATTTGCACCTCATCAGTTTGTAATCCGCTCTCGAACTGAGGAAATCTCCAGACTTTGGAGCATCAGATTCGGTTCATTCACCACCCGTCATTTAAAGCATCTGTCACTGCACACGTGTGTGGGGCTAAATACATACAGATTCAAGGAGTCGTGCATACGGCGTGTCACATGACAACAAAGGCAAACATGTGCAGGAAGAGAGATACGTTTGAAATACGGAGAGTAAAGTAGGCGAGAATGTTTGATTTTTGTTTTTGAAAATCACAGAAATTGTTGTTAGAATTCTCTAATATCTTTTAATTCCTTTATATTCAAAGCTTTACTTAAGAACAATCACAATAGCATTCATTTACATGGCAGCACTGAAGAGAGTTTATCTAATGGATTTATTTACCTTGGGCGTGGTTCACACACACACACACACACACACACACACACACACACACACACACACACACACAGAGAGACTATTGTGTTTAAATGGATGCGTGGCGTCTTATTTATCCTGCATTTGTTTTGTTTGAGTCCACATTGACCCGGCTCCCATCCCTCCTCTAAAGCTGTTTGCTGCTTCTGTCTCCCAATTATTTTCCAAACACATCTGAGGAAGTTCCCATTTGTGCTCATGCAACTCAGTCTCGTCAATTACTTCTTCTGCTCGCTGTGTAGTACCAAGACTTAAAGGCTCAACAGCTTGTCGTGGGAGCCGGGGTAAATACGACGCTCTTTGAGGCAGTGTTGACTGTCAAATCACACGGTTTCATCTGCGATTAACATTATTTACGCCGTTGTTTGTCCTGGGTTTAGGTTGTAAGAAATTAATGATGGATTTTAGCAGCCCATAAACACAATCTTTTTTCAGTGCCAAGCCAATGATTAAATACAAATTAAGAAGAAAGCGGCGGATCAATATGGTTTTGATCATTGGTTCATGTTCTGTTTGATGTCTCAAATAAGGAGCGCATCATCCCAAAAATCTAAAACCTGTTGCCTCAGTTGCAGTAAGAGCCGTTCATTTCATGGTGTAGGTTTGTTTGGAAATAGCGAGGTTTACTGGAGTGTCCTTTGAGTCTGCTGATCTCTGACCCATGACCACCATCTTCACACCATTAACCGATTGTCACCGGGGACCAGAGAACAGTCTCCTGGGATTTTGACAGATTTTACAAAAACTCATGGCTGCACATGATGATCAACCGATACATATGACTGGAAAACAAAAAAATCACTCATAAACAATGACTCTTCTTTATACCTACAAGGGAAAGTGAATCATCTCATCTTTGAAAACATATTTTCATTCTGACAATAACTCTAACTCTAATGTGCCAACTCAGCGGAATGACTGACTCATATTTCTTATAAAAGACAACTGGTGAACCAAAATCTGATATTACTCACACTGGTGTACCAAACAGAAAGAGCCTCAAACACAAAACTCCTCAAATACTCAATATTAATCCACTGAAGCGAGCTGTTATTACTGCACTGGTGTGGGTTTGTTTTAACCCTTTAAAACAAAGTTGCACGTCAAAGCTAACATGTGGTTATCACGGTAATTCACTGATGCTGTTGCAGGACACCTCTGAATCAGTGTCTGTGTCACCAGGGAGGAGAGAGTTGGAAAAATGATTGTACATAGTTTCCATTTTTTGGCCTGTTTTTGCACATTGAGACAAAGACTGTTCGAATTTCAAATTTATCACACATTATTCTGGAAAAATTGGCCTTTTATGGTTAAAATAAGTAAAAACAAAGTCCAGATGGACATTTGAGGCTTAGGTGTTAAAGGGTTTTATGCACATTTCTGTAAGAATGTATCATTTTCTGTTTTTTACCTGTCTTTGAGTTTAGTTTGACCTTTTATAAAATAAAACCATTGTTGTTCTCAGCTGTTTCATTATTGTTAATGATAAAAAGTCAGGTTGTCCATCTTCTGATGAGGTTTCCCAGAGATACTATTCATATTAAACAATGTTTTTGTTCATGTGAACAGAGCCGCTCTTTGTTTGAGTCAAAACATCAACAGCTGAACTGTGTGTCTGGGCTGCTGTAGGAACATGGAGGCGCACGATGGCGGACTTTGTCAAAGCATGACCTTTCACTAAAGTGCAGTATAAAAGGCTTATTCCAAAGATGTTTTTATTTTTGAGGAATTATACGCTACATACGGGTAATATATTCAGTTTCTGCCAAAGAAAAAACAAAGTATGCTTTTTTAAACTTACTCTCCTTTCTTCACTGATAGTAATATACCAACATGTAATTATGTGATGCTTTAAGTCGTCTTTACATTACTACTGCTGCTACTACTGTATAGAAAATCACACAAGACGCTGATATGTTGACAAGCTGCATCTCTACGTGTGACGTGATTCTTTCAATGGCGACTTGTGACATTGTGTCGTGACAGGAGCTCACTGTGCAAGTCTTCACTGACAGGCTCGCACACGTGAAGCCATGGAGGAAGTATACGCAACACATCACTGACAGCGACACTTTTAGCCCTGACGAGGACAACCAACGCAAACGACGACAGAAAAAAAGTGTGAGGAGAAACAGGCGGTGTTAGTCGTGCACCATAGTGTATTTTAATTGTGCTGCATCCTGAGTTCCTCCTCCTCCTCCAATCAGACAGACTTACTCAGGCACACTTCAGAGTGACCACGAGGGAACAAACGAAAACAATGGCAGGGCAAACAAACCAGCCCTGATCTGAAAGCGCTGAAGCGTCCTGTGGTAGGAGAAACAGAGCTGTCACAGGGCTTTCCCGAGCAGACAGCCATTCCTTCACGCTCCCGTGTAGATTTCCCTCCAAGGCTTTTACTTTCCCAACATTTTTCACCCTACACTTTCTTTGCGTTCACGACTTCCTCACTGCCGCATCTCGGTGTCCCCCCCTCCCTCTCTCGCTCTGTCATTCAGCCCATCTGGGCTGCCTGGTGGAGTCGGGAACATCGGTCCCTGTCAGCGGAGCTCAGTGGGGCCCTGTTGAAGACACAAAGGGCGGATTACTGCAGCTGCCACTCACACTAAGACCCACACAGCAGCTCCTTGGAGTCTATACCAGTGTCCTCAACCCTCACACTCAGGCCTATCACAAAGGGACATCATTAGCTCTGGCACAAAGGAAACGCCTGCTCTCCTCGTCTTGAGCAACACCGCAATCAGGCCCACAAATAGCGTGATTAGTTACGATGATATGCATGTGTAATGTATGCTAAGGCAGTATCATCTGCTGAAAAGAAAAAGGCGGGGTCAAGGAGCTTTGTTTTTATGGAGCACATTTTCACAGTTTTTGTTGCATGCATGCTGTGAGCGGTGTTTTTTGTCTTGTACACACTCAATATACATATATATGTATATATATATAGTTTAGTTTATAATCAAGCAATTAAAAAAGCTTTTTGTTCATGTTTCCTTCCCTTTAAAGAATCTTAAATATTTCTCGAGTATCAGATTCAGTGTAGACTTCATCACATTGCAATATATTTTAATTATACATTAAAAAAAAAAAGTGTTTTAATTGGACGAAAATTCCTCTTTGTCTTGATTGTGGCATCTGCTGAGACTATATGTTTTAGTCAGAGAAATCATTACATTTATCTTCATTGCAAGAACAAAGACTCTCTCATCATCAAACAGGCACAATACACACAGTTTCTTGTCTTTCTTATTTAATAGTTTCTCATATCGCTGAAAAGAAGCAGTTGTTTGGTGCTTCTGACCAATATTAACTTTGTTTTCACTGTTTTTCTGAGGAGCTCATCTGGTCGTCATGTGTCATGCACTCAGACACACAGCATTTGTTCTCTAAACACCAGGCTGAAGACTTGTGTAGACACGGCATCATTTATTAAATCATTTATTCGCTCATGTTGGCTCTTAAAACAAAAATGCACATCTTCCATTTTACAGATTAATCAGGGAGCTTGAGTTTTCCCTGTCAATTGTTTTATCCTGGGGGATTATATCAGCATAACAACAGCCTGTGAATGTGTTGGATTAAAGCGAGGAAAAACATAAAAATCAAGTTCAAAGGCTTGAAAAAGAAGTTGCCTTTTAGGTTTGAACCTGGAGCAGCGGCAGAGCACAAAGAGAGGAAGCGTTCCCATGTTTTAATGTGCGGTGGGAGGAGTTTCTGTCGATGAAAATGTGCGAACATTAATCTCTGGAGGATCGGTTTCCGTTAAATTATTGTCCAGGTTTTGTCCCTGGACTCGACATGGCTTTATGTCTTTATGTCTGACAGTGTGGTGCCTGAGAACGTGACCCCCGTCACTACTGGCATTCCCAGATATATCAAACATGTACGCGGCAGTGAAACTGGATGGAGATGGAAACACAGAAACGCTCAAGGGAGGCTTGTTTATGAGCATCACTGGAAGTCAAAGGAATCAGAAGAGTGTAAATGGCAGTAACAGCAGTGAGGAGGGCACAAACACTGGAACAATACCAACAATAAGGGCAGTGGGTCGCCCCACCCTGAATGAATTATCTTCCCCATATACTGTAACCCAAGTATTTTAATGACACACAAGACAATTTGTTAAAACAGTATGAATGTTTACAGAACACGGCTCTTTAACGAGGCTGACATTTCGCTCACTTTTCTTGAATCTCACTCTCGCCGGCCTTTCGTGACCACACTTAATGAAGCAGATGGCAGGGCGAGGCGGGGAAACGGGGGTTTTTGGCACAGCTACCTCACTATACGTCCTCTAGGATTTTACTGTTTCAAATTTGGCTGAAATTGGTCTGTGACGGGGGCGAGACTGGGGCCAGGAGTTCAAACAGTCTCCGTGCCACATTTTCTCGCTCTATTAAAATAAGCCCCAAAACAAACAGGGCGGGGCTGTAGCTTCACAGCAGACGCGACGTCACATGTGCCCTCCGTGATGCACAGATCGCACTTGAGAAATATTACCTGCAACCACATGTCAGAGCTCAGAGGAAATGGGAGGAGGGGGGAAAAAATGGCATTTTTCACTTTGGGATCAGCCCAGAAAATGAAGGCCAGTGAGTGAGAGTAGAAGTGTGCCTTTGATATCCACCTCACACACCGACAAGAACAAGAACACACTCAATAACCAGCACATGAAGTAAAAAACATCAAACTCAGCACACTTTCCCAAACCTTTACTCACTCACTCACTCCAGACAGAACTTTTAAATGATGGTGTCTGATCACAGCTTTTAATGTGTTAAAAGATAATCATTTAAGACATATCAGTATCAGTAATCACCACTTTTATCAGAAGTAATTAAAACAGTGACGGGATAAGGGGATTGCTTTTGTCTACCCAGGAACATGGCCCATTCTTTTCTTTCCTTTTTTTCCCCTGTGCCCGAGGCCTGCCAAGAAGAAATGACTCATTTGCAGCAATTTCTTCATGTTGGGAGACGTGGAGGGAAAACCCTTAGAAAAAGGAAAGAAATTAGTTGTTTCCCCCACTCTGTTCCAGAGTGCCTACAATAACAATCATTGGATGCTTTTTAAATACAACAAAGGAGCCGAGCCAAGGTGCCGAACTAAACCTGTCAAATTGGCAGCATGTGTGTGTGTGTGTGTGTGTGTGTGTGGAAACGCTTTCCTCTCCAGTAACAACTCCGGGGAATTGTGGACATTTCCTCTGTGAGACTAGAACAAATCAATCAGCACAAGTGAATATCACACTCCAGTGGTTTTAACAGTTAATATCCTGATGGTGTTGCTGCACACAGGAAGTCAGCCTCCAACCTGGTGAAGCATTGCAGTGCAGGTTCTCTTACTCAACATTCATTAGTGGTGAAGCATCTTCCATCCTCCAAAGCAAATCTTCCCCTATATCCAAATGTTATTCTCTTTCATGTTTGTTTTTTTCTCTCCACACTGTGCTTGTGATGACACAACATAGCACTCGCTGTTGTGGCATCTTCACCACAGTGACCACTAGGGGCATGAAAGGGGCTGTTGTCTCTATCACCCCCTAAAAAAAACAACAACGACCAAAAAAAGCACTTTGGAAATGAAAAGGAAGATAAGCAAAATTACGATCTAAATTATATTTGACAATATGTAAATAAATGAGTAAAACGATAACAGTACTGACACACACACACACACACACACACACAGAGACAGAGGCAAAGCAGGCTGGCTGTGTTTACTGTTTGGCCCCGTGTGTTGATGTGATGAGACACTCAGGCTGATAACACAAGGCCAGAGATACTGCAGGTCCGTGTTTGATCTCAGGCAGCCGACGCGGGCTGAGCGGGGCGATGGGCAAAGACGGAGGACTGAGGTCAGCGAGGTGTACTGTGTGCTTGATTACAGACTGGATGGGGGGCCCCGTGACCTCTTAGCAGGTCAGCACTGAACTCTGACCCCCCGACACAGCAGGCCCTGACGCGCTGTTCAGTGCTTTCTCCAATAACACAGTGGGATGAAAGGAGTAGCTGTGTGTATACTGAGAGGACGGGGCCACTTCCTTTTTGGACCTGAAGACAGAAGCTCGCACCACAGCAGCGCACAGTGGAGGACAGCTGGTCGCTGGTGTTGAAGCTCGTCCAGCCTCTGGACATATGTAGACCCCGTGCAATAAAGAGGGGCCTTGTCATGCCTCTCCAACCTGATCAATTACACCGGGGGAGAGTTTGCCCTTTCCCACAGAGAAAGTAAAACTATAAGACTTTCACTTATAAGAGGACGAGAACACGGTGTTCATACACACACAAAACGTGTCACACTATTTGTTTTATTTTAATAAACTTAAGACCTACTTGGTTCATTGTTATGTGAGAGAGAGACGTGACAACAGTGGACTGTAAAACATTATACACCGACAATGTACATGAGAGAGTAAGTGGAAGCTAACCTTAGCTGGAGCTCGTGGTTTTGCTTCCCCGTCGTGGAGAAAATGATCCACACTGGCATATTACAGACCGTCATTTCACTTCTCCTCTGGTCAAGACATTTTTGAGAGGGGTACTGAGCTGTTTGACGTTCTGACCCATGGTTGAAGCTCGCTGTGTAGCTTTCCTGACAGTGCTACCAGCTGTGTTATTGGGTGGAAGGAGGTGGGTGGTGCAACGGACCAAAACATGAATAAAGTTTTTGTCCCCCAAAAAACATTTAAATGACTATGGTTTTCAGTCAAAGCAGTATTTAATTGTGTGGTAACTTCCTTCATCTCTGATGTAACGATATATCGTGGTCATTTTATGACTTGCATACATTACATTTCTTACATAAATATTGCAGTAAACATGGCGTTACATTTTGTGTTGTGGTCCGTTGGAATCGTTCGCACAGGCGCGCTCACACGTTGAATGACAGCCCCTATCAATAACTCAAACCCATGGTGCCAATATGCAAATTCGGGTGAAGGTGGTTGTCCCAGCTGGGTGAAGTTTTTATGTAAACACTCACTGTCAATTTCCATCGAGGCACCTTAGGTCAGCCAAGTGTTAATCTGCCCATTAATCTTCAGGGGTGACGGCAGGACACACACACACACACACACACACACACATGAGAAAGACTGCCTTTCATGATATTTCATGCAGCAGAGGAATTTTCTTTTGGCTGCAGTGAAGGCATCACCCTGTGAACAAGTGCATGGTGTGGACTGTGAGCTGATACAGTGGGGAAATCAGCATAGAGAGGGGAATATTGTGTGCATGTGTGTGCTGGTCCGGTGTTGTGTAGTGTGTAGTGTGTTCCTGGTTTTCCTCCAGCTTGGAGAGTGTAAGTTAATACCGGCTCGCCTGTGAGCGTGAGCCAAGTCTCAGAGGAAAAGTGATCCCTAACTCTCTCTGTGTCTGTCTCTGAGAAGCTTTCTGAGCACTTCTCTCTCTTCTGTCATCATCGCTGACTTGAGAAGATAGAAGGGTGGAGTCAGGTGCCATTTGGCATGAATCACCCTTTATCTCTCTGTGACTAAGACACAAAACGGAGTCTCGTGATTGGATTTGGGAATCTCAACAGTGGGTGGAGAAATTGATCCTCCTGATGAAACTTGTTTTTCAAGTGCATTGTTTTAAATGAGTCAGTGTGACTCTGTGGATGGCAATGTTGGCCACAACCATAGACTGTATATACAAACGGATGGAATGTGGTCTTTAAATTTCCTCCTGAAGCAAACCAGGAAATAAGAGTATATTTGGCCACTAGGGGGCAAAGAAAGTCTATTGCCATGTTTCCACTGAATGGAATAGTAGATAGATAGATAGATGGATGGATGGATGGATGGATAGATAGATAGATAGATAGATAGATAGATAGATAGATAGATAGATAGATAGATAGATAGATAGATAGACAGATAGAGTAAATATTTTCCTGTGGAGTTTCAGGTCAACTTGTTGCTTCTTATCCACAACTTCAAATACCTTAATAATACCAAAATCAAATGCAATATGTGTAGTTATGAAATCTGATTTAAATTTGGCTTGAAAAATGTGGATGGTAATCTAAACGTAGCCTTAGATCATTTAACTTTTTAATATTTTAGCCTGTGAATCAAAGCCAGAAAAACACAGCATCCGCTCTATAGTGATCAGAGTTACTGGCAAATGTCATTTCTCACTATATGGGAAGACACCTCAGCACCTCAGAACACCTGCATCATAGAGCCAATATCATGGCTGTATGACATTTATTTACCTCTGCTGAATTTTGCATTTATTGCTCTTTCTCTGTCCTCAACCATCTCCAGTGTCCAAATTGCACACATCCAAAATACAGGTAGTGTAAATACAGCACACAGCAAGTTCAAGGAAACAAGTTCATTTTAAAGACAGTTTGTCTGAGACGGCCTCCTGACAGCGTCGCCATAAATCAACAACTCATACACCTTCCCCTCTCTTCCTTCAACTTACCCCCCAGACACCCCCTCCCTTGAAAGAGGGTGAGTCATCATCTACCAGTCAAAGAGCAGCACAAATAATCACTCACCTCAGACCTGGCCCGTTTTTGATTTGCACGTTTTCTTGGCTTTAATTGCCACTTCTTTTCATCATAATTTGATGTTTGTTTCCTGTCGTTTTCTTGGTGATGGCTGTGAGCGCCGGGGCTATAATTTCTACATCAAGGAAGTTGTTATGAATGACTAGCAGGTGCAATAGACAGATGACTAGGGATTTCTCCCCTTAACTCACCTGGCGAGTACATTTACTGAGATACTGAGATACTGACAAATCCTCACACACACACACACACACACACACACGGAGCAGACCGGTGTCACAAACAGTGAAACTAACACACAACACACAGGCAACACGGGCGAGTAGCAAATAATTAGGGTAATTTCTGTTTGAAGTATTGCACATCGAAAATAGAACAGATAAAAGATGAGACAATAATAGATCTGACGAGGACCTTGACTGAATGTTGTTTCAACAGAGAGCATTTTGTCTGACACAATTCCTACCGTCTGCTTTTATAACTAAAGACTTTACAAATGAAGGAAAAACAAAATATGCTCGATATACATCTTGTTCATCAACTCTCTCTGTCTCTCTCTCTGTCTCTCATCACGATGTGTGAACCATTCACATATTTATTCCCAGCTTCACTTTGACGACTGGTCTGCTGGTGATGAATTATGCCCTGTGTGTAGATATAGCGCGTCCTTATACAACATGCAAAATGTAGTATCGAAAGTGAGAGACAACTGAATTCAGGTCACAGCGCAGCAGGAAATCTTCCTTTTTATGTGAGATCCAGAGGGGTCACTCTTGTGAACTCATTAGGAGATAAATGCTAATGTAGCTCTGTGTTTTTCCCTCTCTCCTCTTCCCTTTTCTCTCTTTTCTCTCCACACCAACTTTCCTGGTTATTTTAACGACCACAGCTGTGATACACGGCACCTTGCTGCAGAGTCTAATGTAAGAGAAAGTGTTTCAGATGCTTGTGACGGCAGCTTCATTAGACAGGCTGTTGTTTGTTGCCTCGTCATTGACTTTTTTTTTACTTATTACTGACATAGCGCCACAGCAAACGTCGCTCATTAAATAAATGAAAAAGCACAGTGGAATGGAAAATCTATATCGCTCAGTGAAACGTTCATGTCAGTGTTGTGTCCATGGTGAACAAATGATCTCCTCCTCGCAGCCTTTTAATCAGGAAGATGGACTTCTTTCTCTGCAGTGGTCTCAGCCTCACCAGGCAGCAGAAGACATTAAAT
Organism: Solea solea; assembly: GCF_958295425.1. Classification (NCBI taxonomy): domain Eukaryota; kingdom Metazoa; phylum Chordata; class Actinopteri; order Pleuronectiformes; family Soleidae; genus Solea; species Solea solea. The sequence continues at coordinate 2,746,447 of NC_081143.1, forward strand.
AATAAATCTCGCACTCACGCGCTGCACGTCTTCTTTAAAGACCAGAATATGAAATTCCTGCTAACTTTCAGGCTATTTAGGAAAGTTTCTAGAAACAAAGTGAAATGGATCGTCTTTATTTTTCTCATTCGTTTAGCGAGTAGAATAAAACAATAAAACTCAATTGAATATGTGCAAAAACAGCATTACCATTATTGTGCTGCCCCCTGTTGAGATTCCCTTTCAGTATTTCTTTATTCAGACCACAACATAAAATGTGCTGATCATTTCAAATTAGATTTCCCCCCCCCCCCCCCCCCCTTATAGGGCAGCCCATGGCCAAGTGGAAAGGGAACTTGGCTTGTAACCGGAGGGTTGCCCGTTTAAATCCCCACTGGGGTACCCCTGAGCAAGGCACCCAGGGCTGTCCGCTGCTTCTAATTCTGGGAAGGTTTCGAGTAGAGGATGGGTTAAATGCAGAGAAGGAATTTCCCCTCCGGGACTGACTAATTAATTTAATGAATTCATTTAAAGGTTGAGTGTGTGGGATTTAGTGGCCTCTACTGGTGAAGTTACAGATTGCAGTCCACTGAATATCCCAGGTTCAAGTGTGAAAGGGAGTAACTGTGGGGGGTTTTTTTCCAGGTAACGTAATAAAGCAAAATGTATTTTCTAGAGTTTTAGGTTTGCTCCTCCTCCACGTGATAAATAACTTATTTTAACGTAACAACAACATGATGTATTTTTAGGTAAAAAAAAATAAATCATGTTTAGGAATAATTATCTCCACCAAGGAGGTTATGTTTTCTAGAAGCAAGAACCCACTATCACATGTAGATGTGATGGTGTTTCTATTGTTTGCTCTGGGAGCACTTTCTATTATTTTTTTGCATTAAGAATTTTTGAAATAACCATTAAACTAACTGGTTTGGGAAACACGACTAAATGTATTTATATTCTTGTTATTGTTATTTAAGCAGCAAGTCTGAGGTTGAGTTTAGTCTTCATTATAATTTAAGAAATTGTCATGAAATATAAAAATCCCCATGTGCAGCACATGCAGTGAACATGTGACATCTATTGCACATGTGTCCATCTGTGGTTCTTCCACACATTTACTCAATTTCTTTCCCTGTTGTCGTTGTGTTGTCCCACACAAGAGCAGAGGGTCTATAAGGACAAGGGATGACACTTTGTGTATAAAGTTCCCGACAAACTGTGCTTTGTGAAACTGCGCTGTACAATTACATTTCAAATATAGAGCATATTAAAAGTGATTGTAATTGATTAAGAATTACAGCTGGATCCTCTTTCAGACATCTACCTAATGTGATTTAATTTTTTAATTCGTTCAAAAATAATTAAAAAGGTGATGATGATTATGTTTGGAAGTTGTTGCCCTGAAAACAAAACATTACGATTAAAGTTAAATATGATTATTATATATTATGATGCCAATAAACCAAAGGCAAACACGACTCATTTAATTTCCGTCTTTTCTCTGAGTTTGGATGTGTTCACCTCTTATCTCAGGCCCTGCAGGCCTGATCTGTCTCTTTTTCGTATCTTTAACAGGCCTTAATGCCCTGGATTTCCCTTTTCTATCAATTTATGATTTTTTTAAAATAACCATGTCCAAGGTGAATGCTGAAAAAAAAACATTCAAAGAAAACCAGGTTGTTCCCATTAGCGTGGATTAGGGTGGTGGTGGTGGTGGTGGATGGAGGTAAAATCATTTCAAATCGTGCCAAAAAAAAAAGCGTCAGCTAATTAAATTAAAACAGCTCTGTAATGAAGTGGAACGACACTTTTCTACAAAGTGGGAAGCACAACAGTGAGAGACGATGAGTTGTATCACACTGGAAACATTAAGTATAATGTTTGAAAGTTTCTTTTTCTTTTTTTTTTTTACAGAAATGAAAGGTTTGTTTGTTCGGTTTCGCCTGTGTGAAATCTTTTTAACTCTCTCTCTCTCTCTCCATCACGGCTGCTGTGTGTGCTGCTGGCGCGCGTGTTGGCGCCTGTATCTCGCGTGCGTGCGCGCAAGTGCGTGCTCGTGTGCGCGCGCTTTCCGCTATACTCTGGAATGTAGCCAGTCTCGGCTCTTTTGAATCCACACTCCGCTTCCAAAACCCCAAAGCTTTTGATCTTTTTTCCCCCCTCACTGTCTCCTTACCCGGAAGAGAACCTCTCTCTCTCTCTCTCTCTCTCTCTCTCTCTCTCTCTCTCTCCCTCCCTCTCTCTCCCCCCCCTCTCTCGCTCTCTCTCTCTGTTTCTCAGCTGGGATGAACGCACACGTGGAAATGTTGGCACGGCTCCACACTCGGACCAAATTTAGTCATACAAAGGCAAGAGAGAGGAGGAGGGGGAGGAGGGATGGGGGAGCGGGTTTGCTGCTGCTGCTGTTGGGGGGGAGCGGGGCGGGGGTAAGGGTGGGAGTGGGGCGGAGGGGAGGGGAGCCGGGGATGAAAGAGCCAGCCGCCGCAAGATCAAAGGGAGCCGCGGCTCCGCCCCGCTAACCCCACCTCCGCGCTTTATAAAGATCTGCCTCCACATCCCAACTTTGATTCTCACGCAATCTCTCACTCAGTGCTCACACACACACACACACTCTCTCTGCTGTCGTTACATGTCATTTTTACATGTCTTTTTTCTTCTGTCTTTTCTAATAAAATATCAGAGTCACTCCACGCTTCTCCCCGTTTCCTCTGCCAGTGTTTCCTCATACTTGTGGCCTGTTCTCACGCGTTCATTCTTAATTAATCACGTCATTTCACCTCATCAGTTCATCTGTGTTGTTTTTCTTCAATTCAAATACTTGTCGGCCTGTTTGTCTAGGCCACGTGCTGACAATACAAGTATAAAACTAATATGAAGGGCGTCTGTTTGTTTGTTTGTTTACATATCATATGCGTTTTCATTTTGTTTTCTTTTAGATTGCAACAAAATTCTATTGCAAATAACGTTGGGTTAATATGTTATTTACGTAATGAATAAATAGTAAAAGTCCACATGAGAATGTTAGAGGTTGGTCATATTGTGTGAGTTTTTATTTCTATTTTAATCCTCGTGTTTGTCTAAAAATACAACAGATTAAAATCCATTTATTCTGTTTTGACTCATATTGTAATTTCTAGTTCATTTGCCGTGATTGTTTCCACACTCTTCCTCCTCGTGTCTGTCTGTCTGTCTGACTGTCTGTCTGTCTGTGAGTCCATTTGTTGTGAGCTGTGTATAAACCTCAGCCTCAGGAGGAGTGTCAATCGGTGCGGTGTCAATCAGAGCCTCGGCTTCTCTTTCATCTCCTCCTTCCTTCCAGTGACTGAGGAGAGAGAGAGAGGAAGAGGAGGAGGAGGGAGGGAGCACGGCTACATTACTAACACACACACACACACATTCAACACACTGGTTACATTACACTGTGGAAGCAGCACGAGAGCAGTGTGAAGTCAGTCCACGGCGGCATCTCTCCCTCTGTCTCGCGCGCGCTCTCTCTCTCTCTGTTGTTTTTGTGAGTGTTTTATGACTTTTCCGTGTCTCCATCCTCTTCACGTGAAACACTTCTCAGGATGTTTCCTGTCGCGTGAACGCGACCTCACTGCGTCGCCGCTTCACTGATAAAAACGCTGTGACTGCTGCTCATCCATCAGTCGCCTCTTCTTCACCTCCAGCAGTTTGCCCCTCTTCTTCCTCCTTCTTCACCTCCACCTTCAGGGACGACGCAGCTTCTTCAGAGTGGACCTCAGAGGACGATATCATTGTTTTTTTGTTGACTTTTGTGAGTCTTGTTGTTGTTGTTGTTGTGACTGGACCACAGTACCCGTCGTCACTTGTGTTGACTGACAAACCGGTGATGACATTTTAACTCGTGTTTTTTTTTGGTCTCTTTTTTTATTTTATTTTTTTCCTCATGACATTGAGGCGAACACCGGACACTGATTTCTCCTCTCTACTCAGCTTCCTGTGTCTCTTTTTGAGTGTTTTTTAGTTTTCTTTAATAAAACCGAGGGGAGGCGGACAGACAGACAGACAGACAGACAGCAGCGACTCCTCTCCTGTTGCTTCACATAAGAACGCACCGGCTGCGTGTTTGGCACGCCGCGTCCTCTCCGTGTGACTCACCGTCGACGCTTCGGCCGAACAGAGAGGACGTTTGTTGGGGGATTTTACCGGGACTTTTCCCCGTCCCGTGTGCCGCCGTCCTCGGTTTCTTTGAAGTAAAACAAAAACAACATTATTTTTTGTGTAAAAATGCCACAGTTATCAGGCGGCGGAGACCCGGAGCTGTGCGCCACGGACGAAATGATCCCGTTCAAAGACGAAGGAGACCCACAGAAGGAGCAAATCTTCGCCGAGCTCAGCCACTCGGAGGAGGAAGGAGACCTCGCGGACATCAAGTCTTCTCTGGTCAACGAGTCAGAGAGCAGCCCCAACAGCAACAGCCACGACGTGAGTAACGCGCGTGTGTGTGTGTGTGTGTGTGTGTGTTTCCACTCAGGTGCTGAGTGATGAGGAAGAATCAACTGTGAACTTTGAACATCAGAGAGTCTGCAAACAAACTTGTTTCAGCCAGTTCACCACTGAAATCCATGCTTTTCATTCAGGGATGTTTCAGTGATCAAAAAGAAATGATGTGCATGTTCTGCACCAGAAAGGAAATTTTAAAAAAAATCTAGGCCCTGAAAATATATTCTGTATTTAGTGGATTATGTAAATTATAAAGCACCTTTTCCTGCACATGTGTCTCCAGTTAGGTCATGTACAACTCTGCTGAATTTTGTGTGAAAAATAATAGAATAATTGATGCCAACATGTTCATAAAATGTGCCTTCAGAACCCACACAGATGCTCATTTAAATACAATTCAGCAGACACAATAGAGGCCTAAATTTTTCTCTTTATCTCATGAAGTCATTGTGATGAATTTGCAGAAGAAATATGGAGAATATATTCTGGGATGTAAGAAGTGGGGCCTTGTGTGCTGCTGCCTGTGAGAAGTAGGCCATTGTCTGTGTGGTGAAAGCGTCAGTGCTTGTAAACACAAGCACATGAATCTGTTCAGCACACATGGCTGAAAACCTAATAACAAACAAGATTATTAATTTACATCAAAGCTTGAAAAAAAATTCAATTGAAATTGAATGACTCCATCTGATTATTATTATTATTTTTTTCCTCAGGATGTGGTCTTTGCATTTTCGTTTCCTGCTAATTCCAATTATTATTATATTGGTTAATATGTATTTGCAGATGCCAGTAAATTATTTTAGGCAGAGAATATATTTTTTTATTTTACTCTTTAAATAGTTTTATCCTCTCTGATCAGATAACGCAGATATTAATTGTTAAATGTACTGATGTCATTGTGTATGTAGACGTCAATTAATTTTTAATGTTTATGAAATGGTGCTTTACATTCAGTGCTTGTGTCACAACATTTTATTTGCATGCACAGAGACTCTAGAGGCTATGAAATATCAGTCAAATTAAATTTTTTTGCATCCATCTTCCCGTGCTCTGACCTGCAGGATGAGGAGCTGCAGCTCTCATCACAAACTTAAATCGGCTGCTTCATCATTAACCGCAGTGATAATGAAATTTTAGGCACATCCTGAACAAGACTGTACACACTCGCCACCGAAATGTCCTACAGACGCACGAGTCAGAGGCTGAATGTTAATTAGGAATCCAGTGAAGTTCCCTCGCTCAGCTTGACGCCATCCTGAGGCGTGTGAACTCCAAAAAAGGTCCTCGTCCCAATTGTGATTTAAAGGGAGAAAGGAAATGATGTGTGAAGTGCTGAGGATTTTTCCTTTTTGTCTTTTTTTTGTATATAATTTTTTTAATCAAATACTGTCCGCAGCGTTTTCTCCTTTTTTATATGTTTTTTGCGAGGCTTTAATTTATAACATCAATACGCCTCTTATTTATTAGAATTTGAGCGGTTAGAGATGAAAACCAGAGTGGACCTATATGGCAGAGAAAACAAATTAATTTGTGAGCTCCTTAAGGACATGAAGCTTAATTAAGTGGTTCTTTTGAAGCTTTGATGCAGGCTGCTCCATCACCCCTGTATAGATAGTGGTGTGTGTGTGTGTGTGTGTGTGTGTGTGTGTGTGTGTGTGTGTGTGTGTGTGTGTGAAACCCATCCTACTGTAATCGATTCATCATGGTGTTATTTCTTCTTCTTCTTTTCCCAACAGGCAGCTAGACAGTCCCAAGTACAAGATTCATATCATGAAAAACACAGAGACCATCATGAAGACGGTAAGAGACGCAGCCATGAGCCAGAGTTTGTTCAATCAGCACTTTTTTAGGACAGTCTGTAAAAAACACTGACTTTTGGAATCAAAGTTGGGGCGAGTGCGAGGAAAGCACCTCCTTGCACCTCCTTGTTTTCCGGGCACGGAAGTGATCAGTCACACTCTTTTCTCTTATCAGAGACTGTGTTTCTGTTGCTCTCAGACAGATGAGCTCTGATCCAGGTCTAGTCAGGACATGCTGTACCTTCATGGACACAGCTACCTGTTACCAACCTCACAGATGAGGGTACCTGCACAAAACCAAGGATGCTTGATGAGGAAAGACGATTGTGTGTTATTTTTTCTTTTTTCTTTGTGTTTTAATTTACAGTGACCTTCATAGTCTTCTGAAAAGAATGTACATTTGGTTCCTGTGTTCCTTTTGAAACACGATTGACTCCAGTAAAGGATTTGTACACACCGCTCTCTGGTTGCGCCGTCACATGCAACACGTTGCTGTCGCTCATCGCTCTTTGCTGTGTGACTATTGTAGTCTGACCCCACTGCTGCAGGTCATCATTACAGGGCTGTGGAGTGTGTCTCCTCTTTGTTCCCCTTTCACTCATGAATAGGATCCTCTCAAACCAAACACAGGCTTTCTTCACAACAAGACTTGTATACTCCAAACACTCCCAAAGCCCCTGGCCTTATTACACAGTGTGCAGCTGAGTGGCGAGTGGCGCTGTATAGAGGCCTCTCGCACAAAGCTGCCCCCTCTCAGGTCAAAGGCGTAGAGGAACAGTTGGGGCGTCTCCTGTTTTGACACAGTCTGTATGTTCTTCTAATTGGTGCTAATTGGCACAGAGGGGCTTCCATTGTTCCTGTGTATAATGCAACCCTCCTCTCCAAGACTTGAAGAAAGGGCACAAACAAAAGGCTGCGACAAAATAGGGCACGGGTTAAAGCATTGAAAAGTGATACTATTACAGCATCAAAACAGGCAGAACTTTGGTGTTTATCTCTTTATGACCTGCTTGCTTTTTCTTTTTTTGCCCAATGTACATTTTGAAATGTGGCATTTTAAGACGTGTCTTTGTTTTGTGTAAAGCTAATTTCATGACGTATTTGATTAATGTTTATTTAAATGAATGAATGGTCTCCGTGCCTCATGCAGATACACAGCAAACTGACTCATGTTTTCTTCTCATTTTTTAAACAGGAAAACATCAAGACATGTACAGCAAAGGCCATCCTTACCCAGCCTACCCAGGTTACATCATGATGAGTAACATGAACAATGACTCCTACATGAACAACGGCTCCCTCTCGCCCCCCATGCCCAGAACGGTCAGTACCACCTCTCCTATTTTAATGTGATAGATTATCCGTTTAATTTAGTGATGTGAAATTTAAGTTTTTTATCATTTCACGGAAACGGTGAAATTGAATGTATGTGTGAAGCGTCACTGTAGTTATTTTCTGTTGGGACATTACAGTGAATTGTGGTAAAATGATGCTAAGAGTTGCTGCTCTGAAACAACAAACTTAGCTTTGCTTTGCTTTGTGTGGTTATTACATTTCATGTTGCGCCTGTTTTATTCTGGATATAAGGCCACTGAAGAGTCGGAACACAAACCTGTTGATTCACCGGCCCTCACAGTCTAAAAACATAACTCTAAGGTTTAAGACATTAGTGTATCACACAGTATTACTGATGTGACAAAACATGAACTTTAATGTTAAATACACTTCATAGAATAACAGTACACTGAGTGCTGTATTGGATAAAGTCTTGGATCTATATCAAGCGTTGATTTTGATAAATTATTTTTCTCTAATTCATATAAAAAATGTTTGTGTTTGGGATCAAATAAAATGGGTTAATAACTTGACTCCTCAGTGGTATTTTACCTAAATGATGTGCTGTCTTGTTCCAGCATTGTGCGCACAAACTGCCTCAGTGTTAAGCAGACAAGCATAATCTATAGAGTATTTCTCATCTTGTTAAAATCTTATGTCTAAATGACCTAAGTAAGCCCTCTGCTAAGCCCAGCATGACTGAGGAGGCCTTAAGGCAACATCACGTCTTTTGAGGAGGAGGAGGAGGAGGAGGAGGAGTTTGTACTAATGGTGTATGTTGGTGGAGAACTCGTCCCTGTAACGGTATTAATTTCAGGCCAGCTGCAGGTCTGTCACTGGCGGCTTCCTGTGTCTGTCCCGTTTGCAAATTTCTCCTCTCAAGACGGACATAAAACACAGGGCACTCTAGCAGCTGTCCACTCTAATCCTGTTTTGTCCATGTCTCTGGTATCACACTTGGGAAGACAACCGGCCTCAGTGTGTGCCATGGATCGGTGTCTCCGTACAGGAAACGCTCACACACGGTGCAGGAAAAAGCAAAAAGCCCCGGGTTGTTTTGTGGCTGTACGCTGCATATGAATCCGTTTCATCAGGGTTAAGTTTTGAAAAATGTGAGTTCTTGAGTGAGAATTGACTTTGTGGAGGCAGATGTGATTGTCGGGGGCAGATGCCACATGCTGTGTGTAAAAGATCTTCATTCATACGCAACCTCTGCCGCAGAATGATGTTAAAGTTGCATTGCTTTCCCCTCTACTGCGCTGCAGAGGGTGAGGGCATATGACATTCTGGAGAAAACGTGATCCTGATTAGCTCATGACTTGCTCTCCTCACTTCACAGATACAGTACAATAGTTTATGAAATGTGGGGTATGGTGCTCTCCAAATTCTCTTTTTATGGACCATTTTCCGCTCAATTTTATCAATTATTCCATCATACTCAGTGAAAACTTGTCAGAGGTCTGTATGGAGACCAGCTGACTGTATGAGAGGAAATTACCCCTCACTGCAGATGAATAAGGCCAGACAGTTGGGGCAGCATACTCACTGCCAAAACTTTTAAATCCCTGCTTTCATTTCATTTACCATGGCTGCTTTTTTTTTTTTTTTCACCCAATTTTGCCTCAGCCCCGTCTCCAATAAAACGGTAGTCATTTTATATACGTTTCTCTCACTTATCCAATAAAAAGAGCCGAGGCTTGGTGGAAGGATCATGGAACATGAGTGTTGTGGCTTTCTCACTGATGTCAGATTGCTGCCTCTGCTGCCGGCCGTCGCAGCCACAGTATCTGCAGGCCTGGGATCGGTTTTCACTCAGATCAAAGGCACATTCACTCTTTCATTCTCTTCCATCCCTGGCCCCACTGCCGCCCCCCAATCCCAGCAGTTTAGATTGATTTGCATTGACCATGACATTCCCGCACATGCCGCCCAGTCATGATGGAGCTGTGGGGAGTTGCTGATTGTCAGCAGATTTCAGTGCCTCCAGACTGATAGGTCACCTCCGTCGTAAGAGCTGAGATTTTGGTGTCAACATACCCAATGGCGTTCCGTTTCATTTACCGTGTGGTTATAGTGGATTTAAAACAAAGTTGACCACTTCAAAGAGCCACGGGTGTGTTATAAATATGCTGATGTCTACCTAAACCTACAGCTGTTTCAGGATACAGAGCCCGCGGGCTCAACGTTGAGACCATTTCATCGTTTTATAATGTGCCCGCTTCCTTGAAGAAGCAAAAGGGCTTTGTGTGTGTGTGTGTGTGTGTGTGTGTGTTGGAACTGGTGCCTCGTTGTATGGCATTTAAAATGATGATGATGTTTGTCTGTTTTGTCACTGCCAGACAAACGTAGTTGTGTTGATTTCTGAGGAATGTAAGACGGTAATGCAACCGTCATGTTTGTTGTGTACAGAAATGCTTCAGTGGCGCTCGTTTGTCATTGCCACAATTTCTATAAATGTTGTGATTGGCCTGATCTAATCTGTCTGAATGGGAGGGGCCTCAGTGCCTGCTGATTGGTCTGGTTTCCAAACTAAACATTATAGTATGTTACCATGTCTGCATACACAAACAACCAGTGTTTTTAATGTTTGAAGCATTTTGGGTTTTTTTCATCAAAGACCTTTCACCTCGTGTTCGTCCTCCGTTGCTTTTATCTCTTATACTATTTGAGAACACGCCACAGCTTGTAAAGGTTTTATTGTCGGGCATTTGGACGGATGACAGAGAGAACACAGTACATCTTTTCTTACTGTTAAATATAAATCTCCTTATTTCAGTGAAGTAGAAAGTGTTCTGTGCTTGTTTTTACACTTTTGGTCAGAGTTTCATAATGCATCCCATAGTGGTGGTGGCGTGTGATCTTTCAAAGCCTTCAGGATGTCATCTCTCCAGGGTTTGATGTGTAGAAGCAAAGTTGATTGCATTGATGGGTTTGTTTGTCTTTGTCTTATCTCCCGACACGTGATCCCATCCCTTAGCCCCCGGGATTTGGAAATGACAGTTTCTAAATAAAGATCGTCATGCAGGAGACGGATATTTTTAAACGACCTGAAATTAATTCACACTCTTGTTTTTCGAACCCTTACTTTTAAAACAAATCTCCAGTTTTGCTTGTTCAAACAAATCCTACAGTCCCTGAACTACCCTTTGAATAAATTCATAAATGCCTCGTTGACGAGATAAAAACACAGCTACTGAAATGTTGATGTTTTGCAGACAAACAGAGCATGAATATTGTTTTTTTTACCTGTGAAGATTTGTTGCTGCTCTTCAGTCTGAACTAACAGCTTGAACAGAGAAAAAATGGATTGTATCTTTGCCTTTTTCCTATTTTTTAACTAGAATTAGCTGCTGCTGTTGTGGGGGGAGTTTAAAGAGCTCCCTCTCCTCCGCTGTGCACCCTTCTTTTCCCATTGGATCCTTGGTTGCAGATCCTCACAGTGAGGAAGAGGGTGTGTGTGTGTGTTGGGGGTGGTGGCGTAGTGCTGCACTTCTCTTTGATGTAGTGGGAACGTGACGGATCTGCTAGCCAGTGTCTCGCAGCGTGGAATCACTAACCCAGGCTTACCTAACGGGATTTGGTAGGACCGCTCTGGTGTCCCTCAGTGCCATGTGTGTCCTGAGCTCATGCCCCCAGCACCACCGTGGAATATCCCTGTTAAAGAGAACACTACATTTACCAACAGCCTTCCTTCTGTACACATAATGTTCTAGATGGCCGCTCGTGTAGTCTTACAGCAGGGTGGATATGCTTTTATGAAGTTTACTACAGTTGGAACATTGCATTTTGCCTCTAAGCAGCTGGGCACCATATGATCATCACCCTGTCAGCACGTTTGATTCAGAGTCAGACGTCTCTAGTACGGTTCAGTCAGTGTGAATATAGTAAAAACGTAGAAGTATACTTTCGTGTTCTGTGTCTTGTTCACCAAATGAATTGTTTTTCCTTGAGTCGGGCATCGTTCATATCAAAGAGTCACACTGACATTGATGTCATCTGCTGTGAATGTGTGTACACATGAAGGACATCACCGGAGACCTCACACAGAAGAAACACTCGGCGTCTCTGGCTCTTTGTAGTGCCGCTGGGTCTCTCTGTTTTCATAAACAGCACCATTAACGCCAAGGTTTCTTCTTGTCCTCCACCGTCTGGTAATGCCGGTTGACACGTTTAGTCCATATGCACGGTGCTAATGATGCCATGTGGTTGCAATCACCTTATCTGTGCGTTTCATCTTTTCTAATGGAGCCGAGCAGTGTGATTCTCAACCAGGACAAAGAGATATGCGTGCTTGTGTAACCAAAACTGATTTAGTTTTCCTGGTAGTGTATGTGCACGCTGACTGATTCTGTAAAAAGATATTTGCCTTTTTGAACGCAATAACTGGCGTTTATTGTCACCAAGGCCAACACGCTATTGTGCCACGTTAAAGAAAAGTAGTAGATCCATCAATTTATTCAGATCTGCTATGGTATGGATCTGCTATACATGGGAACTGGTTGCTTTAAATAAATAGAGACTGACTAAAAAATCAGCAGTAAAGCTGCACAATTAATCACTAAATAGTCAAAATCACAATCTGACAGTGCAATATTCAAATCGAAAGACAATTAAGTTATTCAGTTCGGATTAAACGTGTGACTTAATAGCATCATGATGGAGTTGTGCAGTGCTGCAGGATTTCACTGGCCCAAGCATCATTTATTCGATAAGAAAATGTTTTTGTTTATTAAAAGAAAAATTATATATACATTTTTTTTGCTCAAAAGTGTGTGTATATATGTATGTATGTGTGTGTGTGTGTGTGTGTATATGTGTATGTATGTATGTATGTATGTGTGTGTGTGTATATGTATATGTGTATATATATATATATATAAATTAATGAATCAAATCTCAATCACATCTGTCAAAAATAGTCACAATATTTAATGTTTTCACCATGTCATGCAGCCCAAGCAGTCAGTAGAATCCGAAACTTTTGGTTTCTTTCTGTTTGATACAATTAAGCTACGGAGGAAGTTAAAATCCAAATGTTGGGGCATGTTACTGCTCAAAGCACAGCACTCATAGATGATGACACTTTCTCCGCTCCCCATCCACCCACTGAGTTGGATGAAGCTTAACCAATCAAGCAGTGCTGCCTGGAGCCAGCCAGTCAGGCTTCCATGAAGAGACTGTCGCTCAGGCCCACAGCACCTGCTCAGAGGGCTTCACTCTTCACTCACAGCCTGCTGCTGATCTACAGGGGTCAGCCGAAAGCCTCGCCAAGGTTGTCCCTTATGCCCAAATCCGTTTGAATGGCCTGGGTGTGGACTTCCTGTAAGGGTGGTTCAGACATGTAGACTAGAGGGGGGTGGTGTGTGCACGAGTGGAGTGTTTTTGTCGATTTGTTGTGGAGCTGTTGTCACGCTCACCGTTATTATGACAATGCGTAATTAGAAAAGACTGTGGATGACTCTCAACAATGATGTTGCGGTGGAGTTTATGGCCACTGTGCCAAATGAGCGAAGCTCAATTCATATTTCTGAACACAACTTAAAGCTTTGTTTACTTTGCTACTAAATCACAAGTTTAACTTAACTTAACTGAGCCAGTTTGGATGTAAAGCCCTGATTTGTGAAGTTCCATAAAGCTTGATCACAGTGCCTCACTGTTCGCTGATAAAGCTGTAAATTGAGTATAAAATATGAATAGCTTTATTGACTTCGCCCTGACAGCTTGTAGGTCTATATAAAAATGAGCAGTGTTCCAGCTAGTAAACTGCAGCACAGGGAACAATAGGACCACAGGAGTGAAACATGGGTGCAAATCCTGCCGGCTGTATCCAGACTTCAGAGAGGCTCAAACAGCCCTCACTTTGTCCAGCTAAGAAATGGAGCTATGATCAATAGCAGCTCTGTTGTATGAAGTTGGTCAGTCTCTGGTTTGCGCTTGCCCTCCCTCCTTCTCCGTGCTGTTTCATATTTTTTCAGAAGCTCATTATTTCTTTCTGCTGTGGGTGGGAGTGCTAAAGAGGCTCACATGCAATGTGGATCTGACAGCGCTGAAATATTAATGGTCCCCAGTGTAGGAGGTTGGTATAAGGCCTGCATAGTTACAGTACAAAGGGTGCCTTCTCGCCACCAGGCTTTATTAGCCGAGCTGTTAAATGAATAGATGGATATAGCTCACACTCTTTCTTTCTCCATGCTTCCTTTTGTGTTTTCCCTCCGCACATCAAACCACTTTCTCTTTGCCGAGCCGTTTCCAGCACGTACGCTAAGTGGCTATCAGACGCAGACTTGCATGTGCATGTATGTCAGCGCTACACGACACTGTTGCATTTTGTGTGGGAGGACAAAAGAGGAGGGCTTTGCTATCAGTTCATTTTGTGTGGTCTGGGCCATAAAAAACACCCCGTTCTTTGACTGTGAAAAAAGCTGCCTGTCTTTAATTTTTGGGAAACCCATAAAAGTCAGTCGCTCCTTTCATATCGGCGGCAGAATTGAAAACAAATGCTACATTCTCCCCTCCTCTCCTTTGAACTGGCCAATTATGGAGTTGTGAAAATAAAAATCAGTCTGTAGATCTCTTTACTCCCCCTCTTTTCTTTCCTTCCCTCTTTCTCTTTTCTTCCTCCCTTACTTTCTTTTTTTTCCTCCTCCTCCCCCTCTTGTTTTTGAAGAAACCGAGGGGGGATCACTGATGTCAAAGTCAAAACCGAGAGCATTAAGAAAACTGGCGAAATGCAATACAGCTGCAATCCGACATGACGCTAGAAAATAGGGCTGAGGAGCAGAAAGCCTCTCTCCCGTATTCCCAGGGCGCGCAACTGCTCCCGGCCTTGGCTTTGATCTCTTCAAAGCCTCTTGCCTCCTACTAGATGGAGAGTCTTGGCTGCTGCTCGTGAGTGCTGGAGAGAGGCAGGGAGTGAGGTTGGGGGTGTTTTTTTTGGGGGGGGGGAGAGCCGTCGTCTTTTCCTTTCCAGGGCTGAAATCAATCATGGTGCCGAGGAAATTATGCGTAATTCAACCCCAGCCAGATTAGTGACTCTCGTTACCTGAGCGACCGGAGCTCGGTAATCTGTGAGACACACCGGCCTCACCAGCAGAGGAGTAGCCAGGACAGACGAGGGCACTTGAGGGGGGGCTTGAGGGGAGAGGTGGTGAAAAGCAGACTGTCATGCTGCTGTCCAGCAGAGCACAAAATCGGAGTACAATGGAGTGATTACACTTGCAGATGTAGCCATATTTATGACGAAATGGATGGAGAGAACAGAGAGAGTGAAAAGTGCTGAATGCCACGAAGCTTAGCAGTCGGTGTACTAACGAGCCCGCTGCCTTTTGTGTTCAAACATGTGCGTAACGTCACCTCCACTGTGCTTCCAGTCCTCCCCCACCATCCGCTGTGTTGTCCCCCTCTCGTGCCATATCTCTGTCCCTCATGCCCCTCCACAGTCGGCTCCGAAATGCAAGCCCGGCCAAGGCTCCTGCCCCAGGCGCCCAATTTACTATGGCTGGAGTAAAGCTCAGTGGCCCCGAGTCACAAAGGAAAACAGCAGAGCTGAATGCTGCTCTTTCCCTGCTGCTGCTGCTGCAGTTTGTCTGATCCGTGCGACTGTTTCAGTGTCTTAACACGCAGCAGTAACATGTAACTATTTACACTCGTGTGCTTTTTGTCTTTATGAGGAGATTTATCCCAATTATGTTTGCTTCCAGTTTAGTCAAATCTAGATTGTGGTAGCAGTTTGATGCTTGTACCTAATGCGTCTACAGTATTTAAGTGGAAGATAATTTAGATTGCAGACGAAAAATTGGGAGAATCACGTTATTGCACTAGTTAAGTGGAAATATATGATTGCCTTAGCTTTGATTCCCCCTGTGCGCTCTGATGTCACAGGGATGAGAACAAGGCTTTGTTTTTTCCTCAGCAGTCACTCGATACAGGATGATGAAACCCACAAAGATATCTAGCAAGAACGTGTTTGCTCGTCTGATGAGCTCGCCTTGTGCTCCAGGTTTCTTTTGATCATTGGACGGTTTGCTTGCTAACGGTAGGCAGTTCTTGTCCGTGATGCACATGAAATAAACCACATACGCCAGCCTGCCATGGCAGTATACGTCGTTCATCAGCACCTTGGTGTCTGCTATAGTCTTGACAAGGCAGGCAGAGAAGTGGAGCTCACTCTAAAAATATAAAGGTCACGCTGAATGGATTATGTGGCTTCAATGGAGCCACCGTCCGGCTCGGCAGGAGCCCTTAAATCCACCAGCAGTCATAACCCTTA
This sequence comes from Solea solea, assembly GCF_958295425.1. Taxonomy (NCBI): domain Eukaryota; kingdom Metazoa; phylum Chordata; class Actinopteri; order Pleuronectiformes; family Soleidae; genus Solea; species Solea solea. The sequence goes on from NC_081143.1 coordinate 2,762,296, forward strand.
GCTCAAGGGCCAGGTGACGCTTTTCATGTCCTCCAATGGAGAGACATCACAGAGGCATCCTCGACTTTGAGCTGCCCGTCATCAAACAATGCATCAGCACATCAAATCACTCCACCCCCACTGCACACTGATCGTTTCATATGAAAGTGCTCATCAAGGCTGCCTCACCTTAAAATCTGCTTTATTTTTAAAGATCTGTTCTCCCAATTAAAAACACTGACACTATTCTTCACTGAAGCAACAGTTCTGACTTCTACTTCTTAACTTTCATTTTTTTCACTTGTTTTTTCCAATGAGTTCAGACCTGAATTCTCAAAAAATCTCAGACCACTTTTATGTCTGTGTATCATCGTAGTAACCTTAGAATTTGTCATTTAAACCAGAGATGCGTGACTCATATTGTACCGTCAATGAAGCTTATTATATAAACCTGGTAATAAAGGTTTATATATTTATAAAAAATTTTTTTACAAAATCTATTGGGTTATCCATTATTTATTTTGAAAAAATAACACGAAATAGACCCATTTTTGGGGGTATATTTAAATTTTGCTGAAAATATTTAGTTTTATTTATTATATTTCAGTAGTTTGTAGTTCATCAACGAATTGTTTGAGTTTTCTAAACTGACACTCAAAGCAACAAAGTATATCTGTATATCAAAGTATATTAAATATTTAAATCCAACATTTAAGATAAGATTATGTTAACACATATGAACATGTGTCTGTGTGTTCATTATGTGGCCTCAGGTGCAGGAGTGTGCCCTGTAATGTTGCCCTGAACCTAAGGACTTTCTTTTGTGTCCCTGAAATTCACTATTAGCATTTCTTTAGAGGTGTCGAGGGATAAGCAGACGTCCGTTGCCGTGTTGTACATGGACATTGTTTTGTTTGTATTAAAACCCATGAAACCCTGCCACAAAGCTAATTGATTGGGTGGAGTTTTCACGTGACCGTTCAGATTCCTTGGAGAGGTTCTTCAAGTGCTCCCTGCTTCTGTGGCCGTGGAGAAAAGGCGTTTGTTCAGAGGGGATCAGATTTGAATAGCTTTGTGCTTTCCATTCAGGTCTTAGCAGGGGCGTGTGCGCCTGGCTAAGAAGAAACCCTAAATGTGGGGTTTGATTAATGACTAATTCCAGGCTGAAAGGCAGTTGTTGGTAGTCTTTACCAGTTAATCCCTTAAAACGTGGAATCACACCCAAACAGTGGGCTGCTGGTATTGTTGCACGGTCCATAATGTGAATGAGCCGAATGGTTTGCAGTGTGTTTCGCCGTCATTAATGTTATTTTGTATCGTGTATACTGATTATATGTAGAATCAGAGCAGTGACACAACACACGTGCACATGTCTAATAAGGTTAAAGGATTGTGAAGAGGAAAATATGTGTACATCCTGTAGAAGACCTTTCAATTGAGGTGAGCTGAGCACTGATCATGTGACCATAGGGTCAAAGGTTGGGATAAAGGACAGGATACAGGTGTGAAACGACCTCACTCGCAGTTTTGCCAAAATGACATAAGCTTAATACTAAACACTATCTTATGTAACATTATGTCATCAATGGCACAAGCTCACGCTGTCAATATTGTTATTCGCTCTATTCTTATGAGCTATGTAGGTGAGTGCGCATCTGTGTGAAGGGAAACTAGGTCAGTACTGTCTGCAGCTCAGGCAGAAGCCGCTCTCATTCAAACCACCTCCCCATCTATGTTTTCCTCATGTGTGCCATTGAAAAGCTTCCTCTGCTGCTGCTGCTGCTGCTGCTGCTGCTGCTGCTGCTGCTGATGCCGCCGCCCAGCTAGTTTGCAGTGCTAACATTTACCCCTTCCTTTCTGTAGCTATACCGTGCACTCAGTGTTGCTTTGGAGCTAGCTGCATGGAGCTTAGTGAGTAGTGTATTGTCTGTAGCTCTCATCTCCACAGGTAGATATGCACAAAGACCCCCACTAGACTCTATTTCCCCCCCTCAACGCTCAGCTCCCAAATCCAAACTGACAGCCATTCATACCCAGAATACCTGAGCGAAAGCTGGGGGGGTGACACTATCTAGGTGAAGCAGGCAAATCCCCTCTTGTACGACGGATCCATGAAGCTCCTGGTCCTGCAACTCCATCAGCTCCCCCCCACCCCCCCCATTCTGCGCTGCATTTTCTCACCCTCGTTCTTTCTGTATCTGATATTGTTTGGGGGGGCTAAGGCTTCAGTGCACTAGCCACACAAACTTAGCCTGTGCTGCATTTTTATTTGTGTACATCTCTCAGGGCCCTCGTGTGGATGCTGGCACCACCGTGCTGCCTGGCATGAATGCAGCTACTCAGCAGACTGGAGCTGGCTTCTATTGAAAAATCATGCAGTGTGTGAAAGCAGAAGCAGGGTTTCCATAAATAGCTGCTTGAGAGCAATGTCAAGTGATGCGGGAGCAGAAACTTTGCTGCTTTGCTTGTGGTCAGTTTTAAAGGCTGAGTTCACACATGAGACCAAGATTAGAAATGTAGCTGATGAAGAGTGAATGGTAACACAGTGGCTAATGTAGGTGAGATGAACTCTGTACATCAGCCACTTATTCTGTTACTAGTTCTGTAATGATGCTTTTTCTGATACAGTTCTAGCTAGAGCTGAAATTATCAATCGATTACTAAATTAATCGACAACTATTTTGATAATCGGTTTGAAGCTTTTTTCAAGATTAAAACAAGATTTCAGATAGTTTAAGCTTCTTAAATGTGAATAATTTCTTCATTTCTTTGCTCTGGATAACAAAGAAATTATTAAAAGTGAATCATTTTGGTTTGTGGACAAAACAAGACATTTGAGAACATCATCATTTGCAGGTTTGACGAATGCCGATCAACATTTTTAAAGGTTTTCTGATATTTTATGGACCAAACGATTAATCGATTATGAAAATAATCGTTAGTTGCAGCTATAGTTCTAGCACGACTTGGCTTAGTTTTTCTTTTGCTTACCCATCAGTGATAGTACCTGGTACTCGTTTAGTACCTGCTCTGGTGAGGTTCCAAGCGAGCTGAGCCGATACTAAAATGTGACGTCAACAGACTGCCGGCCACTGATTGGTCAGAGAGTGTCGTCACTGGAAGAGTCATGTGCGCAGCATCTGACACAAGAATCAAACCCATTTATCAAGGAAGTTTCTAAAATCTCAATGTTTAACAGAGGAGTCTGGTAGAGCTGCAACTAACAATTATTTTCATGATCAATTAATCTGTTGATTATTTTCTCGATTAATCGTTTGGTCTATAAAATATCAGGAACCCTTAAAAAATGTTAATGAAATGATGATGTTCTCAAATGTCTTGTTTTGTCCACAAACCAAAATGATTCACTTTTAATGATTTCTTTGTTATCCAGAGCAAAGAAATGAAGAAAATACTCACATTTAAGAAGCTTAAACTATCGGAAATCTTGTTTTAATCATGAAAAAAGCTTCAAACCGATTAATCGATTATCAAAATATTTGTCAATTCATTTAATCATTGATTCATCGATTTATTGTTTCAGCTCTAGAGTCTGGTGTATTGAGCGTCAGCACTGCCGAAAGCTGGCGATCGTGAGCGTGAGGCTACGTCGCGGCAGGCGTTCAGTGACGACTCCGCCCACATCAAAGAGATGCTGTAATGGAAAGTAAATGCCTGGTACTAAACTGAGTAGAGCCGAGCCAAGTCGTGCTATTAGTGAATGGTGGAAAAGCGCCGTAAGACTCGTGTCATCCGTGGTGTTACTGTTACTTTCACACGTATCATTGTCTCCACTGGTCCATGATGCTACAGCGAGCAGCCATGCTCTTCGTGGAGGGGAAGATGCCTCGTGGGTGCTCGTGTGTGTGCAGTCTGGCTTTTGTGTGTGTGTGTGTGTGTGTGTGTGTGTGTGTGTGTGTGTGCGCTCGCAGGCCTGCTGACAGTGGCACTTCAGCAGAATGTTTGCCCTTTCCTCAGTCCTTTGATGTGACCAGGTCCTGCTGTGATAATGAGCCCCGTGCCCTGCTGCAAGGTGAACATCCAGCAGTTCGCCCACGGCGCTGCCAGAGCAGAGGCCCCACCCCCAACACGCTGCCACACACACACACACACACACACACACACACACACACACACACACATATGCACACTTTGCAAACCCAACAGTGGAGTAGAAGACATCCACTCAGAAGTGATGGTGTCATCAGTGACAGATATGATAGTTTAGGATGAGAGGTTATTGCAGGCAGACAGAGGGACACGTTGATGTGTACGAGTCCCAATTATTTACAGATCAGCGTCTTCATTAGGAATGATTGGGCGTGGGGTTAAGAGCTCCTGATGTCAAAGTATGTGCTTAACGCATTAACACATTGCTGCTTTTTGGTCTTCTCATGTGATCCCTGACCTGCTGACAGTAATATATATGACCAGCCTTCAAACAAAATTTTTTTATTTAATTTTATTTTTTTTGGTCAAAACAATAATTTGGTCATAAATCATTTAGTACAAAAGTGTACATTATGTTTTTAAAGCAGCCGTGTTCTTTTTTCAGTACTTGAACTTAACTGGCTGTAGCTCAACAGGAGAGGAAAATAACAACTGGTTCATCTCTAATGATCTGTTGCTCTTCCGTAGGTTTTTTTAATAGCACTGTGACGCAGAAAAAAATGACTTTAAAAAGCGGATAAAGTCTTTTCATCTGGGTAGGCATATTTCACACAAATTATCCTCTTTGCACGTTGCAAATGCAAGTGTGAGAGCTCGCGCGATTGGCTTGCTCGGAGCGCACGCTCTTCATGCCAACTGAAGGATGATGGGTAATCCACCTCGTCCTCGACAATTGTGCTTGTTGGTGGTGGAAAAACTTAATACTGTTAATATCTCCTTTCTGTTCATACGTAGCATGTATGTGTTAAATACCTTTCATTATGAGGTTTTTGCAGTCGTGTAACCCTTCACCATGCACCATGACTGCACTTGCTTCTATGCATTGAGTTTGTATGTGGTTCCTGTGTTGATACAGTGGCTTGTGTTAATAATATGGTAAGTGTTTTGTGTGTCTGTGGGTGTCATCGTGGTGTTCAGAGGAAGATTGTTCTTGTGTCACCACTAAAACCACAATACTGTATTTACGGTATATGATGCATGCTGAATGAAGCTATGTGAATAATTCACATTTCACAATTTTATTCATCTGACCTCAACACGTCATCACCCTAGTGTGTGTGTGTGGGTGTGGGGGGGGGGGGTATTCTTTTGGATTTGGGGTGTGACAGATGCAAGTTTTTCTCCAGGGCAAGCTTTTGCTGTTATCCATAGCCTCCTCCGCGTGTGTCCCTGTGGTTGGCTTCACTTGTTCGTCTCATTACCCCGGGCGCGTGGCGCTCCTCCGCTTGCTGCCGGCCTGGCTTTCTTCTCCATTAATTGGGTTTCGTTACATTAAGCCCCCTGGCCGAGGGGCCGTCCTGCCAATAAAACATTCCATTTTTAGCACTCTGCTCAAAGCTGGTGGGGTTCAACCTCTCTGTGAGTGGTAATTGGTTATTTATTTAAGCTTCCTCAGGTTGGTCTCCACTGGTTTTGGTAGAGAGAGAGAGGGTGGGGAGGGAGTGAGATTCAGTCCCTTTTCTCCGTCCTGTGTTGTAAATGTTTGCTCACGTTTGTTGGGAAAAGGTTGAACAACTCGCACACAAATGCACCCGAGAGTGAACACCTGGTCCAAGGATGACTGTAGGATTTCACCAATGGACACACCCCGGCCTCATACTCAAACTCTCTGTATTTACAGAGGCGCTCTGCCAGTAGTCTTTGTCTTTATGAGCCTTATTGTCAGTGGAAACGGTAGTCAAAGATATTTCAACAATTGTAAAAGGGTGTGTGCTCTCAGCCCGTGATTCACTGCTATTTTAAAAGATTTCCTCAAGTAGGAATCGCGTCATTCTATTGAAATGTGAAGCAAACCATTGATGATACTATTTGCCCTCTGTCTTGGATTCTTTGAATTCTCCTATTTTTTGGTGCAACCTTTTCCTCTCGTGCAGAAACTCCTCTGAGTGGGTGAGGTTAGGTTTTGGGGTGAGAAGGGCATTTGCATGGGAATCCGTAGCTGCCGCCATCTCCCCAGCTGTTTTTAACACACCTCACATGGTGGTTTTTCTGCACACTTGATTGTAGCTGCAGGCGGATAGAGTCCTCATTGCATATAAATTACAGAAGTGGGAAGTGATTATTATAAAATGTGTATTCCCGCTTTCCCTTTTTTCCACTCCACTCTGTAGAAGTGGTATAATTGAGTGGAGTACAAAAGCCGTGCTGTTGGGGGGGGGGGGGGGGGAAGTTGTTCCATACAACACATATTGAAACACACTCTCCTTCTTTGCAACCGTGGCAGGATGATAGTGGAATCTGACAGAATACAAGTGTAGAGACGCTGGTGTGCCGTCAGAGGTCCGTCCTCACAAAAACAAAACAAACCAAATGTCCTATTTCTCTTCCCCACCCCCAGTTTGAGCCGGCGCGCCAAGTCACTGGCTTCCCCGTACTGAAACACACTGTATGTCTCCTCCATGGAGGGCTCTCTGCCATCTCCGGTTCCACACAATGAATTTCTCTTAAAACCACATCTGAGGGGTTCTTTCAAAGGACTGGCCAAGCCTGGTTATGGAATTCCAAATGGAACGTTCTCTTTTCAATCTCTGCTGCCTCTCCTCTTTCACTCCCCCTGAAAAATATGAATAGAAAGTTCCTAAGCCTATTATTTCTCCTGTATTGTGAAGGGGACCTCCAATATGGCTGCACGTCTGCTGCTACCAAGGGCTTTTAAAATCAGGACAGGGATGACATAACATAGTCCCTCATGGCTGTGGTCAACTGAGTGTAGCTGTGTGTTTTTGTCCTATACCTGTAGTTAGGTTTCTACTGAACCCTAATACACTTTTCACATTCAAATTCTATGTATAACGTGTGGGATTAAAGTTTGACTGAACGCTTAATTACAGATAATTGTTGTTGTCGTCTTCCTCGGGTAAACCATGGGTAGTTACAGCATGCAGTGTTTGTAAATATGCACCAAAATAGCCATACGTCTGTATTGGTTTCTTCCTTTTTTGTTAAGTTACCAAGTTTTGGTGGAAAGGACAAGCTTCATGCTTCATGCAGGTGCTGAGGAGTCAATAACCTTTAATTCTTTCACATCACTGTCATTTTTACTGCGAATGAGCACAAAAGAATAACATTTGTTTCCACTTGGTTTCTTTCTGGTCCCTTGGAGAAGACTTTCATCTGAAATGATAATCCCCCGGGTTCTTATCTCATTCTCAAAGGATAACAAATGGGAGTGGAGAGGCGTAAAATAATATGGGTGAGAATGCTATCATTTAGCCCCTGGTGTAGGCACGTCCCTGTGCCCCGGCCCTGGTTAGTCCTCCTTTAGGGTTAGCAGCCTTGACTAATGAGTCCTCTGTAGGATGAGGCTGACACTCCCACACCCACAGATTATCCCATCACCTTTGACTCTTGCTAGCTGGGGTCAGAAAAAGAACTCACCTGGACTAGTGTGAAAAGCTGCTGCATCATGGCTTAATTAGTTCTCAGGCAGGATTTGTCTTTTGTTCCTGGGACGTGTGAAACAGAGCGTGTTTGCAGCGTGGACGGTAACAGGCCATGGAGTTTGAGACAAACATGAAACTGGAGATGAAATTCTCAGCCTGATTAGGAGTGTGGATGATGCTTCATGTGGTTGTGGACACGGCTCGGTTTTGGAAACACTGCTGACATTCTGCTCTTTGTGTTCCTGGTGAGGACATTCCCAGAAGATGGAGGGAGGGCGGAGGGCGGAGGGAGGAGGGAGGGAGGGTCTTGATTTGAGAGTCGTGCCAGTCTGCGAGTGGACCGGGAAAACTCCGACATTCCAGCCATCCCTGTGTCCAGGGCATTTTGTGTGTGTGTGTGTGTGTGGTGGACGAGTGGACGGGTTAGCACTGTAGGAATGTCACCACGGCACACACACACACACACACACACATGTCTGCTGGGACATTGAAGTGAGAGCTAATAAAGAAACATTGTCTCCTCACGTTTAGAATTGAGACGTATATCTTTAACGGCGTTATTAATCACGTGACCTTCCTGTGGGAGCGCTTGATTAACATCTCCATGAAGTGGTTCTCTTTGATTCAAAGCGACTTGGTGTAAGACACGTTTCACCCGCCGGTGAACCGGTGTCTCTGCGGTTATCTGCCATGTGTCCTGTGGAGGTGATATTTTGACTCCAGCTCAGCTCTGGGCTCAGATTGTAAATAGTAGATGTAGCATGGCTAAGCATTACCATGTGTTCAGTGCTGCTGAAGCATGTAAGCTCCGTTGGCTGGGGGTTGGGGTTGGGGTTGGGGCCTGGCTCGGCCTATTTTAGTTGTCAGGAGGGCAGGTCTCTCTGAGTCAGCGAGGTATGGATCGGGGGGGGGGGGGGCTCGTGGCTGGACCACTGTCGTCGTGACTACTCCTGCATTAAGTACCACTGCAGACATCTGTCTCTCTCGCGCCCTCTCTCTCTCTCTCCAAAGCCAGCCCCCCTTCTTCTTCTTCTTCTTCCTCCTCCTCCTCCTCCATCCCTCATCTTTCCTTCCCCCGGCTCTTGCTCTGTAATGAACTCCCCTTATTCACCAGCTAATGACTGCCTTTGATCTCCCGCCTAAGACCTCTTCTCTAACTCTACCCTGAGAGTCTTTTTTCCCTCTCTCTCTCTCTCTCTCTCTCTCTCTCTCACTCTCCTCTCTTAGCTCTATTGCTTTCTCGCTACTATGCACTCCAGCTCTGCTTGCATCTTCCTCTTCAGCCGTCTCAAACATGCTCATGCACCTTTCTCACGTGTTTTTCCTGGGTTTTTTTTTTTATCTTTCCTTGAGGGAATGGTGTGTGTTTTTTACTCTGTTGACCCAAGCTAAACAAAGTTTGGAGGTGTTGGACACATGTCTCTAGAGAAAAATAAATCTTTTTTTACCATATTAATAAGCTTCACCAACATATGAAAGTAGAATGTTCAGCACAACAGAGCACCGGCGCCGCGTACCATACCAGCCCCCACATCATGTGACCGGGGACGGAGCCATGTTATGCCTGGAATAATGCAGCTGAAGTATAAACATGACTGTTTTCTACTGTTTTTAAACATCCTTGGTTTTGTTTTTTTCTCCACAGTCCAACAAAGTCCCCGTGGTGCAGCCGTCCCATGCAGTTCACCCACTCACCCCGCTGATCACGTACAGCGACGAGCACTTTGCTCCAGGATCTCATTCTGGCCTTCATCCCCAGGACACGAGCAACAAACAAGGTAGGAACAAAAACATGACACAAATCTAGAGCTGAATCAATAAGTAATTGATAACTGAATTAATCGACAACTATTTTGATAATCGAGTAATCGGTTCGAAGCTTTTTTCATGATTAAAATAAGATTTCTGATTGTTTAAGCTTCTTAAATGTGAGTATTTTCTTCATTTCTTTGCTCTGGATAACAAAGAAATCATTTAAAGTGAATCATTTTGGTTTGTGGACAAAACAAGACATTTGAGAACATCATCATTTCCAGGTTTGACGAACACCGATCAACATTTTTTAAGATTCTCTGATATTTTATGGACCAAACGATTAATCGAGAAAATAATCGACAGATTAATCGATAATGAAATGAATTGTTAGTTGCAGCTCTACACAAAACATTACATTACATTACATGTCATTTAGCAGACGCTTTTATCCAAAGCGACTTACAATAATAAACATCATTCAGTTTGCTGTGATGGTAAAATAAATGATTGTTGTTGTCCAGTTGGTTTATAAGTCGTAGTAGAACAAGATCTTCTGTCACATCTGAGCCACATTACATTACATGTCATTTAGCAGACGCTTTTATCCAAAGCGATTTACAACAATAAACATCATTCAGTTTGCTGTGATGGTAAAATAAATGATTGTTGTTGTCCAGTTGGTTTATAAGTCGTAGTAGAACAAGATCTTCTGTCACATCTGAGCCGCTTGTTGTAAGTAAGAGAAGGAAAATCTACTCGGTCTGCAGAGTACTGTCCCTACTGTCCCAGAGTACCTGTCAGAGTACCGTCCCTACCGTCCCAGAGTACCTGTCAGAGTACTGTCCATACTGTCCCAGAGTACCTGTCAGAGTACCGTCCCTACCGTCCCAGAGTACCTGTCAGAGTACTGTCCATACTGTCCCAGAGTACCTGTCAGAGTACCGTCCCTACTGTCCCAGAGTACCTGTCCCAGAGTACCTGTCAGAGTACCGTCCCTACTGTCCCAGAGTACCTGTCAGAGTACCGTCCATACTGTCCCAGAGTACCTGTCAGAGTACCGTCCCTACTGTCCCAGAGTACCTGTCCCAGGGTACCTGTCAGAGTACCGTCCCTACTGTCCCAGAGTACCTGTCAGAGTACCGTCCCTACTGTCCCAGAGTACCTGTCAGAGTACCGTCCCTACCGTCCCTGCTGAAAATGATTTGGCACAAATAGTTTTTATGTCAGGTGTGCAGCGTGGGAACATGCACAGCTAAAGCGGAAACTGCCGGTGATTAGCTGAGTCAAGGCCGGCTGACACAGTGTCATCAGCACTCTGGTTTTCTACGCCATCAATGAGGCTGAAGATTTGGGGGTGGGAATAAAACCTTAAACCCTGTTTTCACCAAGCGGCACAGATCAGTCCAGTTTGATATGCTGTGCAGTTATTTCTGTTTCAACTGTTAAAAGTTGTGAAGAATACCAAAATAACCACTGTCTCGGAGATTAATCTTAAAACACAACACACTGTATTTAAATGTACTGTGCATGAGGACAAATAAGGATTTCAAGGCAGAACACCATGAAATCATGGCTGTCCTGTTCTGTGTCACTTTCTTCTTCTTCTTCTTCATTGAAAGTATTGGTGGGTTACACTGTATTGCTCTGGATTAATGTCACTCTATCAGTGTAGATATTGTCATTAAACTCTACACAACGTGCAGGTTGTGTAGAGTTTACTAGTCTAAACTCGACCGTGGTACCGAGCTGCGTGAGCCCCTTTCACCATGATTGAAAAAATACAGCTGATGATGATCAAACTGAATTTGATTAAAGATTATTTAATGTGGATTGTTCAGTTCACATGTGACACCAGCTCCGTGTAGTAACTATATGATCAGTGTTTCCACTATTGAAGGTGGATGTAGTTTTTCCTTCTTCCGTCCCATACTAACAACGTATGTGAATATCATTAACAACTTATTTGGCCTCTTCACTGAAGGAAAAAAGTAAAGTAGAGCTGAAACTATTAAGCGATTATTAATCAATTACTAAATTAATCGACAACTATTTTGATAATCGATAATTGGTTTTAAGCTTTTTTCATGATTAAAACAAGATTTCTGATTGTTTAAGCTTCTTAAATGTGAATATGTTCTTCATTTCTTTGCTCTGGGTAACAAAGAAATCATTTCAAGTGAATCATTTTGGTTTGTGGACAAAACGAGACATTTGAGAACATCATCATTTCCAGGTTTGACAAACACCGATCAACATTTTTTAAGGTTAACGATTAATCGAGAAAATAATCAACAGAGTAATGGATTATGAAAATAAACGTTAGTTGCAGCTCTAAAGTAAAGCAGTTGTTAATTGTCTAATGTGCTGTATTACATACTGAGATGAACAGTACCACCAGATTTAAACTAGGCCAAGTAGTCAGAAATCAAATGTGATTTTACTGAACTCCATCAACACCCAAATGAACAATAACCTGTTTGTTGTTGTTTATTTGTTGTTGTTTTTACATACCAGCCCTGTCAGGAATCAATAGACACATTTAAAACAAAAAAGTCATCCATTGAAGTGTGATGTTGCGCTCAGCTCCGCTGCCCTCTCCCTCTGCACTCTCTGCTTCTACGTAACAACAACAAGCTGCAGCTCTGACAGCTGCAGAGGAGCAGTAGAGGAGCAGCATAGGAGCAGCAGAGGAGCAGCAGAGGAGCTGCAGAGGAGGTGCTCAGCACCGCGCGGCTGGAGACTTTGGCAGCTTCTTGTGAAGGCGAACAGACACGGGGCCCTCCATAGTTTTAGTTTTGTCCCACACCTTTATCTCTTCTCAAGACTTTCTTCTCCCGTGGCTGTTGACAGTTGAAAAGAAGGAGAGGAATCGAGACAGAATGTAGGCGACGATGATGATGATGAGGAGGAGGCAGCGAGGTTCTGAGGGACCGTCTATAAATAACAAAACAGAACTGAGCACAAAGTGAAGTGATCTGAAGGCAGTGGGATATTTAAAGAAATTGTGCTCCACATATTATGCCTCAGGAATCATGCACCAAACACACTTCATTTAATGGTTTTTTCTACTATGGTGTCGACACACAGTCGACTGCATCATACATTCACTTGGTTTTAGAAACTCGTCAAGTAATACAATAGAGGGCTGTCAAGTTTTTTTTATTGATATTTATACATAGAGATAATGTATAAAGGTATTTGAATACTCCCCAGCCCTCACTGGCACTCACAAAGGTGACATTTGTACTGATTTACTCTCTTACTATTAGTCACATCATTGTCTGTGCCAGACGCAGGTGAACCTGATGGCCGGTTTGTTACTTTAACATCTAGGGTGTAGATGTCGCAACCTGTCGTGACTTTACTCATAGGAATGAATCTGAATTAACCCCTCCCCCCTCCACTAGCTGTTCACTGTATTCATATTTGACAGAAGAGTTCAGTTCAGTTTTTATTTACGAAAAGCTGCACAAGCTGCTTTTCAGCTGCTTTGTTGTTAAAAGAAGGCATACAAAACTGCTGTAACTCAGACAGTCTGATGCATTTCTAGGCAGTTCAGTCTGAAATTGAACAGGTTTTTTTAGGTTAGCGTTTGAATTTTCTCCCTCAAATTCGAATGGGTATCCAAATTTTGGATTAAAAAAAAAAGTGACAGCCTAGTACAATTCATAAAAGAAAGATTTCCATTTTATTTTGCTAATCCACAGAGATCCACCAAGTTTCAGGCAAACACTGTACAGCAGATGGAGCCCCTCGAGGTCTTTTACTTACTATATTTGATCTTTGCACTTATAGCCCAACAGAAATCTGCGTCCAAGTCATGCAGTTGCAGAATTAGCTGCAAATGATTTCCCTAGGCATATTTATATGTGTATACCAGCTAAGCTAAGCCAAAAATGCCTGAAATGAATCCTCCTTTATTCTCTTTCTTGCTGTCAATCCCTCTCCCTTTTTCTCTCTCGCTATCATATCGACCAAACGATGCTCTCCCTTCCTTAGTGGGCTCAGACTTTGATCTGCTCCTTAATTATGAAAAACAATCATGGATTTTTTCATTATGAGCACGGGGCCGCAATGCAGGACGGAAGTTCAACACGGGGGCTTTGGAACATCGTACTTTTGAACCTTTACATTGTTTAAAACAGGGCAGACTCATTTAAATACAAATGACTTCCACATTTAACAATGAAAATCATGTGGGTGTTGTTTGTTTTGAGAGGAAACGCGCGTGTGAAGAGCTGTCGGGTGTCAACAGGAACGTGTGAATGGGGAGAGTGAGTAATTAGGCACCTTAGGGGTATGAGTGACAAGGTTAACACGCTGGGTCTCTCTCCTCCTCCCTTGCCGCCTCACCCCTTGTCTCCTTCCCTTCTGCCCTCAGGAGGGCCCTAAGGAGTGTTCGGTGGTGGATTAGTGGGCAGGGGGTAGTGCTGTGCGCGCTGTGATTCCAGCACTGCAACACTGGCTTTGGAGATATAAGCCCCCTGCTCGCCCTGCCTCTCAGAGTAGGGAGGCCCCTTCAGACCACAGCTTGGAGAGAGACAGAAAAAAGAAAGGACAGAGGCAGGGAGAAAAGGCTGGTTCCAGCAGGGATTAGAAGATGGTGCTAATCTAGAGGCATTTGCCCTCTTTTCTGTGTGTGTGTGTGTGTGTGTTTGTGTGTGTACAGTAGGTATGCTCCACTTGTCTATGAACAGAATTTCTCATTCTACAAACCATTTGGACCACAAATGGCTCTCAAATGAATATTGAATAGGTGTTACTGCAAAGCAGAAAAGCACATAGTCAAATTCTCTTCAAGAGTCCCTGTGACACCAGCTGGAGCAGGCGAGCTGGAGATGGAGGAGCTTAGTCCTGAAGATCCAATGACTGTTCCACAGTGTCAGTCCCACGTCTACAGGGAGAGTCGCAGCCTCAGCACAAAGACAAAGCTTTAATTAACCAGCTCAAGGACACTAAACCACACTGGAAGGAAACTAGCTAAGTAGAGACAATATCATCCCTCTCTGTGGATGATAATGTGAGGTCAAGATGCACGTTCAAGCCCTTTGACAAGTCTTAGACCTGAAGTATTTGAATCCAGGTCTTCAAATGCATTATTATCAACACAGTACTGATGCTTCTCAGGCTGATCTGCATTTAAAGCCTTAAAAACAGAGACGCTCGCTCCATTTTAGCTTGCAAACTCCCAATGTTGCGTTTTAGTCAGGATGTGCGCAAAGGGAAACAATGATGCACTTTACCTGCATTCACTTCCTGCCTCATTCTTATCATCTATGACTCAATAACTCATCAGCTGTGGAGAAAAAGCATTGTTTCTCTTTTAGTTTTGCTTCATCTTCGGTCTCATAACAGAAATCCTTGTACTTACTTTTTCACAATTGTTGTTTAACATGAGTAATCGTTTGTGAAACAACAGCAGAAGAGAGAATTAGCTTCAAGTTTCACCCACAGGCGCATGCACAGTGTACTTATGTGATATGCATTTTTTAAGTGTTATTTAGGATAATAATAATTATTCAGGATGAAAAAGCAGTTGTGTGGATGTGGAGTAGCCTAACCGTTGTGTGCCATTTTTGTGTTTCAGGAATGCAAAGGCATCACCCTGGACCAGACATGACCAACTTCTACTCCTTATCTCCTGGAGGAGTCGGACAGATCACACCACCGCTGGGATGGTGAGTCTCAAGCCTCTTCCACATTAAAGTTAGTCGGTATGTACTGGATTATATGTTTTATGATAAAATTTAAAAAAAGGTGATTAACACCATGTCCACTGCCAGTGGTTGGTCTTTCCCATGGTGCCAGCTTCAGCTCTGCACAGG
Organism: Solea solea; assembly: GCF_958295425.1. Classification (NCBI taxonomy): domain Eukaryota; kingdom Metazoa; phylum Chordata; class Actinopteri; order Pleuronectiformes; family Soleidae; genus Solea; species Solea solea. The sequence continues at coordinate 2,777,408 of NC_081143.1, forward strand.
TGTGTGTGTGTGTGTGTGTGTGTGTGTGTGTGTGTGTGTGTGTGTGTGTGTGTGTGTGTGTGTGTGTGTGTGTGTGTGTGTGTGTGTGTGTGTGTGTGTGTGTGTGTGTGTGTGTGTGTGTGCAACAAAAACATCACAGTAGAGCTCAGTGACCACGTTACAGTCTTGATGTCACCCATTAGAACCTGAACTCTCATGGTGTTACTGTACCACACTGCTATGGAGCGATACCAGCTGTCAATCACAGAGGACGACCTGAAACTTCCCATAGACTTTAATTGTGGCTGACTTTTTTTTTTGCAACCAGAGGAGTCACCCCCTGGTGGCTATTCACTATATTGCTACTTTCGGTGTTCTTCAGCTTCAGCCTGGGTCTTATTGAAGCTGAAGCTGATGGAAACATTTGTGCATTGCAGAGTCATTTGACTCTGAAAAACAAAATAAAAAAACAACCCGTTTAAATCCAGGATTTAACAGGGTTGTTGTTGTTGTTGTTGTTTTTTTTTTCCTGTGGACCTGGTATCAGACAGACACGGCAGAACCATGCACAGTGGATTCATGTAAACGGGGAGCAATTACTCTGCTGTCTTCACATCAGATACACACTGACACTGTAGTTGCTTTGTGCACTGAATGGAGGCAAGTTAGCCAGCAGCAGCAGCAGCAGCAGCAGCAGCAGCAGCAGCAGCAGCCGCAGCCATCACAGGGAGGTCTGCCTCTGGCTGTTCCTGCTGCGCCGCTGCAGCTTCACCCACACTGCTGGTCTTTTTTGCCCAGCACACATGTCAAACACATCACCGCATACGTGCCCCTGAATAACCATATGGCTGCTTAACCCCCATCAAAGGTTTTTGGAGGCACTTCACTCTCTGAGCCTCACTCCATGTTATGAAGGGCTTTTTGTGTGTGTGTGTGTGTCTTTTACCTCCATTTCCCGTGCTGTTATTTTTTTTTTTTTTTTCTGTTTGTCAGCATATTTTACCTTCTGTCTCTCTTTATGTTTCTTCACTATCTTTTTTGCTGTCAGTGTGATGTTTGCAAAGACAGGGCTTCAGGGGTAATAACACTGAATGAGGCCAGATGTAAGATGCAGCATCAGGCAACAGTTGAAGCCCAGGCGGTCTCCTCCTGCTCTGTTGCTTATACCTTCAACAATATTATTACTTCAAATATATTCTAGCCCGGTTTTCCATCTAGGAAGTCTCTCAAACATAGATTTTTTTCCTACTTATAATCAGGATTCACACGGGTGCTTGAAATCCTTAAAAATGCTTGAATTTGAGTGTTGCCTTTGAAGGTTTGAAAAGTGCTTGTATTTTGGATAAAGAGCCTTTATTTCTTTCACAGCAAACAGTGAGCTGACTCAATAATTTGCTTATTAGAGGAAGAAACTAAATATGTTAGGGAGCCTAAAGTGAAAACACATTGACATATTTTGAAACATAAAACTTCTGTATTCTTTCTGATACTTACACTATTACGAAACATTGTTTTCACTTTGTTTTCTGCAGCTATGAGGCGCTGAGAAACTGTGAAGAAGTTTGGAAATTGAAAGTGCTGCAAGTTAACGTTAAATAAGTGTATGAATTATTAAACCTTAAAAAAAACAGTAACCTACTATGTTGTTTTTGGTCATTTTCATTTGGCTTAACCCAAGATTATTACACTATAATTGCATGAACATGTTGTAAATGAGTGCCAAAGGATCTAGATATACTTGAACTAGAAGTTTGAGGCACTGAAAATATTTCTTAAAGATATCTTTTGTCACTGGAGTGACCTTCAGGAGACCAGCCTGCTTAATTAAAGGGCATGTCCTCTGCTGTAATGTTTGCAGGTTCTCACACCACATGGTCCCTGGCCCTCCAGGTCCCCACGCCACAGGGATTCCCCACCCGGCCATCGTCAACCCACAGGTCAAACAAGAGCCAACGCATGACACAGACATCATGCACATGTGAGTCCCACAGGCACAGAAATGGCTTTCATCAAACTCTCTTTCACTCACTTTTTTTTTTTTTTTTAATTGCAAGCCACTACTTCTCCCTTCAGCCCTCAATCAGCAGTGTTCTTAGACGACATACTTCCAGGAATTTGTGCACCGCCACCACCACCGCGGCAGCAGCAGGCCACTGCTGAACAAACCCTCTGTCAGAGCCTTGTTCTTGTTCCCTTGATGTGAGCAGATAAGCAGCGAGGGCCCCGTGCTCCACTGATAACAGGCCTATGCTTCATTTGGCCTCAGGGATCACAACACACTCTGCCAGCCACAGATACAGGTCCTAGATTAGTGCTCGGATGAACTGAATTCACATCCACAGTGTGTGCAGTGGGGATCTGATGCTTCCATTATTCATGGCCAACCTCATACCAACACTGCACAAGTATGAGAACGGTTGTTAGAGAGTAAGTCGGCAGAGGGCGGGTTCGTTTTTGAACATTTGGTTGAAAGCGGTTAATCTGCAGTAAAGTGAAAACGTTTGTTTGCCATTACTGGTGAAGTAATGGCTCTGCACGTCGTCGGGCTGCACATGATTAAAGAAATGAGCCCATCGCGTGGCTCCCCCAGTCACACGTCTCACCGTTGGCTGACAGCAACCAGTCCCTTGTGTCTTTTGTTGCCATCGCAGCCGTCACAGTTTCCCTCTGTTCCACCGCTCTTCCTCTAACCTCGTATTCATCATCTTCAAACTAAACTCATAGAGTAACAGATAAACGATGACTAATTATTGCCGCCTCATCCCTTTTTTTTTAATTATTTATTCTGATTGTTTTGACTATGATTGTAATTCTAATGTCAGTCTGACATCCTGATAAAATAAAGGTTCATTCCATCCCATTCCATTCCTACCTGTGCTTTACTTGCATCCCTGTTGTTTTCTTTTATTTTGTTACTACAGGAAATCCCAACATGACCAGAGAAAGGAGCAGGAGCCCAAAAGACCGCACATCAAGAAGCCACTAAACGCCTTCATGCTCTACATGAAAGAGATGCGTGCAAACGTGGTCGCAGAGTGCACGCTGAAGGAGAGCGCCGCCATCAATCAGATCCTGGGACGAAGGGTAGGTCACATAGATGCTCTTCTCCTCTTCTGCTCTAAATCCTACTTTTATTGATTGGGTTGAATCGTGAGTAGATCACAGTTCAAGCCGAGGCTTTAAAGTTCCAGAACTCCACGTTCCGGGTCAAATTAGTTTAAGAGATCACAAAGGTTGAAGGTTCCTCTCTCTATTATCATACAGTATTTTAAGAACTAGTCATGAGAAGTATCTTAACGATCCCCCGAGCCAATTACTTGCCTCTTAGCGGCACAGCTACAAACTGACTATCTAACTGACACTTAATCAAATTGGCTTTAATAAAAAGTGCCTGGATAATGGCACAGTTTGAAATGACAAAATTTGTTCCTTTTGAGGATTGGGGAAAGAGTGGAACCACAGAGCCATGTTAAAAAGCCTTAACGAATAGGCCCAGCGGTTGAGGCAGCCAGCCACAGCAAAGCCTAGTTTGTGGCCTGCATAGGGTAATTGCTTGCTGACATAGTTTGAATAAAAAGCGCTGCTAAATTGGAACCAGTGTTTTGATATGAAATCAAAAGTTTTTTCCCCTTCTCTTCTCTCCCTCCGACTCTTTTGCATGTTAATCTCTTCATCATGTTTTCCCTTCTTCTTTGTCTCGCTTTTATCCCCCTCTTTTTTCTACAACAAACGTTTGGAAGTTGAAACAGATTTTTTTCAGCACACTTCTCTTTACGCAGGAAACGTGTAACTGCATGCCAACAATTGACTGTATGCTATTTTTTCCCCCCTAATCTTTTTTGGACTGAAACAGTGGCATGCTTTATCTCGGGAAGAGCAAGCTAAGTATTATGAGTTAGCCCGCAAGGAACGGCAGCTCCACATGCAGCTCTACCCAGGCTGGTCCGCTCGAGACAACTATGTAAGTATCAACAGAACGGGCTGACAGAGGTGCGCCTGCGTGTGTTTGTTTGTTGGTTGTTATTGTTTGTTAATGTCAGCGTCTTAAAATGGAACACAATCACCACACACACACACACACACACTTAATTGACACTAGTCCGCTCCATGCTAATAGGGTCCATTTGTGGACCCTTTGTTTCAGCCTAATTTGTAATTCATAGCACTGTGATTCACCCTCTTATTACCATCCACACTCAAATGGATTGTAGCATCATGGGCGTTATTATTGGCCACAGTGAGTGAAAATTGCCTGGTAATGGCTGCGCTTGTCTTTGATGTTGTGCATCAGTGTGGAGCTTTAGATGTTAGACTGAGCTGTGGAGGCTGCATCGTACATACAGCAGAAAGAAGCAGCAGCAGCAGCAGCATTATGTGTGTTAATGTAGGAGGTTCAGCTGCATTAAAGATGCACTCTGTGTGTGTGCGTGTTCATGTATGTGTGTGGTGTGTATGAATCTGTGAGAGAGAGCACCAGCCTTTATTAAAAGTGTGGCTCCGGCACTCACGTTCACTCCACCACCAAAGTGCTTTGTGGTGTTTATCTGCCTCCCCTCGGACGCCGACAGCATCCCTCCTCCTTCTGTCTCCGCCGCTCCGCTGCAAAAGAACGCCTCGCTGAGGGGAAGCTCTGCTGCACAGCGTCAGCTACAGTGACAGTTAACCCACTTCCCATTTCATTTGCAGCTTTGTTAGTACAAACGTGTTCGATGGGTAACGGAGAGAAAAAAGCAGAGGAGGGACTTTCTACTTGACGTACTGTAACGATAAAAGGAAACGACAAACATTTTGTGTCCCTGTGACCCCTCCCACAAATAAAGTCTTGCTGTGTACAGGCAGCATATCAGGCATGGAAGCAACCAAAATAGGCAAGACACTGGCAGTGAGAGCATGTAGCATTGATAGTTTTTCCCCGTGTACCCCCTCTCTCATCCTTTCTCTCACCCACTCTCACTTAGTCTCTCTTCTTCCCTGTCTGCCGCAGCAGTAGAAGGCAGATTAGCTCATGAATAAGTGGATTAGCAGACTTTGCAGCAGGAAACCAAAGTGGTGCTCATATTTGACTAGAGCTACTCTCCGCTGCTATCTATACCTATAGTCTCCCCCCTGGGGATTTAGAATAAGCTATAAATCCTTAAACACTCCTACCACCTGGCTGGAAAAAGAGTGGCACTCTTCAGTCATTGAGCTATAGCCCAATTATTGTGAGCATTTTTAATTGCACTTCATGTTAATAGTGGTCTTTTAAAAAGGAGTATGTAAATCTGACGCAGAGCAAGCAGCCACTTTCCAGCCCCGGCATGGTCACGACTCAGAGAAATAAGGCCCAGAAATGACAGCAAGTCATTTAATGGCAGTGGAGACGGGGGCCGGGTGCACTTGAGTCAAATTGGCCTGGTTGTTGATCCGTCCCTCTCAGCGTGGCAGTTTGCAGTGGAGTCCGGAGTCCGGGGGATGCTGGTTGGGTGCCCAGCAGGGGATGAGTGAACATGGCAGTCAGCAGCAGGATATCAGAGTGGTCTAGTGAGCGTGAGTGCTGGAGCCACACTTTATGCGTTCCTCTGTATATTTTTAGGGGAAGAAGAAGAAGCGGAAGAGGGAGAAGATGCAGGAGACGGCCACAGGTAAGCAACAGTTCACTCGTTCATTCTTGCCTTCTTTCTTTCTTTCTTTCTTTCTTTTGTTGTGAGTTACAATTGTCATTTTAACAGTAAACTTATTTGACATTCCTGAAAAGAGATATATATGTATATATATATATGTGTATATGTATATGTATATAAATAAATATATATATATATATATATATATATATATATAAATAAAACAACTCTCTAGGTTTAGAGTATAGACTGTACATGAAAGTAGCCGCAGTCTTCAGATTAGTGATGTCACCTGCAGCTGTCAGTTCTCTATCGTCTATTTTCCTCTCAATGGGAAAAAACCAAACCTCCTAATTGACATATTGTGCTGTTGAGGAAGACCTGCCTCTCGCGAATGAGACCGTTAACTCTGTAGGAAAATGTTTACTGATGTTATAAATCAAGTAGACGTCGGCTCATATTCCTATAGACTTCCATTCAAACAGAGTGGTCCCCTGTGGTACTTGTGGACTTGATGTACAGTCTATGGCATTGACGAGTAATGACTAATGTCTCCTACTTGGTTCCGTCTTGGTTCTGTGCAGGCAGATTTGTCCGTCTGTGTGTCTTCTGCCTCCCTCTCATCCCCGTCTCCTCATGTTACACCTACTTTGGGATTAGTCTGTCCATTGTATATGACTGCGTACCAATCCTAGTCTTTGCATCCTTTGCTTGCTTGCTGCACTACACTATGTCTTTCTGCTGACCTTGTTTAGCTGTGCTTCTGAGCTTCCTCTCAGCACTGCAAGTGTAATCCATTGACAATTAGGTCTTAGGAGGACAAATGTCAGTTTATATCTTGGTCTGTGCACTGTGTAGGCCAAAAGTGATGGTGACGTTCTATACCGTTCAAAAGCCTCAAATCCTTTTTTAAAAAAAGATGCCGTTTTCTGCAGGTACAGGCCAGAGAATGAAAACGGCGTACATCTGAGGAAATGGTAAGACAAACCCTCTCTCCCCTCTTACTGTCTGCTCCAGTTCAGTATATGTCAAGTCTTTTCAAACTGCTAAACACTGACTCGAGAGGATGTACTCACAGACTAATCCTAAAAAGGTCCACCCTAACCTTGCCATGGTCATTGTGTCAGTGTTGTTCAGGCCTCAAGAGGGAGTGTTTGCTCAGAGGCCTTGTGTGTGTGTGTGTGTGTGTGTGTGTGTGTGTGTGTTGAGCACTGCTTGGATAATAAGTCAGATGATGTGTCAGCAGTTTTTTTGTTGTTTTCTCTTTCCATCATGTGTCAAAAAAAATCTCCAAATGAAAATGCAGGTTTTCTTAATGTATATTGTTAATAAATCAGACACGTTCTCCTCGCGGTGTTTTTCTAAATTAGACATCTGAAAACAGTTCGCCCTTTTTTTTCCACTGTGGGTGGAGGCGAGGACGTCAGCTCGGCTGCATATGGACTACATGTGTTGTCTCCTCCTGCATCTTTGTGGAGCAGAACAGGACTCAGCAGCAACTTAATGAGATGCTATACCTTAAAAAGACTTCATGGTGTTTATAATGCCTCCATGACAAAGACACTCCTGTGGTGTCTTTGTCATGGAAACATGTGAGAAATGTAGAGATATATTGATTCACGTGACCAAACTGTCACCTGTCCATCTGCTGTTAACAGGATTAACTTTTCCTGATGTGTGGCACATATGCAAGTCTATATTCCCTCTTTCAATCTTCCTTATGTTCACTGGATCTTTTGCCTTCCATCTATCTCCGTCCCTTCCGTCTCCCTCCCAGCGAGTCAGCTCGCATCCTGTTATTCCGCTCCCTTTCGGCAGCAGAGAGAAAGCCAGGCAGATGTGACAAATCTGGTCTTAAGACCAAATCACCCCGACCAGACAAAGGTTTTCCACATGATCGATTCCTGACCCAGTGGCTTTCTCTGAACCGAAAATTGGTTGGGCAGCTTTTCTTTCTTTTCTGTGTGTGTGTGTGTGTATGTGTGTGTGTATGTGTTTTTTTGTCACTCCTATGTTTCAAAGCGTAGAGGCCGAGGCAAAGAGAGCGAGCGCTAAAAAGCACTTTATCTCTGATCCAATAATTAGCAGCTCCAAGCCGCAGCGGGATGGACACCCTTGCTGATTCTAAATGACAGCCTTAAACTAATATGCATAATACCAAGGATACTGCCACAACTCCCCAAGCCCTCAATTTATGCAGATCCCAAAGAGCTGGATTGAGGTTAGCACAGTGTAGACGCCAAAAACATCTTTAAATGAACTTATTTGTCTCTTTCTTTTCATCCGTCGCTGCCTCGACCCCATCTGTCTCCGGCTTGTGTGAAAGGTCTGGACGGACATTTGTTAATGAGTTCATTCTCAGGAAACCATTTTTCCAAACTTGGGAAAACGTTTGCCACAGTAGATTTTTTATTTTTAGCACTTTTAGCACAGGCGTGATGAAGAACATTTAAAGAATGATTGGGGATGAACCTGCTAAAAATGTGCTGCAAACAAAACAACGTGATGGAGCTCAGTGACGACGTCTTTTGCTTTGGTCCTGTATTCAAACTCAACAGCAAGTCAACCTTTTTAAGGTCCTAATGAAATGAAATAAAAAAGAAATAATAACAATGAAATGCTGAACACTGTCAAATCTTAGTTTTGCACCAGAAGCAAACAAAGAAGACATTGCCACGTTCACATGGGTCCTGTGTTCCCACTCATTCTGATTGGAGCCAACACTCGCGTGCAGTCATTTGATCTGGAAGCGAATGTCGATGAAACACACCGGTCACAGACACCAGCAGCATTGTGACGAGTGGGAAAGGGGCGACGTCACAAAATGAAAGGCTGTTCATACTTACACATACACGCTGTCATATTAACACATTTTATGGCCGAGGTTTTTATTTCTGAAAGCCGGAGTTGAGTCGTGGAGCAGTGTTTTATGGCTTGACGTTGGTTGTCTTTGTTATCGTAAGCATGTCACACAGCTGGCTCTCACCACAGCGGAACAGCACTCGCACAAGTCATTACTCTTATTGTGAAATTAGGATTAGCATCTCTTCCCCCTCTTCACTCCGTGCTCCAGCCCCTTGTTGCTCACCCTGACCCGAAATGCACACCGATACTCCTCGTATCATCACTGTGTGTGTGTGTGTGTGTGTGTGTGCAAAGTCTTTGTTTTGTTTCTCCTCTGCCTCCTTTTGCACTGTGTAAACCTTTCGTCTGACTCAGGCCACTGATTCACAGCCGACGCACACACACACACACACACACACATGCCCTCAAGGCTTTCTTCCGTTCCAGCTGCTACACATTTCTTTCACGCTCCCAAACAAAGGTGGCTTTTTAATTCTTCTGGTGAAGACTATGGAGTTGCAAACACTTGCAAACTGCCATAAATCTGCATGAGTCATCGAGCACTGACTCTTATGAAGGTGCTCTTTTGTTGTGTGTGTGTGTGTGTGTGTGTGTATAAATGATTCAGGTTATCTTGGACTTTAAAAACTGGTCTTTGTAAGAGCATCGTGGGTCACATCTGACCACATGTCCTCGTCCAGGAACTTGAAAGAAAGTGTAGCATGATCTTTGGTGGCTTCTCCCTCTCTTTCTCTCTTTCTCTCACTGTTGAGCCGGCTCTGCTCCGTCTGATGTGTGCAGCCAGGAGTCAGCTGTCAAAAGACTTTGATGAGCGAGGAGGAAGGATTGTGTGTGTGTGTGTGTGTGTGTGTGTTTGAGAGAGAGAGAGAGAGGGAAAAGGAAGAGCAAAAAAAGGGGCCGAAGAAAATCTCTCATTCTCAAGACTGCAGAGTTTACCCAATCTCACTCAACTGCCACTCATCCTTCAGTCTCCATCCCTTATTTATCTCGCTTTTCTGGATATTTGTTGCCTCTCATCATCATCTCTCTCTCTCTCTCTCTCTCTCTCTCGCTCGCTCTCTCTCTCTCTCTCTGTCTCCATCACTCTCTGCCGTTCCTCTCTTTCACACACACGTGAGCAGCCAGCCACAAACTCCAGCTGCAATTAGGCGAGATTCTGTGCGTCTGCCTGGATTTCGCAAGTCGTTTGAATTTGGCAGCGAGCCTCCAGGCCACTGAGGCACAGCCCAGTGGCTCCACACCCTGCCTTATTAGTGACCTGGGATAATTGAGGAAGGAATCCGGATCATCGCAGCAACAAAAAAAAGAAGACTCTGGGTCTTGCTGTGAGCGGTGCAGAGGAGATGAGAGAGAGGATGTTTTTAAAAACAACTACTTCTTCACACACACACACACACACACACGAATGATGAAAAGGAAGTGGAAAAGAAAGATTTGAGCTTAAATCGGAGCGACGCCCTGGCTCATGTTACTGTTGGGAGAACATGGAAGTTGGAAAGGTTCAACCCCCCCCCCCCCCCGTTCTCCTACTCTGACCTCCACAAAGCGTTCTCTGTGCTCTCAGCACTAGTGTGTGGACGTACAGAGAGTGGCAGAACATCACACTCAGTCATTGCAGTTTATTCATGTAGTTTTAGCTCAGACGTAGAAGTCTCTCACACCGACAGCTCGGTCCTCTCCTGACGGGGCAAACGTACGAAACACGAGAGAGGAGGAGGAGACGTCGGGATGAAGGTACGACCCTCTTCAAGTCTGAAGTGTCCCTGTTGTTTAGGCTGCGGCTGGAAGTTTGTTTTGATTGAGTCATGGGTCTATTGTGTTGAAGTTTGGGCAGCTGCAGTAACAGTATGAGGGTCCGGTCTCCTCAGCTTTCTGTAATGTCTTCTTCACTTCCTCCCTTTCTCTCTCTGTCTGCCTCCCCCCCACCCCTCACCCCGGTGGCTCCTGGAGGCATTGCAGTCCCGTTTTGGAGGAGACGAGAGATATGTGGCCTTGTAAAACGCTCCCCTCACAAGATGCTTATCAGTGAAAGCAAAGGCCCTGCAGGTAACACGGGCGCAGACAGGAAGAGCTGGGCTTGAGGAAAGCAGTGTTTATTTATTTATTTGTTATTTTATTTTTTGCTCCAGTCAGTCTGGCAATTGTTAAAAGAGGCAAAACCTCAGCCCCAGCTCTCGTTTTCATCATTCACTCCTCTCCCTGCTCGTCTCCTCTGTCCTGCTGGTGAATGTGAGTGGCGGTGGAGGCCTTTGAAGCGAGACCACAGCAGAGGGAGCAGTCATTGTGTAGGGCCCCCCCCACCCCCCCTCCCATCAGCCCCAGCCTGCAGCGGCTCAGACTGAGCTGTGCGGGGGCACACGGCCAGACTTCAGCTGCCTGGGCCCCCAGCGATGCCGCCTCAGATGTGGGCAATGCCCCCCCACCACCACCACCTCCCCCTGCCTCCCACACCCTCCTCTGCTCCCCTAGTCTCACCCTCACATGCCTGAGGTTTGGGGTTTTTAGTGACTCCCCCCCCTCCTCCTCCCCTCCCCCTTTGACCACAACCAGTCCCCACCCTTTCCAACTCTCCAATATTTAAGTCTTTCCTCGTCTTCCTCTTCACCCGTTAAGTTGTAGCTCATCCTGACTCACGTCTGAGTTTGTGAAATCCTTCAGGGGAAATATTCAACATCCCAGTCTGACTTTTTTTTCTTCTTCTTCTTTTTCTTTTTTTGATGTGAGGTTAAAAATTTCAAAGCTTTTTTTATTTTATTGTCATTTTCTTTTATGTTGAATGTCTTAGAGCCAAGAAAGTGCTGAGAGTGCAGAGCATTTTCTGCCAGGTGCTTTTTTTTATTACCCTGGTGTCTTTAAAGCTCCAGTGTGTAACTTCTGTCGCCTCTACATGACACACACCTGGATGATCTCTGTTCCCCTGTCGAAACTGTTTGTAGACAACAATTAATAATATTAATTAATAATAATTAATAGAGATGTATAGAGTTGCTGTGCCCCCGTCAGCTGTGACATAAAATGAATCAGGGAAACACAAGATTAAAAACATCATTATTTAAAAAAAGCTGCATTTTGTGAACGTATTTGTCAAAGTCTTGTATGTTACAGACATTAGTTAATTTTAAAAAGGTGTCACCAGAGTGGTTTCAGCTGCTTTTATTTTGGCGGCTTCTGTTGGTGATCAATCGAAAAATATTACTTTGGACTTTGAGAAATTGTGAGGCTTAATTTAGGATTTTTTTTCCCTGACTATCTTCAAACAGTGAATCAAGAAAATAACGGATAATGAAAATAATCATAGTGTGCAGCTTCACTAGTGAACTTATAACAGCGAGAATATCTTCCTTTCAACTCAGGTGTTAATTAAATGACTAAATGAATGTTGTGAGGATTGATGACCCTCACACAAACATTCAGACTACTTTGTTTAAGTAATACAATCCTTAGTTCAACTCATTAAAATCATGTCCATAACTATCCACTGATGAGGCAGCGAGCCACAATCCATTTTTCCAGGCTACAGTGGTACCACTCGGTGTCCTGTGAAGAGACAATTACAGTCAGTTAAAGGTGTTTCCTCTGTGTGACAACAACGATAAGTGGCGTTAACAACAAGGCAAACGTGTGAGTGATTCCCGAGCATCAACTTTTTCACAACTGCATGGTAATGATTCACTGTAAGGAGAGCTGAAGACGACACTGGAGGCGTTCTGTGCTTCGACATCCAGTCACCTGAATGACTGAGTGAATGACAGGATGTTTTAGTGTAATTTAGTGTTCATGAAAGTGTGAATCACTTGCATTCCTCTTCATTTGCCATCGCTCTTTCCTTCTCGGGCACCTCGCCTGCCTGTGCAGCAGACACCTCTCTCCCCTCGCTTATATTTAGAGTCATTTGTCAGCGGTGTTTTCCTCTTTAATGGCACAGAAAGAAACCCCAGTGCTCTGTGTGAGGGAGGGAGTGAAGGGGCTGAGGAGCTGGGTTGGTGGTTGTGGAGGTTAAGGGGCTGTAAGGCAGGCGGGGCCCCAGCTGCCGACTCTTTGATTTGGCGCGGGAGGTGAAAGCGGTGATTGAGACGCGAGGTCGTGCCAGTTATTTTAACCTCCCACACTTCAAAAACCGGAGCGAGAGCTTGTCCGACTCCTTCCCCTTTTCTCCCCCCCTCCTCCCCCTCTGTCCTGTAGAGGGAAAGGATCGGAGGAAAGAGACCAAGGGGAGACTAAACCTTTGCGAGCTGTCTGAACAGAGAAGCGTTTCATTTCCTGCACAAAAAAAAAACTCCAGCCGGCATTCCTGAACACTAATGTAGAGAGAGGAGGAGAGAGGAGGAGAGGAGAGGAAGAGGAGAGGTCAAGTTGCTCCTGAATCTCAGGCTTTTTTTTGTCGACTGGACCTTATGAAGTGCTGGCCTGCTGCCCCCCCCCCAACAACCAACCACCACGCAAACACACATCCCTGCTGTTAGCCTTTTTTTTTCGCGCACACGCACACACACACGCACACGCACATGCACATGCACATGCACATGCACACTTCTCACCCGCAGCCCTTCGGGCCTCTTCCCCAGGCAGGAAGGCCAGTGCTTTTCATGTCTGTGGCAGGGGGAGGAAAAATGCTCCCCAGGAAACAGGGAGCAGTCTCAGGCGTGCGGGCTGGCTTTGAGATCCTGGGATAAAAAGAGGGAGAGCGGCAGAGGTAAATAAAAGCGACAGGGCCTCGCTCTCTCTCTCTCTCTCTCTCCCTCTCCCTCCCTCTCTCTGCCTCTCTCTGTTTCTCCCTCCCTCTCTCCTCTCTGTTCCTTTCAGTTTGTGGTGCTTAGGGTCAGCTCTCCTCTGTCCTGTTCCCTTTTATCCACATGTGGTAAAGCAGTCTGCAGGATGGCGTGTGTGCGACTGTCAGGTTGTGAGTGTAAAGATGGCGGCAGACAGCAGGACTCTCTCCTACAATAACACACTCTTGACTTTGCCACTAAAACCTTTTTCTTTCCCCTTTTTTCATTTTCTCTTCTTGGTTTTTTTACAAAACGTCCATGTTTTGAGCGGCAGCTTCCACGTCTGTCTGTGCCGCTTGACTTTGATCTCAGATTCTTTTTGATGCTGCTCTGGTCTAAAATAACTCTGCGTGGCTTGTCAATAACTAACGTAACTCTATTATGTTAGCGCGAGTCCAGAGAACACATTTGCAGCTCGACAAAGCGTTTCCTGTCAGTAAGAGTCCCGTGAAGTGGATCGAGCAGTCGAGTGACATTTTTACACCCCGGCGTCAACCTGACCTGAACCACAGACACTCGGATAATTACTCACTGAAATGTCCTGAAGTTTTTAGCAGCTGGGTCATTGTGACGATCCTGCTCCCGTGCAGATTATTCCCCCCCCCGTCGCCCACCTGCTGGCAGCCTAAATGTCAACCAGAAGAGACACAATTGGAAGTTTGCCTTAAGAGACTTGAGAGGAGGAATGAGTCAGAGAAGGGAGGGCAAAGAAGAGCGGAGCGTTGCCAGCTGGGTCACGGCAACCACCACGTTAGACTAGATCAAAGCCAGACCAGCCCACATCCTGTCACTGACCTATAACCCCGCCTCCCCCTGCCTCCCCCCCCCTCTGTAGCCCAGTGCTGGACCCGACACTGTGTGGCTCTCTTTCAATCAGCTGTAGCGTTGAGAACAAACAACAGATGATTGATTACGTTGATGGTAATGATTGTAATTTGTCCCGCCCTGAAAGCACGAGGAATGTGTGCGTGGTGAGACACACTGAGACTCACTGAGTCACTCTGAGTCATGTTGATTGGTCTGGTGTTGGTTACTGTGACGTGAATGTGACCTGTGTTTTTCAGCACATTTTCCTTTGTATACACACACAGTTACTTAGTTATTTTTGGCTGATTAATCCACTCTCTGTTTTCTTTCTTTCTCTCTTCAGGAGGAAAACGGAACAGTTTCTCCACATGCAAAGCGAAGGCAGCAGCGACAGGCCCTCTTCTAGAGATGGAGGCCTGTTAGATTCCATGAAGACCCTTAAATCCTCCAGTTCTCAGAGGAACCCCCCCAACCCAGCCCACTGCACCCCACCCCACCCCGGCTAACCCCACACCCTTTCCTTCATCCCAGTCACATGCCACCACCAAGAGCCCCTCACTGTTCTGACACTACTCCCTTCCTGAAGGCGCCTGCTGTGCTGAACAAGACAATCACGATTAGTCGGAGCACCGTCACGAAAAAAACAAAAAAAACCACGTTCTCGCACGGAAAACATCACATTTTGACGCCTGTGTTTTTGTCGTTTTCCTCTCACAAATCAACTTTTAATGCAATCCAAGGCACTGCACTGAAAAACAGCAGCAATTCTGGTGTGCACACAAACTCTTGTTTTCTCTCCCCTGCACTGCCCAAACTCTCCCGACACGTTTCTAAGTTATTGTAACTTATTGGTCACCTCCGTTGGTTTGTATAGTTTATTGGGCCAACCTTCACACCGTCACCGCCCTCTCTTCTTTCTCTCTCTCACTGGATTTCTTTGAGACCATTTGGGGTTTTACCCGACTGACCAAACACCTCTTTTTAGACTGCACTAAGGAAGACGGAGGGATCTCATCTCGTCTACGAAACATCCTCGAGACGGCATTTTAGTTTGTTTGCTGACCAGTTGGTGCACAAAAGGATCAACAATTTAAGTCGCTTTTCATTTTTAGACTGAATCTTGTTTTGAATGCTTATTTTTTGTATCTTGAACCTTGTTTCAGTTTCTTGGTGTATATTTTAGTGTTTTGTTTTTTTTAATATTGTTTTTTTATATAGTGGTATATATGAAAATAAGCTTTGGACACAGGAAAGCCATTTTTCTTGTTGAAGCGTCTTGCAGAAAATTGAAACTTAAGGCTTCTTTTGATAACTATTTGTAACAAATAGTGACCTCGAGTCTTGCTCAGATGTAAAATAATGCTCAGTATGTGTACTTTTTAAAAACTGTCAGGATATGTCAATTTTCTTGGTATTTTTGCAGGCAACATTAGGACAAAAGGCAGGAGTGATCGCTCAGAGGCCTATATTTTATTGTTCTAAAACACAACAAATGAAGCAGATATATATATTTACCCCAGCACTTGGCAGTCTTTCTTTTATTGCAATGGACCTTTTGTCTTTTCTCTCTGGTAGCTAATAGTGTGTCTTTAGCCATGTTTATTCCATGCAAGCATCTCTGTAACATTTTGATTTTAATGCTCTCTTTTAGTATTACTTGATAAATTCCTTCTTTTTTATTTTAATTATCATATTCTGGGTCACTGTCATCTTGGTTTAGCATTTTGCTTTCCAAGTGGTCATATTTGAACTGTTTGTTTTTTTGTTTTTTGTTTTTTTTTAAAGAAAAATAAAAAGGCACCATTGGCTCATGTGATCACTTGTGTGGTGGAAAGACCAGAGCTCAGAGTGCAGCACTTTTAATGATTAGTGATGTATAGCAAAAAAAAACAATTTAACTGGAAGCTGAAGACGTAAGCACACAACACTCAGGGCTACAGTGACGTAGTAATGTTATGGTATGATCGTCTGAGTATAAACATCTATCAACTGGGTAATACGGTGTTATACGGTGAATACTATGACGTAAACAACTGTCAGACACGGACTACATTTCATGACGTAAACATTTTTGATGAAAGGGACGAGATCAAAGAAAAAGACTCTGAAAAAATCTCAAGTCTCTTAAATGTCTCATTTCAGGTCCAACAGCACCACCTGGTGTCCATGATGGCATTACAGGACATTTTAAAGAAACCAAGTGGGTAAAGTAGGTGCTTTATAAACCAGATTCTGACGGAGGCTGCAAGTGTCGAATGATAAAGTGTACATTAAATATGAAATCAAAGGCCTCTCCACTCACACTGTAGTTTACTTGTGTTTACTCTTGAATGTTTTACTGTCTGCTGATGGAGGAAATGGATATGAGAGACATTATGTTCAATCTTAAGCATCAACTGTCATTCAAACAAAGAAAACAAACACCAAGTACTTCAAAAATCTATTTAATATCTTTAAATCTCTTCACACATATCAAGTTGCTATTCAATGAATGTGTGGAGAAAAATGGACTGACGGACAAAGACCCGGAACACAGAAGGCACCTTCTCCGGTCACACCGGTCCAAACCAAACTCCTCTTCACTTGTACTTGTAGAATCCTTCTCCAGACTTTTTGCCATATTTGCCTTCCGCCACCAATTTGTTCAACAATTCACTCTGGGCAAAGAGCGGGTTATCAGGATCCTTTTCACTCCAACCTACAAAAATGCAGTGACAGACAATTTAAAGTTAGGTTTATTATCACAGACTGTCCTCAGACTACCTCACTTTAGTTTTTCATGTCATGTAAAAAGTAGGTGAACAGAGGGAGGGAGACAGCATTGCTCTTTAAATGCCTTGTGTGCAATGATTTTCTCCTGATAAAAAAAGATGCTCTCCTCAAAGTGGAAGACAACCTGAGACACTGTGCACCGTAGTTTGTAGGGGCGGGAATCGCAGGATACCTCATGATACGACAGGATATGGACGACGCTGTGATAATCAATGTATTGTAAGACAAGCATAGAGCGATACGTCAAGAGATCTGTCTAACTGAAGAAAACTAAACATATGTGATTAAGTATAAAGTGCAGGATTTCTCTATTTATTCACAACATGGAGAACAAAGTGCATAAAGTCTATGTAGTGAATGTAGATGGGGGATCTCTTAACGTAGCTTTTCCTTCTCTTCAAGTTTCCCTCATTCATTTGAGCAGAGTCTGATCTGGCGTCGCAGCTCATACACATCTATTCTAGTCGATGTGTCAAAGTTCACTGGTTACAACGGCGGTGCGTCGGAGCGGATACGCAGCACTGCCATTTCTGGTGGACGCCCCAACAGAGCCGCAGAAATTCAGCAGAATTCAGCAGAGGAAGAAAAATAAAACATCCCGCGTTGACACCACATCGTATATCACTTAACTACATCATAGAAAGAATCTTTGCAAGCCCAGCGTGCTCCTGTTTGTTCAGTCCGTTTGTTGTGTTTACAACATAAACAGTGTATTTGCGTGCGAAAAGCACCGTGAGAAAACCTCATCTTGCGACGCATCACATCCGTTCTGCAACCAGTGAATTTGGGGGTGAGAGGATGAAGAAGCGCTGCAGCAGTGTATACGGCGTGAGACAAATGATGTATATTTTTAACATTGTAGAATGCAGACCGTGTCTAATAGACACTGTACCTAAATTCACGTTGAAAACGTCCAAATAACGTTGTAAATACAAGTGAACCTGTATTTCCAGGATGCTTCACTCACCGTCCATAATAAATTTCATAGTGTCTAGTCCTACATAGTCTGAGAGCTCAAACGGCCCCATGGGATAACCAGCACCGAGTTTCATGGCGACATCAATGTCCTCTTTGGATCCATGACCTGAGACAAAAGACAAAAGAAAGATGCTCTGATGTTTCATGTCTACATCATTTCACAGTCTTTCCAGTGTTTCCACTGCTGTGGATGTGCTCACCTCTCTCATGCAGGCGAATGGCCTCGATGATGTAGGGAACCAGCAGGCGGTTCACAATGAATCCCGGGGTATCCTGAGTAAAGACGTGTTGAAAACGGCTCAGTGGGCTGATGTGGTCTGAAAAAGACCACGTCAGGCAGCGACTCTTACCTTGCAGGACACTGGTGTTTTTCCAAGTGCTTTGCTGAAGTTGAGGAGAGAATCAAAAGTCTCTTGACTTGTTGCTGAGGTTCCAATGACCTGAGAGAAGATGAATATATATATGCACATTTTTAACCTTGTGATAATGGAATACATTTTAATGAAG
Organism: Solea solea; assembly: GCF_958295425.1. NCBI lineage: Eukaryota > Metazoa > Chordata > Actinopteri > Pleuronectiformes > Soleidae > Solea > Solea solea. The sequence continues at coordinate 2,795,688 of NC_081143.1, forward strand.
TATGTGATAATTTTCTCTGTTGGGTTGAATTAGGATGAATGTGAACCAGTACATTGTGACAATGTCTCTACTGTCGGTTCATGTTTTCATCTTCTGCACAATCGTCATTTTGGCTCCAACTTCTCTCTCTTTACATTTACGATGTGCTTCACTCGGCTTCTCTTCGCCTACTCTCGTCACTTGAAACCGATGTTGGCGCCACTTACTTTGTGTAAACAAGGCAACAGACAGTAGGCATGTTGCAATCAGTTGTTTTTAAGACGCACCGCGATGAGGACACACATGATGGATTATAGCCACATAACACTGCTTATTGATTTTCCAGTTGCTATAACCTGATCTATTCTTACCTTTCTTTGTCCATTTCCCCACAGGCAGTTCCTCTATGACTGAACAGCACACGGTACTTTATCTTACCTTCAGTCGCTGCGGACAGTCCTTACATTGGTGCTGTATGTTTACGCTTGTTTAGATGTGCTGTCTGCGTCCTATGTGACGCTCTCTGTGCCTTTTAAATGCTCCTCTGGGACAATTATAGTGGTTTTAATTTAATCGAATTAACTCTATTAACTGATCTCATGAATAGATCTGATTACAGGGATAGTGTCATTTAAACTGAAACACAGGACGTGGTGCGAGGTGTTCATCAGTATCCTCTAACAAACAGTCTCTTACCTCTACAAGCTTCATCATAGGGACAGGGTTAAAGAAATGAAGGCCTCCAAATCGGTCCAGCCTGTTGGTGGAGCTGGCGATGTCAGAAATGGGCAGGGAGGATGTGTTGCTGGCAAAGATGGTGTGTCTGAAACACATGGTGAGCAGCATTGAGTAATGAGGAATCAGTATGGACGGCAGTTTAGACTTAAAGCAGATGTGAGCCTTTCAGCACTTTTCCTTTCATTGTGCAAATGTAACCAATACCTCTGAGTGTTCTTAAATACTGATAACTGAAATAGAAACAACCCACACAGAAATCAATTTGATCCGTTGAGACTGGAGCTGGTGTGAAATGATGCTGCTGCTGCTGCTGCTGCTGCTGCTGCTCACACGTCTAATCTAACACTTTAACTGAAAAGAATAAAACAGAAACAGGCCACTGCTTACTCTGGTGCCAGCTTGTCGAGATGTCCAAAGAGATCCTGTTTGATTTTCAGATTTTCCACAATGGCCTCCAACACAAGATCTGAGCTCTGAGCAGCAGATCCGGCGTCTGACGAGGTCGACACATTCTGCAGGACTTTGTGCATGAACTCTTCACCTGCCTGAAAACAAATGAAAAACACAACACTGGCCATTAATCACACTTTACTCCGACTTCATATTTTGTGTTGATCTAGCGCATTTCTCACCTCTGGCTTATCTGCAAACTTCTTCTTGATCACCCTTTTAAGGCTGCCTTCGATTCCTTTGACAGACTTTTTCAGGATGTCCTCAGATGTGTCCACCAGCGTCACCGAGTGGCCGGTTGATGCAGCAACCTTCCGGAAGGTAACAAGTTGATTTAAATCCAGCCAAAACCTTTTCAGTGACTGTAAATCTTTCTAATCTTTCTAAAATCCTTTTGTTCAAGCACTTTATGAACTTGCAGTCTGCGTTTACATATACATATATATATATATATATATATATATATATATACACATATATATATTGTTGGCACTGATTCCTTTCACAAATAGGAATCTTCATTTTTGAGTGAAGAAAGTGCATGGGAGTCATTCCAAATTATAACACTACACGTAAACCTTTTTGCATAATGGTGACAAAAACAGCAACGAGTCAAACTGCATTCATGTACAAAGGTCACATTCTCCAATCGTTGCTTTACAAAGACCAAATATGGAGAGAGAGACACCTTGTGGTGAATGTAAGAAATCCACTGTACTGCATCTGAATCAAGCGCTTAATGTGCAATCTCTGGTTATATTCCATCACAGGGAAATACTTAAATAATAGATAATAATAGTAAAATATCAGTGCAGGAACAATGGGTCATTGTGCTGAAAGACACTGGAAAATGTTCGACAACTTACTGTATATTCTGTGTGGTTATTGTGTCTTTAAAGGATTAGAGCTGCAACTGACACCTTTTCTCATAATCGATTCATCTGTCTATTATTTTCTTGACTAATTGACTAAATGTTCTTGAATATTTTGTTTACAAACCAAAATGTACTCAGTTTTAATAATGTCCTTGTCAAATGGAGCAAAGAAACCTGACATTATTCACATTTAAGAGGCTGAACACGTGTTTTAATGACTGAAATAGTTAATTAAAAGCAAACATAATAAACTCGCACTATCCCTGTGATGTGACTTTCCATAAACAGGAAGTATTTTCTGATCGATCAATGGTCTGGTCCCCACACAGACATGAGGAGACATTAGGACACTTAGGACACTAAGGACACTAAGGACAGAAGGACACAGCTGCACAGCACGGTAAGGCTGTGACACGTAACATAGAGTTAATGAGTTATTTTTGTAAAGTTCAAAGTGTACTGGGTGAACGTGTGGCGGTTACACTCGGTTAGTTTGGTTTGTTCCAAATCTTTGTTCTCGGTCTCAAACTTCTACGGTCACCTGGTGACTTACAGCGAAGCTAACTAGCTAATGTGGCTAACCATGTCAGAGCACCGGGGGGGGGAGAGTTTCGTGTCCTACCTGCGCGATTCCTGCTCCCATCTGTCCTCCACCGATGATCGTCACATGTTTAATAACAACATGTCTCACAGCCGAGGACGAAATACCTCTGCAGATGTGGTGGCTAAAGAAAGCCATGGTGTGTGTGTGTGTGTTAGAGCACAGTGACTGCTAATGTTGTGTTGAACTCCGCGTCCCCCCCAACACTTCCTACTGCGCCCTCTACCGGTGGTCAGGGTAAGACATGTGTATTTGTCACTTTGAGGTTAGGTTTACATGGAGCCAGAGGCGTGTGTTTGCTATATGCGGGCTATGCGAATGCCCCCCCAAGTCACCAGGGGGCCCCAGAGCTGCCTCATCTGAGAATCTTTAGCCATCTCATTAAATCCCTTATATGCTTAAAACAATATATAAATAAAAATAAGGTGCAAGATAAACTGTGGCTGGTGTTTTGTGACAAAGTGACACCCCCAGAGTCTGACAGACTGATTGACAGCTAGCCATCATCGTGAGGTTAATAATAAAAAAAAAACAGTGTTATTATGGCGCCAAAAACAAATGATCTTGTGGGGACAAAAGAATGTCAGAAGGAGAAAATGGAGGAAGAAAAACAGTAAAAGGATAAAGGTAATTTGTATTTGTTCACACTTTGAGAGCTGGTTATTTTCTCCTGATAGCTGCACTATCACGGCTTGTTCGACCGATCGCTCTTAACTACCATGGTCTCATTGAGGTCATGTGACCTAATGAATCCAAATCAGTGCAGTATAGTCCATCTAATAGTATTTAATTTTCAAAAACAACAGGGCTTAAAGATCTCAGGCACAGAACTTTATTCAATGCATTTAATTTGACGTTACAAAAAACAAAACAGAGAAGACGACGTTTAAACATTAGATATAATAACACAAACGGACAGAATGGACCGAGCCGGGGTAAAGAAAGGAAAGTTCTGTGCCTGAAATATTACTATATTAATCGTCAACCATTTTGATAATCAATTTGAAGCTTATTTCATAATTAAAACAATATTTCTGATTGTCTCAGCTTCTTAAATGTGGACAAACATCAACATATTATATTAAAATAATTTAACCTGAGATTGCCAACAATCTTCACGTCACTGTCTGTGAGGGAATGTATTTTTAAACTGTTACATGTCAAGTGATCGTGATTCTGACAGTTAGCAGGTCTATATCTGCAGTCAAAGGAATCTAACTGACATTAACCTCATACTTATTTGAAGCACTGATTCACAAAGACTGATCTATTTCATTCCATTTCATCTGTTACTACTTATGTTCTTCATTTCTCGTTTACCTCCTGTTTTCCCTCAGTTTCATGATAGTGTTTCCTCACTTCCTTCTCTCCCTCCTTACAGTTGAGTCTGACTCAGGTGAACCTGAACCATCATTTAATGATTTTCCTTGTTTCTCTTTCTCTCCATCATATCATAATGTCTTGGCATTACCAAGTAAAGTGCTCAGTCATAATTTATACTGTGATTTAGCGCTGTACAAATAAAATTAATTGGATTAAACCCAGCCCCGGATAAGTGGAGGATGATGATGATGATGATGATGATGATGATGGATTAAATAATAATATACGGTATACGGATGAACATTTCCTTTTATCCTTGCAAAAGTAACACATCAGTATAAAACATCACACTGGACAAGCATTTCTAATATGTATCATCATTACTTTTAAAATACTAAGGCACAATGAAAGTCTGATGTGAAATATACAAAATTAAAATTGATAAATTAATATTATAATAATAATAATAATAATACAGACATGATAATGTTAAATCGTATCAGTCCACCGTCCTTTATCAAGTGGATTTGCATAAGGAAACCTGGTTTTAGAGTTAAATCCGTCCAAGTCTTCAAGTACGAGTGCTCACGCACACAGTGAACGGGCAGGGTGCCAGTGTGAGGCCAAAGCGTCCGTGAAGTGGAGGAGGAGGTTTTCCCTCAGGAAGTCTGAACTTGAAGGCCTGCAGTAAGCAGGTAACCATCAGGAACAGCTCCATCTTCGCCAGCTGTTCACCCATGCACACCCTACGTCCTGAGGGACACACAGGGGACGGGTCATTAGCTTGTGGTGCACAGACAAAATAAAGATTCATCTGTAGATCAAGGTTTTAGCCATTTGACCCAATGACATACCAATCCCAAATGGTATGAAGCACTCTCTCCTGAACAACTTTCCATCATCATCCAAGAAACGTGCCGGGTTGAAACTGTCTGGGTCGTCCCACACAGAGGGATCTCTGTGGACAGACCACAGATTGGGCAAAATAACTGTTCCTTTGGGAATAGTGTAGCCTCTGAACTCTGAAGAAGGAAATACAACACACCACAGAACCATTACCTCAGGGAATCAGCTTCTGAAATGATCAAAAACTTTATTATCTTTATCTTTATCTCAGAGATCTGACATTGACAGAGTACAGTCTGACAAACAAGGTTGTGTACAATTCACCTGTCGTCTTGGAGGCCATGTGTGGGATACCCAGAGGAACCACTACCATTAATCTCTGCACCTCCATGATGGTGGCTTCAGTGAAGGGCAAACTTCCCTTATCAGTCAGAGATGGGACCCGATGTTTCCCCACCACTTCATCAATCTCTGCCTGGACCTGGTCTTGGTTCCAAAAAAAGCAAAGCAACATTTAGCACATCTTCCATTTAAAATAAAAAAAAAGTCCTCGTAAATTATTATTAGTAGTATTTATTAATATTATTGTTATTGTTATTATTATTATTATGATCAATAATAATAATAATAAAACCAGCAAAAAAGGTGCAACTTAAAGACACTTTGTGTTGATGCACCAATCACTATGATTATGAAACAAGAAGTGGTTGGTTGTGAAAATATTCATCAAAACTTCATGCATTTCTAATGGAAACCTACACTGGGAACTTTCTGAAAAGCTAATAAAGAATAACTGATCATTTCATACATATTGTAAGATATTGGAGGCAGTGCTACACTCCACTGCATTCTGTAGGATGGATTGTTGCTTCCTTTACCTTGAATATCAGGATAGAGAACCATGTAGAGCAGAATCCACAGAAGTGAATTAGAGGTAGTGTCAGTTCCAGCAATGAAAAGATCACTAACTATATAAAAGAGGTAATCGTCTGTGAAGCTGCTGTCCTCTTGTCCAGCCGCTTGCTGCGACATCATCTCCAATAAATACATGTCTACAAAATCCCTCGGGTTTTCAGGATCTAAGGTTTCCCTGTGTTTGGTAATAATGTCCTTCAGAAACACTGTGATGTCTCTTTCCACCTGCCTCAACTCTCTGAAGACCCCAAAAGGCAAATAGTAGAGAAGCGGAAAGATGTTGATGAGGAATGCCGGGCTGTTGACGCAAATCTCCAGCCCGCGGTCCATCAGGCCCAGCAACAAGCGGAACTCGTGGTCTTCATGATGGAAGCGTTGACCCAGAGTCATTGAGCAGATGACATTTGACACAGCATTACGGATGAGTGGAGTAAGGTCCACACCGGCGCCACCACACTCCTCATTCAGCCGCAGCAGCTCTGTTTTGATGGTAGCTAGGCCTTGATGGATGCAAGGCTCAACGCTCAACTTCCCCAGGCCGAAGTTTCGGAGCACGGTGTGGCAGAACCTGCGTTGTTTCTTCCATGTGGACCCGTAAGGTGCAAAGACTATCCCTTAAGTTTAAAAAAGACAACAAGAAATATACCGTTATATACTGTACTGTATCGTTGACTTAAATACTTCCCTAAAGCCTGTAGTTGACGATGCAGGCCTTTCAGTGGGAAAATACTGCTTGGCCTTTGAAACCTTTCAGTCTTATCAGTGTTACATAAAGAAAAGAAATACCAAACTCAACAACTAACATACTTATTAATAGCCCAGCAACAATGAATAGGTTATAATTGCTTATAATGTTCGGTTTTAGTTGAAACGGTGTCAGAGGCATTGATCAACTTTGTTTTAGACACTTTCTTGTGGTGCTGTTCAATTGTAATGTCTGAATCTATAGACTGGATCATTAACATTAACACAAACCACTGCCCTTCACTGCTTCAATAGATGTTGTTCATGTACAATCTGGGTGGATCTGGATTGGAAGATTTTGTCTTTGACAAACCTGGCATTTCAAAATGGGCCTGAGGACTTTTATACCCACTCTCTGTCGGTGGGTGGTTCAGATGATTAATGGTTAGGTAGGTCAGTCAGTGGGTTGGTCAGTAGGTAGTAAGATCTTAGGTCAATAGGAAGGCAGGTTGGTGGATTGGTAGGTCATTGGGTCAGTCAATCTGTCTGTCTGTCTGTCTGTCTGTAGGCAGCTATGTAGGTCAGTCAGTAGGTGGCTATGTGTACTGAACTGAACCTGGGAATTTTTTTTGAGTTACAGGTTTCAGTTAGTTAGTCTGTTTAAAAACAGAATATAGAAAGACATTAGAAATCAAATTCACAATATAACTGTAAACATTATATATATACACATATAAATATATATGTATATATATATATATATATATATATATATATGAAATATTTATAAAATATCAAGAGATGATCCTGCTCCAATAGCCATACAAGAAAATAAATATAATATTATAACAGAATATAAACATATTAGCCGATTCTTGATCGATTAATGGATAAATAAGTAGTTGCAGGCCGGTGTTACCTTTGCGTTTGGTCATGATGGTGACAGCAGGGATGTCCGGTCTGTCAGAGAAGTCCTCGGGACGGTTGGACAGAGCATCTTTCACCACTTCATAACCGTTGAGCACGACGATCAGCTGAGTCCCGGCAAACAGGCTGAACACGTTGCCGTAAACGTTGGCGTGTTCCGTCAAAGCGACCACGGCGTTGTCCACCTCGGCTCTGCCGCGGTGTCGTCTGAACCTCCTCTGCAGGAAAGACGGGACGAGGAAGCCGCCGAAGTTACCCACCACCGGCCAAGGTCTCGGTCCTGGAGGAATATTGTCCAGGTCGCGTTGTTGTCTCTGACACCGTTTGACTAAATAATAGACGAGCAACACAAGCACCACAGGCGAGAGAAGACAGCTGCTCACGTGCTCCAGCAGGGGACACATGGTGTTAACACATGTTTAAAACCATTTAAACGAAAATACTCTGAAGCATCACGTGCAAGCCCTGACACGACCAGCCAGTCAACATAAACTCCCGTGTTGTCGTGGAACAGTCACGGTCCTGTGACATTACTGTCTTCCTATTGGCTGACACAGCTGTGTCCACTGGGTTTGTTTAGCCCCAAAACTTGTCTTGCAGGTGTCACCGTTACGGTTTGTTGTTTGCTGCTTGTTTGTGTCCACAGACATCTAAAACAAAGCCAAGGAAGAATAAATGAAACAGGTGGAAATGGCTGTGGTAGATACATGTTTCAGGAAGAGGGAGGAGCACAGGGAGGAGCACAGGGTGACCTACTGTACGAGGGTGGAGGATGTTGCTCACAGGTACAATGCAGAAGATGCAGTCTGAAGGAGATAGGAGACTGCATGGTGATGACTTTGGAAACTAAGAAGAGGAAGCAAGTGAAGGATAGATGACTGGGAACATGCAGCTAAAGTGGTGAGGGATACAGCCAAGAAGATGTTTGCTGTATCTTCCGTAAGGACAGAGGAAAGAAGACATGGGATGAGGGAGTAAAGCAGAGTATTCAGAGAAAGAGGATGGCAAAGAGACAGTGGGACAGCCAGGGACATGAAGAAAGTAGGCACGAGTACTGGGAGTCTAGGCATGAGGCAAAGGAGAAGGCTTATAGTGAAGTGAGAGACTGGACACTGAGGGAGGAGAAAAGGACTTGTTTTGATTGGTTTGACAGAGCGAGACAGAGCATGTGCAGCAGGTTAGAGTTTATTAAGGATGATGAATGAGGAAAGAGAGCGAGAGGAGGACAGATAGAGGCGAGATAGTGCCTCAGGAGGTGCAGAGGATTAGTAAGGAGGAAGTGAGGGCAGCTCTGAGGACGATGAAGAGTGGAAAGGCAGTTGACATACCTGTGGAGGTAGGGTAGTGCTACCAAGTTTCAAGAGCAACAGTGATCTGCAGAGGTTAAAGTTGATCATGAAGATGTGGAAGTAAGAATTGAAGACCAGTGAGCAGCAGTGTCCAAGAAAGATGTACCACAGAGAGCTGATGATAGAGAGGAACTGTGGTGTGGTGTGGTGTTCAGGGTGAAGGTGGTGGTGGAACTTCCTGTTTGCCATGGTGGCACAGGTTGACAGATGAGGGGGAAAAGGGAAGACCACAGAGAAGGTTCATGGATGTGATGGAGGCAGATGATCCACTCATTGTTCTCTGTGTAGCTGTGAAGTATGTGTTTATTTCATGTTGCATCGTCTGCATGTGTCACAGTAGCTTCTGTCTGTGTCGTGCTTGTAACAAAAGACAACACTGTTGCAGTCTGACAACATAGAGGGGCCGTTTTATTGATCAGTTCAATCTTTACATTGTGTATCAGTTTCTATAGCAACACATTCAATACATTCTTTCTATGATCTCAACCCGGGGGTCTGCATTCATACAGACGTCCAAACAGTGTCCACTCAGAAGGTTAAGTGTTAATTTATCATTGAAAAGCACCTCTAGTAATCCCTGTGTGTAGTGCACATACAGTACAAAGCTTTGGGTAGACTGAGGTGGACAGATTATGGTCTTTTTTTATTTGATACAAAAACCAGACAGTTCTTGCTACTTACCTTCTTAATAAATACAGTATATATATATATATATATATATTAGAATCATTCACCTTGTGCTAAAATCAATGCTGTGCTGCAGTAAGTTTAAAAAAAAAAAATCTCAACATCAATAACATACTGGGAAATGAACTCGTTCATGTCGACTGTTTCTAGTATAGTGTTTATAATAGTTTTACAGTGTCTTTAATATCCCTGACTATCTCAGAACTATAGTCATACTTTTTATAATACAGGAAAGAAACAGAGAAATAGTGTAGAGTATATCGTGTGTGTGCGTGTGTTTACAGTTGCAATATGGTTGTGTGTATGTGTATTATTATTATTATTATTTCTACTAAACCTGGAGAAACAGAGACATTTAAAACAGGAAAATGATGACTTGTTATGAACAGAGCCGTGTGGTCGCGATGTTAACGGCCCGCTCACATACATATTTACTCAGTCACTCATTGGTTATATAGATAGGTTGCCATGGTGATCAATCACATGTACGATAAAGAACACAACAACACAGAAATAAACACCAATCTCATTGTCGTGAAACTACCTCATAGCTCTCCTGTGTCCGTCAGTGTGTGTGTGTGCGGAGTATGAGGCAACCCGTTAATACATTAATAACAATATAATCAATTAGGATAATGATTAAAAGAGAGCAAAACAAGAGACAATATATTCCTTTCTTTTTTTTTTAGAGTGGACGGGCACACAGAATGTTGAATATATTACATCGATGTGTGAACGCAGACAAACATTTCAGAAGTTCAGTGTCTCTGACATCATCTTCCACCAGTCCATCAGCTCCTCCCGCTCCTCCTCCTTCCTCTCCATCAGAGACTCCAGCTCAAAGTCCACCTGAGGACAGACCCACAGGGACGTGGCAAACAGATTACACACCGTGTGTCCTCATCAAAGTGTCACTTAACCACATTAATATGTTTGTTTAAGTGTAGAATCAATTTGAAATATAAATTGCTTGGTTTTCATTGTTTTGTTTTTTAATCTTGTCTTTAATCTCGTCTTGCATTGCCATGTTTGTACAGCAAGCCACATTTTGAAGTGTAAACATAAACAAAAACAAAGTAGAAAGTCCAGATAAATAATGTCCTCACAAGGTGACCAGATAAACTGAAGAATGTGTAAGATAATAGACATAGAAGAAAAGAGGGGATTCAAAACTATTTTCTACTACGAATTTTCCTTTACTATGTTCTTATGGCATGGTTCTTCATATAATATATTGTTAAAAGTATATGAACGCCTTTACATCACATTAAAGCATATAAAACAAAGTAAACAGGACGAGCACCAGTCAAATACAGTATATAATATCTCCTCTGATACAGTACGGTGTCCATTTGGATTTGGACTGGTGTAGTTGTCTGTGAATCTTACCCTGGTTGCAGGGCTGTAGGGAACAGCCACCTTCTTGATAACAGACAAATATCCTGGAGCAGACGCTGCCACTTTGTAGTTTCCAGGAGCCAGCAAGCGCCAATAATCTCCATCTTTGGCTACAAAATACAGATCATCGTATTAATACATATAATGTGACTTAGGGCTGAAAAATTAATCGAAATGGCCCCACTGCGAATTTCAAATTGCGGGAAGCGCAATATTTCATCATACACAACTCATTTTAGCTTTAATATTGTCACAGAGTGAAGAAAACATCTTTGTTTCTCACAGATCTGCACAAACATCACACAGTAATCGTTTGAAATATGCTATTCAAATGAAAATTAGAATCATTATAAAAGTGATATATATATATACTGTATATATATATATATATATATATTGTGCAAACACAATTAGATATTCATATAAAGTGGTTCAGCCCAAATGTAACTTACAGCAGATGCACAGCTATGAATAACCAGTGACAGTTTTGACATAATATTTTGTAATTACTCAGTAGGTAAAATTCAGACATATGTCAAATATGTCCACAAGATGGCGTTATTACAACATCTCACCACTGCATGAAGCACTTAAGACCTCCAGTCTATAAAAATACATATATATTAGTGCTGTCAAACGATTAAAATATTTAATCGTGATTAATGTCACATTTTTATCTATTCTAAATGTACCATTATTTTTTTCTCATTTTAATGCTCTTATCAACATAGAAAAGAGGATGGGCTTGCTTTATTGAGACAATATATCTCTGTCACCTGCATATTTAGAGCTATTCCTCTTATTGTGAGAGCCGCACAATAATAAGAGAGGCTGTGTATCAGCCTGCAGTGTGTGAATAAAGTGCCGTTCTTTAAGATACATCATATATATATACATTATAGATATATATATGTATACATACAGTATATATATAATAATGTATCTTATTTTGCAATGGACAGTGATACCTGTTGTCATGTCATGGTCAATACCCTCCACAGAGATGGTGGCGTTGGAAATGGCGTTTCCCTGGAGGTCACGCACAAAACCTTTGACTCCACGATGAACCTAGGCACGCGCGCACACACACACACACACACACACAAATGATCATGTTATTATGATTGTGAAAAGAACTGTTGGCTGTTGACACAGTTGTTGGACTGTTGTCCTCTTTAGTAAACATGCTGTCATGTCATCACAGAACCTCTAAGGTTACACTGAGTGGTTGTGACTATTGACTTCAATTTTTAATGTGTGTAAATGAATAACAAACATCTTATTTTTATTTATTAGCGTTTCGCTTTTCTATGAGCCTGTAAATCAATGGATATGAAGCATCTTGGTTCTGTTAGTGGGACAGCTGCGTCTAATAAAGTGTTAAAAGTGAATGAGAATGTTTATTTATGGTCCAGCTTTGCTGCCTACCTGCTCAATGTAGTTGACAAGTGAGTTGCGGTTCTGCTCCCAGTAGTTCTTGAGTTTCTCCTCACTGGGGAACTTATCACAGCTCAGCTCCAGTGTGATCTCAAAGCAGTTACTGCTCAGGTAGTTGAAATCCTGCATTCCTGTTTGTAAAGAAACACAGAATGAAGGAGAGCAAGAAAGACTTCAGGAACACAAGGGAGCCTGTAACACACACACACACATGTTACTTAGTATGTTATATACTGTGTGTGTGTGTGTGTGAGACAGCGCTAACACAATGACGTTAAGATCGCAGCATTTGAAACTCAGTGCTTTCAAGAGCAATATCAGGACGGAGTATTAGGGCCAAACTGAAGAGTTTATGAGAATAAAGTCCTAATATTAATATGGAGGGCAGCCTTAGTTCCACTCCTTCTGGATCCAAATATTCTAATAGTATAATAATTATAGTCATTATCATTCTAATTGTTTCTTGAGAAACATCAAAACCTCTTTGAACAGAACACAGATGTAACCAGTGTCAGCCGTGCAGTCGACCGCGTCCTCTTTCACAGGATGTGTGTGATTCTTTCTTGGAAACGAGAAATTGATCATCTGAGATTTAGCTGTAATAATAATTATGACTTTATTCTCCAAATATTATGTCTCTATTCTCGAAAGATAAAAGAAAATACTCTGTTGTACAATATAAATAGAAGGTATGCCTAATAAATACATAACAGTTCAAAACTATGAAAACATTAATACAAGATAAAATAACAGTACATACAGTACATTACATGTATAAAAAGAAACAAATGATAAATTATACATTGGAAATTTGACTGCATGTTTAAATTTTGAGTTGTTTTGGTTTTGAAAATGGACACTTATGGGCTGTTTTGTTTTTTTGTTGATGATGTAATTGAGGGTGTGGCTAACTGTAAGTGACCGACCATCTAAGGTTCTCTGAGTTTAAGTTGAGGCAGACGTAAATAAGAATTAGATTCTTCTCACTGCTCCTTTCCAATCATGAAAAGTGTTTATGGATTTGTGCAACACTGTACTCTACACTTTCATGAAAGGACCAAAGAAAAGCAAACAAAAAACAGAACATTTGCTGCGTATTTAAATACAGTTATTTTGCCAGTTCACAGTCACCAGCCTGACGCTTGTCTCTCACCTCCTGGGACACTGTACCAGGCCCCTCCGTTAGTGATGCCATCTTTGAAGCTGGAGTCGTCATCGTTCTTACGGCACGGGGACCGGTGTGGGTCCGACATGACCGGGTTGTAAACAGAGTAGGCTCTGGCGAGAGACTTGAACGTCACATCGTCTGGACTGGCGCTGTACTCGTGAGTGGATCCTTAAAGGACAAGTGAGCGGGAAAGGAACAAACACGCACGCAGTGTTTAGACAGCCTCTGTGATCACGTAACAACTGAGCACCTGCATCTGTAGTCCACTGAACCTGAGCCTGTGCAAACACACCGTGTTTACTCTGGGCAATTATGCAAAGGAAGGGAAAATCCATCTGATTTCAATTAGAGTTTGAAGAAAACTAATAAAATGTTTCAGTTCCACGTCGTTATTTCTCTCATTAACTCGCGGAAACACGAAGGCAACAAAAACACGTCATTTACAACACAATACTGTGCGTTCATGTACCAGTGCGGGTCTCGTCGTACGGGTAATTGGCCACCACGTCTCCTCCGTGCAGGTTGGCTGAGAGGACAAAAGGAATATCCATGATCCAGTGGATCACTGCCTTGGTCTCTGGAGCCAGCTGCAAAAGAAGGAAACATCATAAAATACTCAAACATGAAAAACAGATGCGAGCAAGTCGAAGGCATGTCAGCATCTGAAACGTTACCACTGCCCAGCTACGCTCAGCAGATGTCTTTAGAAAGCATTGAAACACAACACTGGTCATATTTTATGTTTTGTCTCAGTGCCAACAAAACCCACGAAAACGCTGACGCCAAGAAAAATATACAGAAAAAGCTAAAAGACGGGGCAACGCCTCATCTTTCACATGTGTGCCTGTTACTGTACCTTGGTGTTTTCATCCACAGCCTTCTTCATGTTCTGCAGCAGGTGGTTGTTGGCTCCGCCCTCTTTTTCATTGACGTATATGATGCGGTCCAGATCAGGGAAGTTGCGGTTCAGGTCCACGCCCTGTGCGTTACTGCGGCCCACGAACCAGTCCTTGATCTCTCCGGGCTGCAAACAGGAGAGCGGTGTCACACTGTGCTGGTGCGTGCGTGTGTGCGTGTGTGCGTGTGTGTGTGTGTGTGTGTGTGTGCGTGGCCGTGTTTTCTCTCACCTGCGACGCAGCCTTCTCAAAGCCGTCGGGGTTCATGGAGGGCATGAGGTGGATGCGGGTGTTGTGAATGAGGTCGATGATGGTCTCGTTGCCCTGCTGGTACTGGTTGCACAGGTACTGAGCCAGGTAGATGAGCAGCTCTCTGCCCACCGCCTCGTTTCCGTGCATGTTGGCGATGTACTTGAACTCCGGCTCACCTGCAGGGGACAGAGGGACACTTGCTGGGTTAATGCGTCTCTTTTAACATTGTATTCAGCCGTCATCTGTGCAGGTTTTTAAAGTGTAACTAAACCCCTAAACCACTTTTTCAGGTGTATTTCTCCAGTGTACATGTATTAGGATGGGGGAAACATTTATTCTTGGATGCATCGCAATTCAGACGTCCCAAATGTCTACATTTTGATTATTTAAATAACGGAAAATAGACGAAAACAGAAGTCAAGGCCTCACGGGTGAAAGAGGGTAGGATAGTAGAGCTGCAACTAATGATTATTTTCATAACTGATTAATCGTTTGGTCCATAAAATATCAGAAAACCGTAAAAAATGTTGAAATGATGACGTTCTCAAATGTCTCGTTTTGTCCATAAACCAAAATGATTTCTTTGTTATGCAGAGCAAAGAAATGAAGAAAATACTCACATTTAAGAAGCTTAAACTATTGGAAATCTTGTTTAAATCGTGAAAAAAGCTTTGTATGCTTGTTATGCACCAATGACACCAGAACAAATGTGCAAATCGTACTTGGCAATAAAGCTCTTCTGATTCTGATTCTGATTCTGATTCTGATCCAGGGGCAAATCTTCACAGGTTACTTTAAAGTATTCACATCATATATGTTGTGATAAACACCAGCGACTACATCAAACTTTTGCCATTGGCTATTTCAGTCCATGTTTCTGTGTTTGGATTAAAAGTCGGACTAAGACAATAATTTGGTTTTCTAAATGTCATGTGAACACGTTAGTCTGACTAAAATCAAGCTAGTCTTAGTCGGACTAACATACCTGGATAATGTGATTCATAGTCCGATTACTCTTGCATGTATGAACTTAGTCGGACCGGAGTCAGGCTTGCACATGCACCGAAATTTCGTCCCAGAAGTAGGAGGAGTCACACCATGGCATCAGTGAGAGCGAAAGCTAAGTACAGCAGGTAGGAAACATACAGTGAACGCTGACATACAGGGCAACAGCAAACTGATTCAGTACGCACTAACTTATGATTGATTGGTACAGCGCCACCTACAGAGGCGGAGTCAGGCGTATTCTCCGCATGTATACTTGGGCTGGGCAAGTTGTCCGATTGTCTGTCTTAACACAGTTAAACTGTGACTGGTTCACTCTCACATCACTCTCTTGTCTGACACTTGTTTTCCCAGACTCCTCCCCCAACAGGAGCTGCTGTTGAGCGCCGTCATCTTTCTCGCTCATTAGCAGCTGCAGTGTGGTGTCAGATTTCACTACCAGACCACTCTCCCTCCCTCCCTCAGCTCTCAGCCTACTTCTTTGGCATTACTTATAACATAGGTGAGTAGAGTCGGTGGAAAGTCGCCATTAGTCACAATCGAGGTATCTTTGCTGATTCTAAACCAATGCAACGCTAATCTGCACAGAACTGGTCAGGTAATCCCAGGGAGAAACATCACTGCAATGTCATATTCTTTGTCAGAAGAAGCGATTTGAGTCCGTTGCCATGGAAACAACATGTCCTTTATCTCTTTTGGGCCAGGAGAGTGTCGCTGATAAAGCATTCTCATTGGTCAGTGAGGTTACCCTGGATACAAACACACACTGGACCTTCACACACACACTGAGTCATCAGTGGAAGGAGTAAGTAAACACAATTGAACGCTGCGACTCTATTTGGAACGTAATGACTGAGAGACAGTGATTAGGATTGTTGGGAGACATCGACAGAGACTGTAGTCTCTGAATGTTGACTGAATGTTGCTGGAGTGACAGGTCCAGGATCAGATTTGACTAAATCAGAGAGAGAGAGAGTTTGACTCCAGGACATGGTGAGACAGAGTGAGGATCCTCAGGGACACGTACAACAATAAATCAGTCACCAGCTTAGCCTTGTTTGTGTCAGCGTCCTTCAAAAACAATGTGAAGTCCTGTTACATGTGATATAAAGGAGTTTGTTTGTTTTTTACCATAAAATCATCCAAAATGAACATATTTATCCTTTAAATACCAAAAATGCTTGATGAAAAACTTGTGCATGTGAGTAACTCATTACTATACTAGAGGAACATGGCCACACATACTGTATGTGTCTGTTAGTGATGAATGAGTCTCATGAATCATCAAAGTACAGATTGTGGTGAGTGAACACAAATATGTGCCTCCATGTGTTCTTATGAAAGCTGCTTTATTTTCCATCTCCTTCATCCCTCGTCCATGGACGTGTTTAATAAGTGCTATTTATATCAGCATGTTTTCTAGAGCTGCGTCTAATTGCAATGACCAAAGCTCAACATCTGTTTCACATAATAATTAGCCTGGCTTAAAGTCAACTAAGCAACTGACGAGGAACGTAAAGTCCGTGCTATAACTCTTTTGACTGACTACAAACCAGGGATGAGAGGCTGAAAAACACGAGGGGACAACTAACGAAAAAGCTGCTCTGTTCTCATCAACATGCAGCACGAAGATTTCTGAGATTTACTTTTATTGTATTTTGAATCCAAATTGACATTTTTCATGGACTCAAACCAGAGACGGGCGACTTCTCTGTGGCTGAAAGACAACAGAGGACGTCTGCGACCCACTGAAAGAAGCACGGACGTCCAAAAACAACAACAACAACAACAACAACAACAACTCGGTAGCCCTGGTTAAAGTGACAGTCCAGGTTTTGAGGGAGGAGACAAGGTCAGGTGGCAGTTTCTTCCCTCAGGCTAACACTGACAAAAAGCAAAGTGCCTGTGATGTCCCCGCTGCTCCTCTAATTTGACAATTTTCAGGTTTTTGTTTTTTTTGTAAATCTCATATAAACAATCTTCTAAAAACTGATTGTAGAAGTTACTTTTCTGTAGAATGAGAAATGCTGTCGGCCAGTTTTATAACTGCATCTTCAAGCATCAGTCAATTTTAGCAGGTTTGATTTGAGCTGTGTGTTTAGGTCCTGAAATAATTCCACTGGCTTCATGACGAAGAAGGTAACGAGTATAACCACACACACACACACACACACACACACACACACACACATACACGCACACACACACTGACCAGCGCACATCTGGTAGTCAGGTTATTTTTAAATCTGGTTTCTCTTGCTACTAATGATTTCAAGATTACAATTAACTCTTTCTGTCCCAACATTTGTGAATGTTTTTTACAGACTTCAGAAACCTGACAGAGCTGTCAAGCCCACACACACACATGCACACACACATACACGCACACACACACACACACTTTAAAGCTGAACTCCTGGCTAAATGAAGTTTCAGTGATTGAAGCTGTTGGACAGATGCTCAGCAGCGAGGGAGGGAGCTCTCGTTTCTCCTTTAAGAAACACGCTGTAACATCGTTGACGTCCATGTTGGTGTGTGACAGAGCACAGAGCTGCACGAGCCTCACACACGTGTAACAGTTGACACTCATAGAGACAGATGTAGGAACTGTGTATGGACCTGTGCATAAACTGTAGGCACTGATGAATTGACAGGAAGTCTAAAGTTTGGCTAAGAAGAGAAGCTGAGGCGAGGCCTAATCATAGTTCAGTCATCATTTACTGTATTATCTTGTTTTTTCACTCCCTCAGCCTGGTCTGATAGTATTTGTTGACAGATTAAGGATGTGGAATACAACTAATGACACATCATCACCAAACTTTAGTCACTGCAGCTTTAAACACGTGTCAAAATATGGGATGTGCACTTTTTCTTTAGATTTGACTGACTATATAATCTAGTGGCTTTGTTTTATTTACTAATTTATATTATTTTTTTAGTGTTCATTCTATTCATTATTATTCTAACTTAGTGAGCTGGCGTTTGTCCCACAGCAAGTTGGGAGTGGTTTTATACTTTAAACCATAAAACCATTCCAGTGAAAGCTTGATTTTAATCAGGAAATGTTTTTTTTGTGTTTTTTTAACCCTGAGAGTGTTCACACAGCGTTTGTTTTTGTTGTTTTTCAGTGGCATACATAGACTGACTTTTGTGGAATTGTTTTATAGTTTTTAGACACTTTTATAATATATTTGTTCAAGTTTAGAGTGTCAGAATAAATGCTTTGAAAACTGTTTGATCTCTGTTTAGATATCTCTGTTTAGTCTAAAGGCTAGGCTAAATTCAATGCCATTTAAAACCGTAAAAAAAAGAATGATATAAGACACTTTATACTGCCCATTCTTATCGCCTCTGTCTATATTAGAGTTCTTAAACTCGCGGTCTGTGGTCTCCCACCATTCAATATCAAGTTATGAGTTATTTCTATATTTGTTTTTTTCTATTTGGAGATTGATTAAGTGTCAGAAGTAGTTTTATTGTGAACTATATATCATTCAATAAACAAAACAAACACTTTATTTTGAAATTCATGATATAATTCTCTTGGTGGATTTTTTTCCACTTGACCGGCCCCCTACTGACCAGACTAGATGCTCAGTGGCCCCTCAGGTCATTTGAGTTTGACAGTTTGAGACCCCTGGTCTGTGTGTTTTAATGCTGATGACACAGAACCAAACAAAAAGAACTTGTCTCCCTTTTCCTGCCTCTGTGTATAACAGTCCTCTGTGTTTGTCTGGATCTTTAATGTGTCTCATTAGTGGGGAGTGTCTGATTGTGTGTGAGAGGCTGATGTAGCTCAGTCACTGCTGATTCCTGCTCCGCACTCACACACCAATGTAAAAAAAAAAACCCACTTCATCATGATTTCATGAACCACTCTGTCCTGTGTGACAGGTGATCAGCGCGCTCTCTCAGACGACCACGTAACAACGGCCGCAGCTGCAACGTCATTAAGGAAGCGCCGCATTAGAGGGCTCTCAGTCGTCGTGGCAACCATGACAGGGGCAGGTGTACACGGAGACAGATCAACTCAAACGCTGAGTAAACACACTCTCTCTGACACACACACACACACACACACACAGGTTTATGCAGCTACACTCTGCATTGGCTCCTTTTCATTAAGACAGTCTGTAGCCAAAGCCTTAAAGGTGCAGTGCGTAACAGTTATTACGCACAGTTATTGGCAGAAACTGAACGTACTCAACACTACCCATAAGTGTGTTTGTATAAGGGTATAATCACTTGAAAATAGAAATATTTGGGCTTTTACATAGCCTTGGAATAATCCTTAGATTTGTCTTCTTTATGGTGACCTCCATCTTACGCCACCATATTTCCCTGATGTGCACAGATGAAACAGAGGAACCAGAGTCACCGTAATGAGGCTTTGGTCCACATGAAGGATTCTGCGCCTTTAAAAAGTGTTAATACCACAAAACGTGCTATAAAGAGGAAAACAATAATAACACACACACACACAGAGACTTTAAAGTTGGACTAAACAACTGCAAAGCCTTGTGGGGAGATGCAGTAGATGACTGGGAAATGAAAATGATCAAAAATTTACAGAAAGTCCCTCAAAAACGTCCGGGGAAAAAACAGATGAAAGGCTATGAGAGGGGGCGGGACCTTGGCTGTGTATCTGTCGGCTTAAGGCCAGCAGCATGTCATTATGCGTAGAAGTCTCACAGGATGTTACGACGCGGAGAGGAAGATGCATGCCGGGTGTGTGATGTATAATAAATGACTTCTGGCTGATGCGTTGGCCTTTCTCTGTCTCTCGTCCCGTCGCTCCCTTGTTCCCCTCTACATCCTCGCAGCCGCCTCTCTCTCGCTCACTCGCGCCACCATCACGCTCCCAAACAGCGGCCGTTTTTTCAATCATCATTCCTTCTCATTCTCCCTTGTCATCCATCTCCTCTTCCCAGTCGACTATCTCTGCAGACTGGACACCTCACAGCAATGCTCTTCCAACATCTATGTCTGTGCGCCTCCATTTTTCTGTCCTCTAACAGAAACATGTTTTATTTTTATACTATATTTATATATATATATATATATATATATATATATGTATACATATATATATATATACATATACATATATATATATATACACACATATGTATAATATTCAATAAACCATATGTTATTAAATATAAGTGTAAGCAGCAGAGTTCCGTGTGCACGCTCACTGGGGATTATATAGTCCCTCTGTCGTGTGATAAAACAGTCCAGTGTGGAGTCCTGTGACAGTCTCCACCACATGAGCTCGTCCTCAGCATATTGAATGAAACCGTGCTTCAAACTGACACGATTTCTTTCTTCTTCTACTTTTTTTTACCTTCAGGCAAACTTAGTAGTGATAGTATTTCTCGTCCTATTAGAAGCCTTGTAAATACTTCCAGACATGAGAGTCACAATCGTTTAGCCACATCCACTGAGGACGACCCCGTTTTTTTTTGCTCTTGTGTAATTAAATCTGATCCAGCTGTGAGATGTTAACATCTCGTTTCTCATGAGAAATACAGACAGTAACTGAAGGACACATGTTCATGCTCAGGCTTCTCTACGTAGACTATGACTGTAGACCTAGAGTGTCAAAATAAATACAATTCTGTTTACTGTCTATTGGACGTTCTATCATTTCAAACCAATCTGGCTATTGTCCTCCAAACTGTGGCATCAACAAAGCATTTGCACAAAGAAAACTGCTCTGGTTTCACCGTGGGCCAAATATGGTTGTGCGTGCAAATCCCAACAGTTTCTAAACTGTTTCTAAACTGCTCAGACCTCAGACCACCTGGCACCATAACAAAGCCACATTCAAAATCACTTAAATCACTTCTCTTCTCCATTCTGCTGCTCAGTTGGAACATCACTAAGTCCCTGAATGTATTGTTTTGCTGCCACGTGATTGGCTGAAGAGATTATTCTCATTAAAAAGCAGTTGAAGTGGCGTACCTAATAAAGTGGCTGAGTGGTGCAGTCTGTAACACAACGTGATAGATGCATGGAGGCACAAGTGCAGCATTTTTGTTGGAAAAGTGAAGCATAAAGTAACAAAAGTAATCTAATGAATATGTGAAAAAACACTGTACTTGAAGCAAATGTTTGACATCTTGAAGATTATGCACAAAGATTTCCTCCCTCTGAAGTTTACATTCTAAACTGAGGCCACATCCACACGGAGAGAGCCAAATGTAAACGCTTTGAAAAAGTTTCCTGTAAACACGGCAACTAAAGAAAGAAATGTTATCACAGACCAGACAGTGACAACTTAGTGACTTTGTCGCTATAATTATATAACAAAAAAGGTTAGCCAGCACTCCTACAGTTCAATAATTGACGGCAAATTTCCTAAATTTGGTTGCTGCTTGTGAGGGTATCACATTCGAGAATGGGACCGTGTAGTGCGCACATAAACGTGGGCCTTATATCGCCTGCATTTCAGCTGGAGGTTTACAAAAAAATGGAAAAAATGGCACAGTCTATGCCCTGCTTTAGAAAGTTTGTTGAGTCTGTAGTCTCCCATGTTTTTAAAATCAAGTGTAATGCTCTTCTCACATAATATTTGAGAAATAATGTGAAATATGTGACCAGCCACAAGAAAACCAGCAACAAGTCGGGTAAAGAATTTTCCATTTTTACAGAATATGCACGTTGAAATCACAAAGAAGCCACTGCATGCTTCAAATCACAGTATTGGGGTCTTAAAACCTTGATCGCTGTGAACCAATTCATAGTTGGGGTTTGGTGCCCTAGACCTGCTATTGATTAACCAATGATGTTCAAACTACAGATATCAGATTGTCACAATTTCAGACATTTCTTCAGTTCTCACCATTCTACCAATCGTGTGTAAAAGTGTCTCTCCTCTCTGTTGGCTCTGTTTTGGTCTCCAGCAGCTCTTCAAAAGAGAAGAGAGAACTTTGACTTTAGTTTGTTGTTGTTTGGAAACATCTGAATGCTGCATCTTCTTTGCAACGTATCCATTGTTCAAATAAAACAGATAATAGAGTAAATGGGTAAATGTCATTTTCTACCACTTGTTTGTCACTGTAGCGTTTGTGTTTGCACTCTTGGTTATGGGCAGTTCCTGTGCCGCAGTGTATGACAGATGGCTGCTTACTGACAGATGCATGAGCTCAGGACCATCGTCCTTTGGAGCCAGGCAGCCAACCACGGGCTGCCAGTCAGCTCAGTGCACTAAGCCGATCTGTTGCCCCGGCAACCGCTATTTTGGCTCCACCTAAGAGTTTTAACACATTGCAGGGTCAGATAAAATATGAGACGGGGCGCCTTAAAGATGTCTCTGCAGGTTTGATTCTGCTTGTCTCACACACACATTCATCATTTCATGTCCTTGCAGTGAAACCTCTGAAAACATCCTTTTCTTCCTTCTCTCTCTCTCATTTGTCCTCTCAGTCTCTGGAGCTTGTCTGTCTCTGTCTCTCTTTTCACCATCCTCCTCCTCCTCCTTGCTATGGATGTTTTGCTCAGCAGAGATGGAGGGTAGAGAAACAGAGAGAGAGAGAGAGGGGGGAGAGAGGGGGGAGAGAGGGGGGTTGCCTTCCCCGATGGTGAAACAGCGGCTTGGAAACTCATCTGGTAGTAATAAGGTCTCCACATTGCTACTGTGACTCATGCGTGCGTACAGCCACCACACTATTACAGGCTTATTTTGTACGTATGCATGGTCATAAGGACGGTGATCATGTGATCTTCAAAACACGCACAGCCCGTGGAGCACGGCTATGAACACAAATACTCCCGGAGAAGAAAATACACCTTTTTACCAAAAAGACATATAGTGGAAATGCCACAGAAGACACTGTAAACAATGTAAAGAGTAATTACAGGCCTTGGTTCTTCTTTCTTACGAAGCCTCAGGCTCAGGATTACTGTGATGGAATTAAATCACTTCCTGAGGCCAGTTGGACAGAACTCACGACCTATTCCTGAACATAAATAAAGGTTCATTTTAAAGATTTAATGTACTACGACGAGTTAATCCCTTAATGTTCCTTTCTCTACTAACACAGTGTATTCTCACAGTACTAATGTTCCCAGGTTGCTCGTGTAAACTGTATTAAAACAAACATAAAGAGTCGACATAGTTTTTGGGTTTGCTGGCTAAGGACAACCCAGGCGTAAGAGAGGAGTGAACAGCCACCAGGGGGCGACTCCACTGGAGTTAATGGTCTGAATCACTAGTTTTTGGTTGATGTCAGTTTTGTAAATGATGTTTCTATTCAGAGACAAATAATAGACACTGAAGCCTGGCTCATATGAGTGGGGTGGACACCAGTGTGAGTGACAGCTGCTATTGTCCAATAGGAGCCTGGTTGTAGGTAACATCAGTAAGTTTCCTCAACAAACTGCAAATCTCGAGGCTTCAATATGGGTGACGTAATGACTGTTTACCGCATGGTCGCACACTAATGTTTCAGATGAATATGAAAGCGCTTTTATAAAGGGGTTCAAACGGATTTCAATATAAAGTCACCTTCCATTTTATTAGGAACAGAGGACACCAGATAAAGGGGCGGGAGAGGCCTCCAGTGTGGTCTTTTCACTGCTGTAGGCCATCTGCTCCAAGGTTTAAGAGAATTACTTGGTTGCAATGATGTTTACAGACCATTCTCTGTAAACCTTAAAGATCCCTGTGCATGACAATCCACGAGATCAGAATTTATTTCTGAAATACTCAGACCAGCCACTCTGGTGCCAACAGCCACTCCTCAGTTTGAACATCAGGTCAAGGTTGTCAGGTTGTTGCCACGTCATTGATGGATTCATTTTTTGTATTAGCAAGCAGCTGAGCAGGTGTACCCATACGATACGTGATACATGGTCCACGATACCAATAATATCACGATACAGGGATTCTGTGGTAATCAGTATATTGCAAGACAATCATATAGCGATACATCACGATATCTGTCTGACTGAAGAAAACAAACGTTAACAGACGTTAAAAGTGCAGGATTTTCTCTGTTTATTCACAACATAGAGAACAAAGTGCATAAAGTCTATGTATTGAACGTGGATGGGGCATCTCTTAAATAGCTTTCTCCACTATTATCCCGCTGTGAACTCCCTCTTCTTCAGCCATGAGGAGACATGAAGAAGTAACGCCTGGTGAGTGAAACTGGCAGGGATTGTTTACTTTAGAGCACCTGACATATTGATTATTTTATGCACAAGGAGGGACGATGATATATCACTGAATTGATATTTTGACCCAACCCTAATATACAAATTGATATTGAACATTGGGCTTTTTTCCGTCTCAGTACATAGTGTTTTTTGAATTTACAGTAGGGCTGAACATTTTGGAATAAATATCTAATCAGAGGCAATGGTCATTTTAACATCATTATTTTCATTTGAATAAAACAAAGATGTTCTCTTCAGTCTGTAGAACAAGACGTCTACAGAAGAAATGATTGTATTGCATTTTCGATAAAATTTCGAGTAACTGTTCAGCATTTACAGTCTGCCTTTTATCGAGTTGGAGTCTGGAGTCAAATGTCAAAGAAAACTTGCATGGTGTTTTTTTTTTGCTATACAGTGCATGTATGTATGTATGTCTTTGGGTGTTTGACTGTACAGAAAAACAAGAAGCAGTTGCACATTAAAAGTTCCTCTTTGCACTTCCTGTGGTCAGTGTTTCAGCTGCACATCAGATAATAAGGGGCCATCTTCTACTCTGCCGCTCAGTCCAGAGTTGACTTAAGCCACAACTCATCATTCACTCATGTGGTATCATCATTGGACGACAACACTTGTGTCCGATACCAATATCAAAATATCTACCAATACTGATATTAGTCTGATACAGTCATTTTAACACATATTGTTCTCCCAAAAAAGAAGAAATAAACAGCCCAAACATGACTCAGCTAAAATGTTTTTGCTGGTTTTCATTTATTGTGCATTAGGGGTGTAACGATACACGTATTTGTACCGAACCGTCACGGTCACGAACCAGGCACTCCTGGGTGGTTACAGAGGTGGACTGCGGTCCGTACATGTGGCGTACATAGTGTTAATATGGCCCGGACCATTTAGCCTCCGGCTCGGCCCAAGTGTGGGATAACTTCCAGGTTCACTCTCATGGTGGAAGACCAATGAGCCCAAATATCCCCATGTTGCTAAGTCAGCAAAACACTACCTTGCAGTACCTGCGACCTTTGACCCTAGCGAAAGGGTGTTTTCTACAGCTGGAGACTTTGTAATTTCCCAAAGAGCTCTGCTTTCTGCTTTTCTTTATACTGAAAAGACATAAGCTGTCATTTAAGTTAATGCACTTTTATTTAAGAAGTATTTTATTTATTGGAGAATTGCAGCAGTATTTTTTTGTTTTATGCATTTTATTTGTATGTTTCATACTGACAGCTAAAACTGTTTAACTGTTGTGTTTGTTTACTAATTAAATGTATGTTCGTTTTTCATTTTCCCCCTTAACAATGAACCATACCATGACTTTAAAACCGAGGTACCATTACACCCCTACTGTGCACAGTGAAGCACGTGATATATTGGATTCTACATTTTTTATCTGTCCAATATCTGATCTTGTGATTTTGACCGATTCTGACCGATACGGATTCAGGTCCCTTATCACCAGCACATGCAGGTTCATTTCATCATCAGTCAACAGCGCTCCTTGTTTGGTGTGATACAGTCAACATCACTCTGGTCGCATCTGATTAAAAACGCGTTCCCCACTGAGGCGTGCCGTGCCATGCTGTGCCATGAACACTTCCCCACGATCATGAGTCAGGATGAGCACGAAAAGATCTTTATCAAGCATCAAAATGGCGGCTTTGCGTGGCTGATCTGTCATGTAGATTCCTCTGATGTAATGCAGTCAACACACACACACACACACACACACACCTGCGCCGCTGCTCCTGCACATTTCAGCATCATCGTGACTGATGCGGTGCGTTATCACAGCGTGTGGAACTGGCTTTTACTTCCACGAAGGAGAGCAGGGAGCGGTGATGGGGCGCACACTATCACCGCATTGTGTGTGCGTGTGTGTGCGCGCGTGCGTGCGTGTGTGTGTGTAACTGACCAGGCTCGTGCGTCCCGGGGTTGTCGGACATCTCCAGCACCAGCAGCTCGCGGCCCTCGAAGCTCTCCCCGATGGTGTAGATGCGGCTGATGGTCGGACACTGCAGCCACACGGACACCAGCGCCTTCCGCAGCTCCTCATAGCGGTGATACTCGAAGGAGATCTCGCCCTCGGTCCCTGCTGCGCTGCTGACCAGGGAAACCACCGCGGTCCCGAATAAAAGTACCGACACGAAGAGCTTCATTTTGACGCGTCTGTGTGTCTGTGTGTGTGCTCGGGCTGTGGCTTTGATCCCGGGTGTTATCTCGGTGCTGCAGCTTCAGTGGAGTCTATAAATATCGCTGCCTCTCTGATCTGATGCTGCTGCCGCTGCTGCTGCTGTCACTGCCGCTGCTGTACCTGAGCGCAGACTCCGTGTTTCCCTCCAGCGCCAACACACAGCACACAACATGTACACATCCTGCTGCACTTTTCAAAATAAAATGTTAGCTGAACGAACGTTATATTTATTCAATCTTAAGGTGAGATATAAAGTTACAGTTTGGTGGGCTTTATGACGTGTTCTTTATTAAATATCAATGGAATTAAATAATAATGATTGATAATAACACAGCATAAAAGCCATAAAATACAAAATAACCAAATAACCTGTATATTATAATGACATCATGATTTCTACCATCATCCATAATATAAAATAGTGGTAAAATAAGATAAAAAAAATAGATGTTAAAACATTATTTTAATGTAATGTAATGTGATGTAATGTAATATAATTCGCCCTATGTCAGCTAAGATTGGCACAGTGCCCCCCACAACCCTCATATGGAGGATAAAGTGCTAGAAGATGCATGATGGATATTATAACGATACGATACGATACAAGATACGATACAAGATACAATACGTTACGATACATATGATATGATGTGATATGGTACGGTACGATATGATATGATGCGCCGCAATAAGATATAATATAAAATATAATACGATATGATACCATACCATACCATACAAATATATAAGATATAACACAAGATGTAAGATATTATACGATACGATACAATGAGATAAGATATAAGATATAAGCTATAAGCTATAAGATACGATACAATAAGACACATTGTTCCATATGAAAGCAAACACTTTTATTTTGAAATGATGTGAACTATCATCAATAAAATCGTCAATGCAATATCATGATGCATGATCTTGATATCATTTTGAGTTTATATCACCCAACCTTACTTGGTTTTTCCCTCTCTATGGCACTTTTTTCACTTGACTGGCCCCTCATGTGGCCCTCAGGTCATTTGAGTTTCAGACCCCTGCTTTATGGGTGTTCGCTGTAAAATAGTAAATGAAAAAATACATGAAAAATAAACACACAACATAACCAAACATTCAAAAACAAAGTAAACACTGTTTTTTCACATTAACACGGTATATTGTCACTTTTATTTCACCTGTCATATTCATGAATCTCCTGTTTTTCTGACTCACATCAAAACTTGAAATTACAACAAATTCTTCCCCTGATTCTGTGTATTTTTCTTTTGTTGTTGATGCTTTTATTCTCCTGTTATCTGCACATATAGTTTCTCAACAGTTTATTGATTATTTGGAAAACAAATGATGGCAGTTAAGTCAATAAACTATATAAGTGTTCGTCCTGCAATAGCATATTTATCTATTTGTTTCTTAAGTTCTCTGTACACCAAAAATAAAGTTATAGCATTAGTGCGTACCAGACTTCCTGTTTGCAGTGGCTGCTGGTGTCTGGCTTGATGCTGCTGCTGCTTCTGTGTGAGCTGCATGTGAGTGTATAGGTGTGTCCACACAGTGCAGCAGCAGGAGGAGACAGAGGGAAACTACTCTCTGTGTCCATGTATGTGTGCTCATGAAGGATGGCTAAGCTTAGCCAAACTACCTGTTTGTCACAAATGAATAAAGCTTTGTCACATCTGAAGATATGATACAAAAACATCTTTTTGCCTTCTCTGTTGTTAAGTACATTGACTTTCTCTGTAAAGAAATGTACTATTAATAAATAATTACCATTGCATTCTTCATGTCTGATTACAGCTGTGTGTTTTTTCCAC
The DNA here is from genome assembly GCF_958295425.1 of Solea solea. NCBI lineage: Eukaryota > Metazoa > Chordata > Actinopteri > Pleuronectiformes > Soleidae > Solea > Solea solea. The sequence continues at coordinate 2,824,415 of NC_081143.1, forward strand.
ACCAGAAAATCCACTTTTAACTTACAGTATATAATAAAAGAGACGAACTACTGAAATGTTATTTGATTCGATTAATTAGAAATGCTCGATTTTTGTAAATTATTTGTTCCCATAATCAGATATTCGAAAGGATTTATTAGTAAATTCTTGTCTATATTTTTGCTTAATTTAGTAGCTAGTATTGATAATTGTTGTTGCATAGGGTGGGCATCATGGAATACAATGGTAAAGGACCAGAATGCACCTGGTCCTATGGCTCGTTACCACACGGAGAGTTGCAGACAGAATTTACCTCTATTATTTTCTTGCTTTTTGGATAATAAAACAAATCAATAATCAATAACCTGGACTGGAAATTTAGTTGCTTTTGCCTGGATGAGATGCAATAGTCGTCTTTTGGTTCATTTTAAATTTGACTTTTATTTAGATTTGTTGTTTTTTGACAGCTACTAACATCACTACTTTAAACACCATTACTGTCCAACACTTTTAAAATGATCCACATCCTAAACAATCCATACTTTGTGTGTTCAATTAAAACAGACACACTTCTTACATTAACTTACATTAACATTTAAATAAAACCACTCAACACCACCAAACACCTGTTCAAAATAGTTTATTTTCTAATATCACAAAAAAACAAAAAAATACAAGCTCAAGATTTTTCTTTTTGTAAAAATTAAAACAGCATTTTTCATTTGTGTTACAGTCGTAAAAAAAAAAAAAGAAAAGGCTTAAACATCTGGGGCAAATCCCTTTTCATCACTTGTTTCAGAAGTCAGCACTGAGTTCAGAAAACTTCCTCATGAAAAGAGTAAAAACTCAATTAAAGTCGAGAGGAAGCATTAAAGTGCTGAGAAATTCAGAGGTAAACAAGAAGCATTTCACATGTCAAAGCAACAAATCAATATGAGGATGTTGATGGTTTTTATTCAGCGAGCATTCAGCAACAATTCTCTTCGGTGCATAAAGACACAGAGGGTGGACTGGAGACAACAGGCAGTCTGATTCAGAATCAAATCAATTGAAACAACCTTCAGTGTGTGTTTAACGTAGTGAACTGAGACCAAAAACAGCAACTGTTTATGTGCTAAGTGTGTGAGCGGTGCTTTACTGCGCTTTCTTCTCCTCCTGTTTCAGCATGTGCTTGTTGTACTGGTTGTCCGTGTTCAGCACCTTGTCCCACCAGGTGAACGTCGACGCGTAGTTCCCAACGAAGTTCATGTGGTGGAAGTCGTGGAAACGAGCGCCAGCGTAGAACGGGATCAGGTGGAGGGGGTTCAGAGGAATGTCATACCCACTGACACAGGGAGACAAGAAGAGGGGAATAAAGGTAAGCTATGTTATAATGTTGCCACTCCCTCTCGTACCCTTAGATCACCCTCCTTCATCCACCTGACTGACGCCTCCTTCAGCTCGTCTCACCCATGATGTATGTATTATAAGAACTGGATAGAGCCCCTTTGGCTCCGGTCATTCCTATGGAGTTGTTCACCCACTGCGGCCCATAGAGCATGCTCAGTAGTGTTACTCCCATAATGCCTTTCGGCGTTGTGAACGAGCCGTCCATGGATTTATAAATGAATGTAAAAACCAACAATAGTTCAGTAAACTGAAAAGTGACGTAATGACGTAATTACAGGTTAAAATGATCAATTTAATGGTTCATTTAATTGACCGTGGCTACTAGTTTATATGTGTTGTTACAAGATTGTTACTAATTGTTACATCATGTTGTTTTCTTAGACGCTTTTTGCTTGATTTTCCATTCACTGATATACTGTGTGCTAATAATCAAAATGTTGCTGTCACAGAACTCAGGGATTTTATATATTATCGTCCTTTTATATTATAGTACTTTTATGATGATTAAAAAACAATTCCGTTGAATATTAATCATGAATATGATTTTGGTCTCTTTGCTATGCTTTATATTTTGGTTCAAATTTCGAACAGTTTTTTTAGGTGGTTTACAAATAAAGCTAACTTATCGTTATAAGTACAATTGATGGTAAATATAATAATAAATATATAATATTCAAATAAAGTCAGGCCAGAAAACCTGCAGACTCATGATCATATTATTAGGAACAATAACAACGTGTTAAAAGTAGTTTTATAACTCCAGATTCTTTCACTCTAATTTATCAGTAACTTTATGAACAGATAGTGACGATGTCAGTATGAATCCACACAGCAGCTCGTTCAATAATGAATTTGAAAATAAATCGAATAAATAACTAAAACCTGTTTTGTCGTAATATTAAAAAAAGAAAAAGAAAACCCATCATTGCTTTCATTTATTTACATTTCTCATAAAGTTTTCACATCGTACGGTTCTCTGACAGTGTGCTCGTACACAGCTGTGAAGTCACTGTGGGAAATAAGATTTTTCTGGGCTTTTTATGGCCTTAAGGAACATTTTACAAATTTGAAACTCCATGAATTAACAATATAGAATATAAAGATCTATACATGCCTATGTCCATGTCTCGAGGTGTCCTGTGGACACGTTTATACGCGTTCTCGTTTACTATTGTGCTCAATGGGAAAATTGCTTTTTGGGCCACATGAGTATTTTTTGTCCACATGACAAAATTGTCTTCAAGGCAGAGGGGGCGGTGCTCTATCCAGTTCTTATAATACATCCATGGTCTCACCACCAGCTCTGGAACTCATCTATTTAACCCTTAAAACACAGAGGAATTACGCTGCTTTTTTCCATTACTATATTAATATAGTAATAATATAGTAAGAATGTGCAATATAGATTATCTTTGATCCTTTTTTTCCAGCACAACGTATAGGCAATCTGAGGATTTTTTTTTTTTTCATTTGCACCAACTATATAAACACACCTGAACAAAAGTACTCAAAATCTTTAAAATCCTGTTTAATCTAATTTTAGTGTGTGTTTCTGTACTCATTATTCAATTTCACTTTATAGTACAATCTGATGGGAATATGTGGTGATCTCTGGCGCCCTCTAGTGGTGAAAACTAAACGTTAGTGATCACAGCTAACATCAGAAATGTGCAGGTTCAGTGTTTATTGTCAGCAGTGATGTGGGTGTGACAACTTTCCTTTGTGTTATTTTCAACACATATTTGAAGAGGCGGAACCTCATTTCTGAGAAACTGGTTAAGTTTAGGTCGGGCTAAGATTTGAATCATGGTCAGTCACTAACTGGTTAGGGTTAAGGTTAGGGATAATGCTTGACCATGTTTTGGCTGTCCAAATATAAATGACCTCAGAAGACTAGCTGTTAGTGTGGGTTAGTTGAGTGTGAACTGTAACTGTAGCCCACCTGTGGACGTCGATTGTCTCGAGCAGGCGGAAGCACACCCAGGCCCACAGGAAGAACACGTGGTTACAGAAGATCATGATGCCAATGAAGAAGCCCGCGCCCAGGATGAGGGTCTCAGCAGGATGGGCGTATTCTGCCTGCATTCCAAAAGGAGACTGAAGAACAGCGGAGACACTCGTTATGGTTTTGTTGCGACAACATAATCTGATAAGCAACTGTCCTGTTCACACATTAACCAGAAAAATGGATTGTTTTTACTCACTGTGAACTCATGGTGGACTTTGTGGATGTATTTGTAGATCCTGCGGTGATGCAGCAGGCGATGGAGGAAGTAGTGCCAGGTGTCCTCAACCACGGCACAACCAAAGCACTGAGTCAGGACATACGGCCTGGAAGTAAGAATAAGAATAAGAATAAGAATAAGAATAAGAATAAGACAGCACTGAGTCTAAAATAAACAATGCTACAAAGTCATTAGCTCAATTCAAAATGCATTTTTTCATCCCCTCCGAGGAGCATTTATTTAATTTTTTTAAATATTTGTTTATTTGTTTTCAGGTTGACATATTCAGACAAAGTTATCGAATGGTGGTTTCTTTAGGTTTAGAGTTAAGCATTAACTGGATATGGTTAAGGTTCGGGATAATTATTTGTTTTGGCTGTCCGAATGAATGGAAGTGTGTCCTTGAAACAATACCTGCACAAACCAGTGTGTGTGAGTGTATACCTGGTATTCCTTATGTTGTGAGGACCAAAATCCGTCCTCATAACGATTTTTGAATAAATTGCACTTATATTGACAGAAAATGCGATATCAGAGGGAATGGTCATTTTTACATAATTATTCTAATTTTTATTTGAAGCAAATATTTTAAATTATTACTATGTTTAAATGCTTTGTGCAGATCTGTGAGAAACAAAGACGTCAGGACAATATTTAATATAAAATGGTTAGTTGATATTTGTGCCTCCTGTGATTTGAAAATTGCAGTGGGCCTTATTGCGATAAAAAAAAATGTGATTATAGTTCAGCCCTACCCATATTTATGTTTGGCTGAGGTTAGGGTTAGGTTGAAGTTAGGGTCAGGATAAGGCCAGTAGTAATTATGGTTAAGGTTAAAGTAAATGAATGTAAGCCAATGCCATGTCCTCATGTCCATGTGTGTCTTCCCTGCAGTATATTAGTATTATGGTACTTTTGTGAATGACGTGTTGAGGTGTGTATTACTGCCGTCAAACTGACCAGCGAGGCATGGAGTCCCAGTCATACGGGATGTTGAAGAATTCAGTGAAGTAATAAGTTCCACAGATCAAAGGCAGCTGGATGAAGAAATGGTTGAAGAGCAGCATCTTGAAACATGTCCACTGTTTCTCCCACGTCTCCGGCTTGTCCTGCATGCACAGAGGGAAGACTTATAAATTAAAGCTCAAACCAAAAGACAAGATTTTTCTGAACCAGACAACAGAGAACATGCACAAACCGGCTGGATCTTGTATTTCTGCATAAAGGGCAGGAACTGGAAGAGGAAACCAGGCAAGCAGAACAGGAAATAGATGAACTCGTGGACGATGAGTGACCCCCAGGTTGCGATCTGAAACTTGGTGTAGTTGTCCAGCATGTAGCCCCACGCGTACTCCAGGGAAGGCTGCAGGGGGTTTTTGGGTAACACTGCATCGACGTACTCCACTGCGAGGTACGCAGAGCTCAAGATGTCTGCTGTGCCGTTCACCGTCATGATGGACAAAGCGAGGTGACTGCAGGTCCAGAGAGAAGACTGAGGAAAACAGGAACAGAGTTATTCAATATTTAAATCGACTTTAAGAGTAAGAATACTTAATGACACACAAAATTACTTTGAACAAATATTGATTTAACAGGATTTGTGGTTTGCCTGTGTCCACACTGCAGTGCACTGACCTGATTTCTGATAAAAGTAATGTATATACTAAACATTACATATACAACCTTTGTTGAAATGATCTCAAGTTTACATTACTTTTAAACAGCGTTGTAATGCAACAACGTACAAATACTTTGTTACTGTACTTAAGTACAGAATTCACTTGTCTGTATTTTACTTTGTTATTCATTTTTATAGCAACTTTTACATTTCCGCTAACAATCTTTGTTACTCGTTACTACCAAATAAAATCAGAAGAAGAAGAGTTGGAATTATGGTCTGTATTTATTTACACTACAGTTTACACCATTTCACACATCTTTCATACCCATTCACCCACTTTAACATGGAGTTATGTGTCTTGCTCAATGACACATATAGACTAGCAGAGCCAGGAATTGAACCCACAACCCTCCAGATGAAAGACAACTCGCCCTACCACTGAGCAACCTTCTCACTTTTTTAATACTTTTACTTCTAAAACTTAAGTACATTTTATTTCAGAAAATGACTTGCGATACTTAAATACAGTAAATGTTTTTAAGACTTTTACTGAAGTAATATTGAAATAAAAAAGTGACTTACCAAAGTCATTTTCTGGTCAAATACTTTAAGGTACTTCTAAGGTAAGACTACAAGATTCTACTTTTGAGCAGAATTGACGTGTCATAAAAATCTACCAAGCAAACATTAATAAACATCATTTAATCAGAAAAATGACATGTATAACTGCTAATTAAGGCATAAGGGACAACTACAGAGTGTTGTTAAACATTAATAATGTTAAAAAATACATCAATAAATAAAACATCTCACCCCCTGCTCTCTGTGTGTGTGTGTGTGTGTGTGTGTGAGAGAGAAAGAGAACCACGCGACACTAACATTAAAATAGCTCGTCAAACTAATGACAAATAAACGAACATTTAGCAGCGGAGTGTGTAAATGTCGCTACACAGTTAAAGTTCGGACTAAACCGCAGAGAGTCTCACCTTTTCCGCAGAACGTCCCGTCTACCTGAGCCACAGGCGGAAGACCGGCTAATGTACAGTGACACCGAGCCACGTGATTGGCTCCGAGGAGAAGGAGACTGACGTCAGTGGGCTGAGCGGCCGCTCTGATTGGTCCGCGTGATGGAGTGATGATAGTGAGACTGGAGAACTCTATAGCAACAGCCAATCAGGGGCCGCGTGTGCTTTCATAACATTCGCGGCGTTAAGTGGAGTGTTTGAGGCAGGAGATGGTGTGGTTACGCTTTACGTGTGTGTGTGTGTGTGTGTGTGTGTGTGTGTGTGTGTGTGTGTGTGTCCTTCGTCTCATAATCACACTATAAAACATCGATTACTATGTCCACTCACTCACGACCCTGAAGAGGCATTAACAAGTAAACCGTTTATAACAAATGACCCCATTTTATTTTATTTTTTACAGTAATCTAATCTAGATGTAACAAAAGCATGAAATAGTCTTTCAGCGTCCTTTAAGGACACAATGTTCCTAATTTTCAGAATGTTCCGCAGGTGGAAGAAGGCTGTTTTATGTGGGTATCAAATGACATTTCCTGGTCAAAAATAACTCCAAGGTTCCTCACAGACAAAGTTGTTGTCTGAGGTGTTTAGGACTGAGTATAATGACCTCAGTTTTTTTTGACTGATACATTAAGTGTTTACATATCAACACTTTCATTTGACTTTAATTAAAAACGATTCATGTGAGATGTGTGTCCCCTTTGTAACTTCTACTCTGAGTACATTTTAAACAAGCTACTTTTTTTACTTTAACTTGAGTACATTTTAAAACCAGTACTTTTACTTGTACGTAAATAAAATGTTATCAAAGTAGTGGTACTTTTACTTGAGTAGAATATCTGCATTGCATGGGGATTACAGGTGCAGTTTTATAATTTGCTATAATCTGGCATGTGCATGGTTTACACTCACTAGGAAAACACAACATTAACATAAAACCAAACATTTTTGACCGTAGGCCAAAAGTCGAAATCCAGAGTACAGACACCTTAAATACCACAAGTAAAACAAGGCAATCAGAGAAGGCAGACTTCACCCCATTCACACAACAAGCCTATGGCGCCCTCTGTTGGTCATGTTGGCAAGTGCAAGCAAGTGCAGAAGCACAGACAGACAGACACACAGTGCCACAGACAGACACACAGACACACAGAGCCACAGACAGACACACACACAGAGCCACAGACAGACACACACACAGAGCCTCAGACAGACACACACACAGCGCCACAGACAGACACACACACAGAGCCACAGACAGACACACACACAGGGTCACAGACAGACAGACACACAGAGCCACAGACAGACACACACACAGAGCCACCAAAAACAATACTTCACTCCCATTCCATGGGGTGAAGTAATTATTAAAGTATCACACACAGATTTCATTTCAATGTTTTACTGATTTGGCAAAGTTTTAAAAACAGATTATATCATTTCACAGCTTTAAATACAAGAAGCATATTTATTAATGATAATATAAAACAAGTAATGAAACATTTTCAAAGTCATTAGCCTACGTGACATTCCTCAATACACTGACAAGAAACAGCAAAAACAGTTACTATTGTAGCAATTTTCAATATAACCGGAGACAGAAGAGAGAGAGACAGAGAGAGACAGGGAGAGAGAGAGAAAGAAATGAAGAGTAGGTTTGGTCACTTTCCAGAGAGAGAGAGAGAGAGAGAGAGAGAGAGAGAGAGAGAGAGAGAACAGATTATTAGAGTAATAAAGAGAGACAGAAAAAGAAAAGAATACATTAAAAATTGGCACATTCATAGTACGTCAGGGTGTGCAGTAGTTAATAGGGTTGCTACACCAAAAGAGAAGAGGGCACTGTTTAAGAATAAGAGGTTAGAGACAGGGACCATGCAGTGAGTTCAGGCTGTTGTTGTCACGACGACGGCTTCCAGGTGACGCCAAAGAACTGATACATCCAACTGTTTGACTCTTCAACAGCTTTGCCCTTTGTAACTGTGTTTGGTAAAAACTAAACAAGGCTTCTCCTTTGCCAGAAGAGTTAGAATTCCAATGAACGTCCTTCTTTGTTTAAAAGAAAGAGAGAGAAAAAAAAAGAGAGTACATTTTCTGCATCTGCTTCTAACGTAGCTGTTCTGAATTCATGCGGACTAAAGCGACCCAAACTCCCCACTTCTCTAACGTCACTTCTCAAAACGTTTTTTCAGCTGTGCTCTGTCCAGTAACAGTACTCAAGGCATAACAAAGGAGAAGAAGAGGAGAAGAAGAGAAGGAGGAGGAGGAGGAGGAGGGTGTAACTTTGACATTCAGGCACTCTTGAACAGCAACACTGCAAAACTGTAAAGATCAAGAAGTCAGACAGAGTGCGCTCATGCGGCGTCGGACCAGGCGTCACCACACAGATGCACACAAACATACATGCTCACATGTTCACGTGTGCAAGCAGTGGAGCACCTTTAAAAGGCAAGCACACGCACGCACACACACACACACACACACACACACACACACACACACACACACACACACACACACACACACACACACACACACACACACACACACACACACACACACACACACACACACACACACACACACACACACACACACACACTCAAAAACACACACTTCTAAAGAAGAATAAAAACAAAGGAGAAACAAAGATTTTCAGTCCAGTTGAGAATGGTCATTTTTCTGCCTTCCTCTCCCATGGATTAGATCAGTGGTCTTTCTCAGAGCTGTGTCTTGTTAACATATAGTCATGTTAAAGTAACCTTTTGCAGTTACAGTAGCTTCATTTCAGTAGCATTTCAATGGCACTGCATTGATACAGTGGTGCTTCAAACTGGTTTGTCCAGCCGCGGCCGCAGTCCTTCCAGCGGGGGATTTAAACCACAGGTTCCATCTCTCCCCGCTCGTTACAGCTCCCCCCGTTCAGGCAAGTGCAAAAATCATCATCATCATCATCATCATCATCATCATCATCATCAGCATCAGCATCTTCAACAACAACAATCTTGTCCTTGTTTCCTTCACCTGTGTAAGTGCCTGTGCTAGTGCTGCCCAAACATCCACGCACTGGCATCATAAACAGATCCAAGATCAGTATTCAGCAGGAGAATACGTTCTGCTCCAAATCAGTGGCAGGTGTTAAGAGCGGTCATAAGGGCTTGTCAATCACAGTCACGCCTGTAAGTGGACAAAAGAGATCAGAAAGATGCATCAGTATTGACACAAATCATGTTTTTACAAAGCACATATTGAAACATAAAAAGCAAATCAAAGCACAAAATGGTGCAACAACAAAAGTTTGGCACATGGTTTTCTTTTCTTCTCTTTCTACATTCAGTATAATAATCATTTTTCTCTATTTGACTGCTCTAAATCAACCATTCTTTGTTTCTACAGCATGTCATACACATACATTTAAACACACACACATTTAAACCTGCATACAACCTAGTCATACATTCAATTAATGCAAACAAAAATGACAAAGAAGGAAAAACATTTAGTTTCAGGTGAACATCATCAACAACAAAAGCACGTATATTTATGTTCAAAAGTCAGATGCTGTTTTCAACCACGCTATACTGACCATGCAGGATAATTATTTTATGTTTGCAGTTTTAAAATAACAAATCTTTCAGGAAAAAAAACATCTTATACAGGTTAAAGTGTTAAATAAGTGTTAAAGTTCTATTCATTTAAAAAGTTCAGTCACACAGTTTGGTGATACATCATTGTCCTTCCTCTTCCAATACCATAATCAATACGCCAGGGCAAATATCCATATTTTAATTAACAATTGAAGGTGCTCTGACGTTAACAGTCCAGTTTCACTCGCTGAGAGTCACCACCTGCCCCTGCGCTGCTCAAATGAATGAGGGGAACGATGGTAGAAGTTACCTGGGGTTCCCACCATGTACAATACATGTGAATGAATAGAGAGCACAGTCTGTGTTTGCTCACACTAATCACTATCACCATCAAACATTTTCAGAGTTGGGTAAATGACTATTTGCAATCCTGCGTCGTGAATGAAAAATACCAAACATTTTTAAGTTAAACCAGCGGAGCTTGGTGGAACTTAACCACAGCAGTTTACAATCACACACACAGCCCCCGCCGCTGTGTCAGTGTGTGTCAGTGTGTGTCAGTGTGTGTCAGTGTGTTCACACCTGCATAACTGCGACCCGTGCTCATGCAGGTGGGCAGCAGCGTCCACTTGTCCGAGTTGGGATTGTAGAACTCCACCGAAGCCAAGTTACAGCTGCCGTCGTCGCCTCCCACCACGTACAGCAGGTTGTTTACGGCGCACACACCTGGAAACACACGTAGTGAAGACTCATGGAGCGACACGGCAGGACTTCTGCACGACTGCTGCATGCTGCATGACTCACCTGCGTTGCGTCGACACATGTTCATGTCAGCTACTTGTCGCCAGCTGTTTGAGGCCGGATCATAAACTTCACAGCTCTTCCTCACTAAGGGACCGTCATGCCCCCCCACAGCATAGAGTAAACCTTTTAACACACCTACACCTGGAAACACAAGTTAATCATAGTTTAAGTCATTTGGCACAGTATGAATCTTCATGTGTCTCAGTCATTTTTAGATTGTTATTTTGGTGAGACCACACACACACACACACACACACACACACACACACACACACACACACATACACACACCTGCTCCACTGCGTCTTGTGCCCATCTCAGCGATGTAGTTCCACGTGTTGTTTTTCGGGTTGTAAGCTTCCACTGTACTCAGACATTGTCTGGTGGCTCCATCATAACCTCCTATTGCATACAGGATCCCTGAACAACACACATGTCATCAATGACTTTGACTCACTGGACAAAATATAAGAAATTATTATATTATTATTATTATTATAGGACTATGGAGGGCGTATGAATTGTCGATCCTGCAGTATTTCAATATTTTTGTTTAATTTCTCGTCGTCTTCTTCCGTTTTTTTGCATTCTGTGATTAAAAAAACACACCTGCAAACTTCTGATTTAAACAAAGAAAAAAGTTAAAGGAATACAGTGGGTGGCTTGATTAAGTATCTTTCAAATCTGTCCAGTTAAAAACACTCATCATTTTTAGGTTTTTGAGGAAACTACAGCTGCCAATGTATATTAGATTTCAAATTACAAAGAAAAAGAATCCCAGACTCATCTCTACTAACAGTAACAGCAGCATTTGTTGGATGAATACACAGAATGAACGACACAAACAGTCATACCAATGTACAATATTAGATTTAGCGGAATAAAAATATACCATTGTACCAAAAGCATCAACTCCCGTCTCTACATTTATTTCCATTTATGGTTTCAACACCTCTGTCTCAAGACTAAAATAATTTAGTCTTTATTTTTAACCATCTTTTCTATCTTTATCTTGCTGCTGACTGTAAAACCAAACTGGGAACTGTACTCACCATTTACGACACCCACTCCCACACTGCTGCGCCGGGTACTCATGGGTAACACATGAAACCATTCGTCTGTTTTCGCGTTATACGCCTCAACTGTTGATAAACCTGCAACAAAAAAAACACACAGAAAATGTGTTGGAAAAAACAACATAAGCAATCACATATTTTCTGCTTTGTAAAGACGCCTCTGAAGCCAAAGCCGCACACGAGCACAAATGCACCTGTGCTGCCATCGAAGCCTCCCACGGCGTACAGGAGTCCATTGAGCACGGCGGCGCCGAGCGTGGACCGCCGGTCCTGCATGCTGCTCACACTGGTCCAGCGGTCCATCATCGGGTCGTAGCAGTCCACTGTCCTTACGCGCAGAGAACCGTTGAAGCCGCCCACCGCGTACACGCAGCCACTCACGTACACCACGCCTGCAGACACAAACAGGAAACAGCCACAGGCCTCAATGTGAAGATGGTGGGATCAATGTCACCTGGTTGTGTCCTAAAAAGACATCACTATCTTCCCCACTGACAAGGTTTAATAATGAGGTTATTCTTTGCATCCTTCTGTATCTCACACTGTGTTGTGCTCTGCTGGCAAACGTCTACAAACATATGCGGAAACAACATTCTGACTCTTGACCTTATTCTGAATAAAACAATTCCAATAGTGGTGTTTTTACACAGAACCTCACATTCATATTCTCTTCTAAATGTTACACAGCAAAGGTCGATTTTAATATCATTCAGATGTATAAATCTAAGTTATATGACCGTCTTGATCCCAGTAACAGAAATGTGAATTTTAAAAAATCTGTGTGACGCTGGTAAACACAGGGATATTGTTGTTCGTGTAACACAAACTCTAACACATTTCCCACCATCTCATACTGCTATACTATGTAGCTTTCCAATATAAACAATGTTACAATTAATCTATTGTTGAATGAGTTCACACAATGTCACTTAAGCCTATCAGCTCCACACAAATCTCTCTGTGTTTCCCAGTATCACAGGGTTTGGATTTCTTTTTGCCTAGCATCATTTCTGCACTGCACAGGGGAAGTGATTTGTTTATTTAGTACAGACAGACAGGCAGACAGACAGACAGAAAGACAGACAGAGACAACAGCAACATTGCGTACAGTGAGCAGCGACTAACAGGTTGGAATATGACTGAAAACACAAAGAAGTGACCACAAAGTTTCACTAGTGAATTTTACTGCTCAAAAATGTTAAAGAATGGAAGAAAAAAAACTCCCACCTGCCCCTGCACTGACTGCATATACACGAACAATCCCTGAGGGTAATAGAATTACTTGACTGAGCCAGTTTTCAGATGCAGCATACAAATAATGTTACATCCACCAAACAGAGGTAAAATAATAATATCAACAGCAACATAAACCACTGCAGCTTTGATCGTTATTTCCCTGAAACCTGTTCATGTTAACATAGGTATTAACGCTTTATTATATTTAAAAACATTTTCTTTAATGGTAACGATCTGGTTACACACCTGGAATTATATGATTTATTAGCTATGATGATAACAAAGTGTCTTGTTTGTGTAGTTGAGGGTTTATTCCCAATCTACTGTATGTGATTATGGGATTATGTTTTTTTTTATGGCTCCTACCTGCTCTGCACCTCCTGGTGGGGAGTTCAGCCACCTGGTACCATCGCTGCTCCTCAAAATCGTAACATTCAACGCTGCGGATGGCCTTGGGAGCCTGGCCTCCGACCACCACCATCACCTGAACACCAACACAAACAGCAGCGGCACTGCATGACAAGCTGAGGATATATTATAATATTATATGTAATGTAAAAATATTACATATTATAATGTAATATTTGATTTGACCTTGTGAGTAAGTGACTGTGTTCATACCTTAGGACAGCAGGCTGGCGTCCTCATGCGTGTGCGTGCAGTCTTCATCAGAGCTCTCTGGTCAGCGGGCAGCAGGTGGTACTTCATGGCTTCAATCAGGTAGTCTTTACACGCACTGCTATTCTTAATCAGAGACTCCTCCTCCACCCGCTGTGAGAGAGGAACCAATCAGGTGGCAGGATTTACAGCGACACAGTATAATCTGACGAGGCAGCTTTTGTACTGAACAGTTGATTTGAGTAAAACCAGGAGTTGCATCAGAGTCATGCAGACGCAGCCGCTCATACCTGCACCAGATACTCTCTGGAGAGGAGAGGCAGGCGGACGTGCTCCATCAGGTGAGCCAAGTGTTCCTGACGCACATCTTTATCATGGTTGACCCAAGCGATGACTGCTTCAAAAACCTGCACAAGAGTCAACAACCAAACACAAGCACACTGTCTGCATTAGTGACCTTGTTAAGTAAGCGCTGAGCTCTTTTTCTTTCACCACAAACACATTTATGTTTTTATTCCCCTTTCTTTACTTCTTTTTTTGTGCACATGTGGCTGCTGGTGTGTTTTATTCTGTTTCATACAAGTTAAAAATCAACTGTAGTGACTTCAAAGAACAAAGGAGGCACTGAGTGGCTGAAGTTGGGCCTGATTGTGTACCGCTCTAAACAAAGATAATTAAAAAACTGAGACTTCAAAACAAGTGGAACCGAGTCGTAATAGTGTGCATAAACTCTAGAGCTGAAACAATGAATCGATGAATCGATTATTAAATTAATCGACAACGATTTTGATCATTTTGGTTTGTGGACAAAACAAGACATTTGAGAACATCATCATTTCAAGGTTTGACGAACACAATCAACATGTTTTAAAGTTTTCTTATATTTTATGGGCCAAACGATTCATTGATTAATCGAGAAAATAATCGACAGATTAATCAATTCTGAAAATAATCCTTGCAGCTCTAATAAACTCATAATTAAAATAATCAAAGTAATCAAAGACCCAGCTCACCGCCACGGCTCCTTCTCTTAACATGCCAGGTAAGCAGGTGATTTCCTTAGTTTAATATCCCCACTCATACACCTGTAACTCGCTATCCCGCTTATCCAATGTGATCCCAAACTAATTTAAACACTAAAACAAACAATTCCAAAATAACAATCAATACACACTTAATATAATGGAAAAAAACACTATTAATGCAATTAATTCATGGCCCCTACATCAATAAACACGTTTAAAAACCTTTCCCTCTTCAGGACCTTTTTCTGGCATAAACGCTGACCTTATCAGGACCAGTAGTAGCCAAAATCTTGGTCCTAATGAGGAAGAGCCTCATTTCTGAGGAGCTGGTTAAGTTAAAAGCTCACATTTGACTTGTGGTTCTGGTTTTAAGGTCAGAGATAAGGCTAAAAAGAATAAAAATATTATTTAATAATATAAATATCTGTGTGTGTGTGTGTGTGTGTGTGTGTACCTTCTCTTCTGTGGGAATGGTGAGCTTGTCACTCGCGATGAGGCTGGACACTTGATCCATGCCTAAATTCAGAAACTCTTCACTCCCAACCACTTCAGTGAAATGTTGTTCTGCCACCAAAAAAACACAAAAACAAAATGAAGACACCAGACGAACACTTTTTCTCGCTCTAAATTTCCACATTTGCCCTAATTATAGCTGTTCTCATTCTGTCCCACCTCCTCTGGTTTAAGTAGAGCGATGCTTAGAGCAGGTGCTTTCTCCCGCACACCGACACAAACCTGCGTAGCTGTTGGCCTGCGTGAGAAGCTGAGAGCAGGCGTGCAGGTCAGCGAAGGCTCGTATTCCCAGACAGTTGGACGGATGAAGCTGAGAGCTCAGAAACTCACAACACGCCTTTTTCACCTCATTCAGCTGCAACAGGCCCGCAGCAGGTAGTAACGCCTGCCACACACACACACACACAGGTGTTAACTATATGGAGTGCAGATTAATTCCAAGCCTTTTAGTTTTGTTTTTAATCTGTTTCAGCTTCACTTCACTGGCTTCTGGTTAATTTTAGAATTAGAATTTTCTGATTTTAATGAACAAGGAGCATGAGGTCCTCAGCCAGGGACCGACAGGACGTCCCACAGGGGGGACAGGGCTTTCTCAGACGAGATCAGACTGGCTAACTCCTTATCCTCTTTTAAATACATTTCTAATAAACAGCAATTGGTTGTGATGAACTGAAATGATTTGCAGAGAGAATAAAATGTACCATTTTCAAGTTGAAACAGGTCGCTGGGGCAGGATAGACCATGCTTATGCAAACTAACAGGTTTAATACAAAAGGAGAGAATATCTGTGTGACTGTGGACTTCTTTTTTTTATGCCTGTGTTAAGAAGAGCTGCCTGGAAAATCCCATAACTGACAAGCTTCAGGTCAAGTGGGTTTTTAGCATCCTTAACCCTCTATTTGTGATGTAAAATATTAATTTTGGGTCATTAATGTGACAGGGACATTATGTAACCATATTAATCCAAACGTGGAGTGGCATACAGTATAGTTGCTATATTTAGCACCTTTCATTACAACTCATTTAGGAATGAAAGGTGACGTTGGTAGGATAGTTTGGGGCGTCACTGATAAGTAATGCCACAATAACCTTTTAGCACAATGACAACTGAATCTCTGCATCTCCTTTAGACTGGGTTTACAGTTCAGAAGGAGAGCGCTCCCTGGCTGTTCTCCTAAAGTGCCGTGCATGTGCATACAGGTACCATCAGTGGAAAACGAACCCTATGCTGCTGTAAATACAACCAAAAACAAAAGTCTCTCTTTGTAATGTGATGTTTGTTTGTAATCTGCTGGATTTGTCCTGGGGGAGACATCCCTCCTCTGGTTTCTCCCATTTTTCCCCTGTACAAGGGTTTTTCCTCACTCCATGTGAGGGTCTAAGGACAGAGGCTGTCACTTGCTGTACAGACTGTAAAGCCCTTTGGGGCAATTGTGTTTGTGATGTTGAGCTATATAAATAACATTGACCTGACTTGACATTAAATACAATGAAAGACTTCAGAAATGGGAGCGGTTGCCTCGGGTCACAACATCTACATTTTTAACTGGCATACAACATACATTTTAAGCATCTATGTTTCTAACTGTCCTGCCTACAGTACCTTCATTATACTATTCCCATATTTATGTTAAAAACACATTTGGCCGAGTGTCCACTGAGAGACTGTAGCTGTGAGTGCTTACCTGCACGTTGTCCTCTGTGACCTGTATCTCTGCTGTGTAGATGTAGTCGACCAGCAGGCCCAGAGTCCAACCATCCATCTCCTTTATCCTCACTCGCTTGGCCCTACTCTCCGCCATCTCCCCTGTCAGTGCACACAAACATGAGCCTTCAAACACCACAGAGACAAACACTGTGTCGTGGTCAGTGGAGATAAAAGGAAGTAAACAAAAAAAATAGACATCACTAATAATAATATTAATAATAAACAAATCCATATGTCATTATTCAGCAGGGATGGAAGACCTCACTGACCTGTGAACATGGCGTGGAAGTAAGGGCTCCCAGCAGCCAGAACCACTCTGTGAGCAGCAATCTCTACATCCTCTGCCACGATGGTCACATCACACAACAGATTCTGGCTGCACTCACATGTCGGACATGGAGACAAAGAGAGAGAGAAACATGTTCATTTAAAGACAAGACAATGGAACATCCCCAGGGTTTGAGATGACAAAGGAGCGATGACAGCGTATTGTCTCACCTGCGCAGCTCGTTCATGACTTTGAACGCCTTCCTCATGTGTCGATGGTTGAAAGTGATGGGACCTTGCCTTTCCACGCCATCTTCTTTGTCCAGACTGTGTGGACAAAGTCTAGTGCACCTGCGAGGGACAGCAGAGACAGAAACACACACATGACATGAACATTAGTATGAAGAGCGCACGTCACCACCACTGTTACTGTTGAGGGGGAAAAAACTGCCATCAATGTCTCTAAATTTGATTTACACTCACTTTAATCACCAGCGTGACCTGGTTTATGTGGAGGAGCACCTGCAGTTCAATATCCATTGCAACAGTGGTTAAAGGGCTCCTCCCCCCAAATGACATTAAAAAAACATGCAATCAGAGACCAATTTATTGATCGTCCATCAGGTAAAGCAGGCAACTGCCATGGTAACCCAGAGCCCCAGGTTCATTGTGTCAACTGGTTCTGGCCATTTGATTAATTTGTAAATATCTCAGGGATCTAAAATACGACATCAGCTAAATCAGCCCAGTCTTATAAAATAACTGTCTGGAGGATCCTTGTTCCTACATCTCATCTAAAACTTCATTTTTGTGCCGTTTGCTTCCTAAAATTGTTGAATATTCAATCCACTGACAAATTGTTGCAGCTCTGCATTACCTCAGTTTGGTGTCACTAAGGTTTAATCTTTAACCTTTTAAAATAACCTGCACCACCTGCAGGACACTCTGGCCTTGGCGCTGCTTCCCATAGATTTTGGTCTGTAAGGACACAGTTTGCAAAAAGTCCTGATCCTCACAACTGCCACAGCTGTGGATCAAGGGTTTTAAATGTAAAACTTACATTTCTGTCTCTGCCTTCAGTGTCTTTTACACTCATTCAGACTTTGTGCAATGATCATGATTATTATCCAATAATGTTATATGTAATAATAAAGATTGTTTTGTGTATGAATGTCTAATATGAAACCAGGTGTTAAATAAACTTGTAGTGATTATTAGTATAACAAGGAAGACTCTTAACATTTCACCATAACCTTTACATCTGGGACTGTTGATCAGAATAATTGAGATAAAGTAAGATGTAAACGTGGACATTGGAGTTGACAGTTTTTGTAGTTTTTCATGGATTTGATATAATACTGAGATCTTGAGTGTATTGTCAGCTGTGTCACTGTGGTTCTCTGTGCTGACTGAATGGAGGTTCTGGTTCTGTTCTATAATGATCCTGTGCAGCACTTTTGTCACTTTGTTCTGAAAACTGTTAGACAAATGGCATCACGTGTGTCTGTGAGCAGCACAACTCAAAAAGTAAAGGAATAAAGGTTTGGATTGGTGGAAGAATTGATTAGATTTCAGTTCTTATAATCATTCTTTAAAAAACAACTGTGTATTGACACAGAGAAATTGAATATCATGTATTATTATTATTATTATTACAACAATAACACATAGTTTTCGTATTACTAGTACATGCACTTATTTCCACCACTTTATGAAACTAAACATTCATGACATTATACTGTTCACTGCTGCTCATAACAGAATCATGTGCCTCACACACACACACACACACACACACAAGGATTCATAGCTAACATGCATCAAACAGCCTGCTGCTGCTGCTGCTGCTGCACCGACAGGCTCTGTGTCAGTCCCCGGTCTCCAGTCCTCCACCCCCGGCCACCGAGCAGCAGCCACACCGGCTGTCCCCCTCTGTCAATGCGGCACCATCAGTCAGGCAGCAAGTGGACAGAGTCAACACACACACAAACATGAACGTGCACTTACAGCGGGTGACTGTCCATGATGGTGGTGTTGTTCAGAGGCTGCACACTTGGCCCAGCAGCATGCACCATTCCATATCCACAGTAGAGGCTTCTTCTCCGGGTCCAAAACTCAGGCGAGCATCAGTCCACAGGCGGCGGAGAGGGGAGCTGACGGAAGCCCACACACACATACAGACACTACACACAGCAACAGTGTGTGTCATCAACACATTCACAGACTCCACTGACTGACTGACTGACTGCGGTGACTGTGTGTGTGTGTGTGTGTGTGTGTCCGGCTGCTGCTGCTGCACCCAGCCGACTGCTGCTTCTGTCAGCCGCGCAGGACCTGAACCGACCGCTGAGTCAAAGCAGGTTTATTCAGATTTTATGTCTGCTCTACTTTTCCCCCCACAACATCTCCACCTACTCCTCCTCTGTTCTCCCGTGTGTGTGTGTGTGTGTGTGTGAGTGTGAAGGCTGACGAACAAGACTACCTGTTATTTTTCCAATCGCTGATTAAACAGCACAAACAAGGACATGACTGCAAAGACGGTCCTGGGAGCAGACAAGACGTCCCACAAGAACACACTGGCTCCCTCTAGCTGTGGAAGACTGAACAATAATAATAATAATAACAATAATAATAATAGAGTGTTCATTCCAGCTTTCTAAGACAAATTATATCTCCTTTTCCATTGATGTGTATAGGCTATCAACAATACAATTCCTAGATCTACTACATTATTACTATATCTATCTATAATTACAGTTTGATATATCTACAATTTTATTTCTGACTAATAATTCATAATTTCAGGGGAATTGGAGACATCTTGATGTGATATTATGACTTACTATATCTTTAATGCGCCGACTCAGACATCATCAAAAACAACAACAATAAATATAATAATAATCTGATTTTTGTTATGTCAAGAACACCGCTCTGCAGAAGTCTGTTAGGATTGTGTTTGGCTGTACTGTCACAGTGTGGACAGGCGTTAGGTGTGAAGCTGGAGGAACAAGTCTGTTATGGTGTGAAGACACTGAATGTATTTGAGACGGCACGCTGTCAGATGCATTGCTTTGCTATAAACACTATAAAGATTCCACTTCAAAGTTTTAACAAAGAGATATTTAAACTTCTTAATGATCAAAGTGAGTTTATATAAAATAGATACACCCACTAACAGACTTAAATATACTACACAAGATCTAAAACCTGTCAATAGCATCAAACTGATTTGATCAAGGTCTTCTATAACTACATTATGTACAGTAACTGCTTTCCCCAGTGTTTTCACAAATACAAATGTCAAAAGCAAGAAAAGCACAAGTAATGTTTCAGTCCAGATTAAAAATACTCACAAATTGTATTTTATTTTACATTTAAAAATAAAAAAAAGAGTTGGCAGCAAGAATATATACGTGGAACACAATACTGTTTAAATATATAACAAACTGTTCTCCTGTCTCTTCACAGGATGCACATGGTGGTGTGGGTGTGTACTTTCCTTGAGTTTATGCGTGTTAGTTTGGTTTTAAAGGGGCGGGGGGCAGACTAGCAGAGGCCTGCTCCAGGAAGGCCAGTGGTCCAGGAGGAGGAAGGTCAGAGGGTTTGCGATGTTGAACGCTCACATCCTCGAGCACTTGTTGCCAGTGATGCAATTTGGATAAGTGCTTCTGAACCAGCATTTCTTTCCGCTGTAGCTCATTACGTAACTCTGACACATCCTGGAGTGAGAAAAAAAAAAATGCATGTGAGAAGAGACAAAATGAGATGGACAACTAGTCCATAAACACAGATTGTAAGTCTAAGAAATGAGCACCCATAAACTGTCCATAGAATGTGGTTCACATTAGGGCTCAACAATTCATCCAAATTTGATCAAAATCGCAATACTGCTGCTGCAATTTTCCAAAAAAAAAAAATCATGTGTGAAAAATGACCATTTTAGATTAAACATTGTCCTGACCTATACACATCATATACTACAGACTGACAAAAACATCTTTGTTTTTCACTATTCCGCAAAAATATCACACAGCAACCATTTTAAATGTTATTCAAATAAAAATGAGAATAATTATGTAAAAAGCACCATTCCCTCTCATATTGCGAATCATATCACAATAGCAATTTCAGTCAAAATAACCGCAATAAGATATTTATTCAAAATCGTTCAGCCCTAGTTCACATCACAAGCATTTTTTTAAATAAATAAACCCTCAAGGTGAAAAGTGGGTAGATATTGTGAGATGGAGACGACCAAAGAAGTCTTTTATATATATTTTACCTCTTTCACCACCTGCTCTGGTTTCTGCACGGACAACTGAAGCCTTTTCTGTAAGAAGAAGCACTCCGTCTGCCGAGCCACGTCCAGAAACTTTTGTATGCACTGGTCAACACCTGCATTTAACAGACACATAAAAAAGGACACAACTGAGTAATATCACTGAAATGTTAAAAACATTAATATATGTTTTCCATGACAAAAAATACAAAAAACTAATTGTAGCAACTTGAAGACAGGTTTTGAATCTCCAGAGATTCTCTGGAGATTGTCCAGATGTGTGAATGTGTCAGCAGATGCTGTTCTGGACAATCTTTGGGGAGTCCCAGGTATAATCTCTGGATAATGTTGCAGTGAGCTCATATCAAGAGAAACTCCAGAGAATCGGCAGGAACTGAATTAGATAGATGATAGATAGATGGATAGATACTTTATTCATCTCACAGAGAAATTCACAGAATTAGTGAGAAGCCAGGAATCGCCCTCTCACCTGAATTCTCTTCTGCTGCTGCGACTGTGTCTTACACAGACAATATCCCACTGAACGGCAAACTACCCCTAAACCTGGATAATGTCTGGAGCCTAATGACCTGCCAGTTACAAATCCAATCCCTGCTGTGTTTGTGGTTATGTTCAGTGGCTAATTCTGATTCTCATGTATCCTCTCCCGTACTAAAGGGCTGTACACCGTTGGAACAGGTCCCAGAGGAGAAATATCTCAAAACACCACCTCCACACTGGGAAAGTGATGATGTCATAATAGCACCTCTCTTGCGCTAGCATTTGCTGTCTTTGCCGTTGTCCTCTTCTTGTGTTTGGAGTTTGTGGATAGGGCCCCAAGTCTCACAATCTGGTCTCTTACACATTAAACACAAAGAAGTGTACTCTTCACTCACCTGTTCGAATCTCCTCCTGGTCTGTTCCATTAACGTAGTCTTGGCTGACCAGGGATGCAAAACAAGCCTACGAAACAAACCCAGAGACAAACATTATTTCAAAAACTGCCTTTGTTTATGAGAGTGAATAATAATCTTGCTTAAGTCTTTTCTCCACATAGAGATAAAAAAAAGTCAGAGTGCTGCACTGAGCTACGAAATGTCTGTAAAAATCAGGTGCATTTTCACGTGTGCCCTGATGTACATTATTGTTCATTAGTTTGCAACTTTAAAGGCATCCATGAATTTATAAAGGATCACATCTTATATAATAATATTTTTCTTCTGGAATGCCACACTCTCTTTCTCCATTTACATTTACTTTGGATAACTAAATGCAGGGAAATGTAAACTAACTCCACTCCAATGCACACCTCTTAATAAATGCATCTCCTATTTCATATCCATATATGAAGTACAAATCATATCAGATTGTATTGCTGCTGTAAAACAAAGGACACGTAAACATTTCCTTACATATTATACAGATATTTTAAAACTATAAAACGTGTCATGTTGTCTCCTGGGTGAGTAAAGGTGTTTTATTCTTTACAACAGCTACTGTTGTGACTGTTAAAAGCCTGGCTGTTAGCGGTTAGCACACACAGCTAATGGGAGCTAGCACGTTGATCTCCTACCTCGAAGGAAGCCTCCAGTTCATCTACCAGCGTGTTTGTTCCCTGCGGCCGGGCAGTGGTACCGGGGGGGAAGCCTGGCTGACCCGGACCACTTGGACCCGGGACTGGATGAGCTCCCGGAGGCTGCTGACCGGGAAACATCCCACTCAAAGACGACGCCATCTTCTTCTTCTAATATTGATAATAACAACTTCCGGCGGGGTTTATGCGGAGACGTGCAAGCTGCCCCCCACCGTTCAAAGTTCTTCATTACAGTTCTTCTCATCCTGTCATCTCCTCAGTCTCATATCTTTTATTGCAAGGGAAGAAAGTTTTAACATTTAATGGCCAAGTTTGACTATCTGGAATTACAGATATCTGTCACTAGTCAAAACTACTGCAATTCAGTTTTTACTAGTCAGAATGCCATTCATGTGTATGGGGTTTCATTTTAGATATCTACAGATATCTGCTTTAAAAAATGAGGCATGATTTAATGTTATTATCCTAGAATTTATAAAGCTGTAATGGGCATTTTTTCCCCCAATTATTTGTGAATTAATACAAGTTTCAGTAACAGCGCTTCTTTCAACTTTGTGGCAACAGTTTTGGCAAATAAATTGTTTCCCCATCGTAACCACGCCCCCCAACCAACAACACTGGGATGGTTTAAAACACAGTTACCATCACACATCAGCACTAAGGCTCTTGTGGCTATATAAGACTGGATTCCATCTTCTCATGTGTATGATAACCATTTCAGCAGCAATGAGAGGGTAGTTTTGTAATAAGATATCAAACTATCATATGTTTGTAAGGCTTAGCCTTGTGGTAAAACCCACTATGTACTGAAAGAGAAAGAAACAATTGTGTAGAAATGTGTATTTCATAAAAGGCTATAAAATTAAAAGGACATATGCATTTACAGTATGTAAACATCAAACATCCAAGAAAATTATACTATTTATTAATAATTCTGCAAAGACTTTGACTCCTTGGTCTTTGGCACTCGATCTCTCTGTGGAAAGATCACAGAGAAAAGGTTGCCAAATGATGGTTCCAGAGTCCATCTCTCAGCTGTGCTGCGTCAGTCCAGCTGCAAACTCCACCAGTGTACGCGTCGGTCTTCCAGACATGCCTTTCCTCAGATAGGGAACTTCATCTTGATTACTCATTACACCAGCGATGTCCAAATGAGCCCAATGAGGAGCCGTGACAAACTCTCTCAGGAACGCAGCCGCTGTGCACGCTCCGCCGGAACTACAAAGAGATGAACGCACGTAAAAAAAGCTGCAAATAGACTCGTGTGAGACTCGGGCGGGGCTCTTGCTGAGCGTCACGAGATACATACCGGCTGTACTTGCCGACGTTGTTGAGATCGGCCAGCTGGCTCTCAGTCACCTGTTTGGTGTAGTGCTGGAACAGAGGCATCCGCCACACTCGGTCACCTGTCACAACACTGGCCTACAACAACACACCTTTAGTCAATACAGGAGCTGAGAGACTGAGACACCGTGTGTGTGTGTGTGTGTGTTTAATGTGCATACACATCACCTTGTGAAGCTGCTCCCACAGCCAGTCAGAATTAGTGAAGACTCCAGTTGCTGCTGAGCCAAGTGCTACATCCATTGCACCTTAAAAAAGACAAAAAAAGAAATAGTGCTTCTTTGACAGGTCATTATCAACACATGGATTACATTTTAGTAGAGAGTTTAAAATCGCACCTGTTAGTGTAGCAACATTAACAATGGCTCTGGGGCTGAAGGTGTGTCCATAACAGAGGGCGTCAGCAAGAATCAGTCTGCCCTCTGCGTCTGTGTTATCAACCTGTGTGTGGAGAGAGTACTAATACTAATACACATACTAATACACATACAAATACAGTCAAATCACGGCGCTCTAACGTCCTATTTTGTCCCAGGTTCACCCACCTGAATAGTTTTTCCATTCTTGGCGGTTACAACGTCACCTGGTTTGGTGGCCTTTCCACTGGGCATGTTCTCACACAGCGGAGCCAGACCTGATTGAATTATACGACGCAGACAGACAGACTGAGAAATCCACCGTCATATGGACACTTACAGTATTTCTCTTCAGCCACAATTCATCATCCTACTGGCAAATAATATAACCATTCACCACCAAGACTTTTTTTTTTTATCTGGGCTTTGTATAATGGAAATATTCTTCTAATTGTTAAGTTAAACAAAGGCTTATTTCATACATTTGTGATTTTTTGAAAGCTGAGTGTGCTGAGTGTGCTGAAATAAAGAAGTCATTTTTTTTTAAATTGACAAGTCTTTGACCAACAAAAACAAGAATATTACAAAACAAAACAAATGTTTTCACATGTGAAATGTTGAATTCTGCTGAAACATGGGCCCTAATAATTTAATAATAAAAATAAAGAAACAGGAAAACAATCATTGGAAATGCTGAATCACCATTTGTAGCTGATAAAAACAGACAAACAGACGTTACATCGACTATCAGCCAAATGATTGGTTTGGTTTCATTAATATTATATAAAAAAACTGTAGGATTGATATTTAATGTCATGAAACTCACCAATAATGTTGATTGGCAGTTTCAGAGCCGCTGCTGTGACAATAGAAGCACACACGGTGGCAGCACCGCCCATGTCAGCTCTCATTGCATCCATAGAAGCAGACGGCTTCAGAGAAATGCCACCACTGCAGACACAGAGCATGAAGACGACTGTTTCATTTACGATTCGTTGCATATCACAGTGATCTACAAGGATGTATTATTCTGATTTACGTGTCAAAGGTGATGCCTTTGCCCACTAAGAGCAGCGGGGCCTGTGTGCTGTCAGACGATCCATTGTAATGAAGCTCCAGGAAGACAGGGGGCTCCTCTGAACCTTTGGACACACTGAGAAATGCTCCCATCTTCTGCTCCTCTATCCAAGCCTCAGATCTGCATTAACACACACACTTTTCTTATTATTCATTATCAATTATAAACCGTCACACTGTAAAAGTCTATTAGAAAAGGATGATGCACCGACCTCTTATTTACCGTGACTCGCTCAGCGTGTGGTGCGAGTTTCTCTTCGATGGTGTTGGCGAAGACGGTAGGAGTGATGTGATTTGCTGGCCCTTCCATCAGCAGCCGTGCCAGGTTTTGACCTTCTGCATACGCGACTCCTTTCTCCCACCCGACCAAGTCAGCACTAAGAATAATAACACACATGCAGACACACAGTTACATAAAACTACTACGGAAAAACATTTCATTATACTGGAAACAAGTGATCACTGAATTTTTTAATTATTAAAATAATACAAATCTAGCCACCAGACAATTAAAAGCTTGTCTAAACAGACTGTGATTAAAAGAGTCAGTCAAAGGTAAAGTGTTCCACAAACGAGGAGAGACAGACTGGAAAGAAAGGTCACCTCTGCTTTTATATCGAATTTTAGGCACCGACAGAAGATTCTGACCTGAGTGATGAATTACTACATATGTCAATACTAAAGTTTAAAGTCAATACTAAATTTGACTGGTAGCCAGTGTATTATAGTAGTAGTAGTAGTAGTAGTAGTAGTAGTATTGTTCTCCTTGTTAATGATAATTATATATGTACATATATATGTATATGTATATATATATATACACATATATGTATATATATATACTGTATATATATATATATATATACACATATATATGTATGTATATATATATATATATATATATATATATATATATATATATATATACACACATACATAGATAGACATTTGTCTATCTACCTTTTATGAAGCTGTGCTGTCACTTTGGTCTTCTTCTTGGCTTTGAGTTGGTCATAATGAAATAAGCCCAGAACAGCCCCCTCAGCTGCTGACTGGGAGTCACCACAGCCGTCCACCTCCACGTGGTTCACCTCCAGGTCCTGAAGTAAGCGGCAGCCAGCTGAGCGCACACAGAACACCACAAAGAAATCAGCAAACTCCAGCGAATCCTCTACGTAGCTCAGTCTACACCGGCGCAGAGGTCACATGTCCTTACCTGACACTGCCTGTCTGATGTTCTCCTTGCTGGTGTCCCAGTTCTCTGCACCACACACCCCTGCATTGTTCTTACCAAGCCCTACTACTGCCACACAGGGGAAGTCCTGGAGAAGACGCAGCACAGGTGTTATCACCTGGTTACATTGATGTTACATCACTCATTTCTCTTAATCTTACCTCATGGATTCCATAAAATATTCTAGTTTTCCCTTTCTTCAGAGCAGGTCCAGAGCTGAAAAATGCAAAACAAAAGTTTATTGAACAAACCTGTGGTGAGAGTAGATCATCTCACACACTGAGATGATCTCATACCCATTAGGAATACGCTATTATATTTGACTGCAGGCTGTAAAGCAGGGGTCTCAAACTCAAATGACCTGTGGGCCACTGACTGTCTCGTCTGGTCAGTTGGGGGCCAGTCAAGTAAAAAAAAGCCCAACATTTTTGGGAAAAGCAGCCGTTGCGGTGGACATCATGAGCTCAAAATTACATATCATATATATACATATATATATGTCTTTTACTTCTTCTGTCTTTTATCCATTATTCTGCACAGCACTTTGGTCCACTGTGTTTGTTTTAAAGTGCTTTACAAATAAAGCTGGATTGGATCATTTCAAAATCTAAGTGCTTGTTTTAATATGGAACAATATTCACAATAAAAAAAACAAAATATTTATGATGCATAATTAATCTACTAATTAAGAAAAAAAAAAAAAAAACATACAGAAAGGACTTGTTACAACTTGATATTGATATTGCCACATGTGGCCCCCGGGGCGCAACTTTGAGACCACTGCTGTAAAGAATCTCCACTCTACCCCTTGGCATTTTTCATGTTTTGTTGCCTCACAACCTGGAATTAACATGGACTGTATGAGGATTTGCATCATTTCATTTACAGAACATGCCCACAACTTTGAAGATGTTTTTTTTTTTTTTTTTTAAATTGTGAAGCAAACAACAGATAGGACAAAATAAGAAGTTATCTTCTTCCTTTCTTCCCAGTTCTTTTACTCAGTTTGAACCTCAGCAGGTCGACCTGACTAAGTCTACATGCCTAAATGCATTGAGCTGTTGCAGTGATGTATGGTAACATGCAGTATGTACCTAATAAAGTGGCGAGTGAATGAATCTTTGCTTTAGCCTAACGTTTGCCGACAGCGGCATCTCATCGGTTTGCAGATGGTGAAGACTCACATTTTCAGTAGTTCAGAGAGTTTCCCAGACACCGTTTGGTCAAAGCCTTTGGCTGCTTGTGTCAGATGAAGACTGGCCTCCTCTTCCTCCTTCTCAAAAACCCCCAACACTAAACCCTGCAGAGACTCACAAACACAACGACAGTTAAAACACACACACACACACACACAGTGTTGTAATGTAACAAAGTACAAATACTTTGTTACATACAGCACAAAATTCACATATCTGTACTTTGCTTTGTTTTTGCAACTTTTATTCCAATACATTAACTCTAACTATCTTTGTTACTCATTACTACCAAATAAGATCAGAAGAAGAAGAGTTGGTAAATGGTCTGTATTTGTATAGAGCTTTTCTCGTGTTGACGACCACTCAAAACTGCATTTTCATACCCTTTTCCAGACCATAGCTGCCGGTACAGCTGTCAGGAGCAACATGGGGCTGAATGTCTTGCCCAAAGACACATTGGTATATAGACTAGCGGAATCAAACCCACAACCTCTCAGTTGAAAGACGAATCGCTCTACAATGGAGTTACTGTCTCTCAATTTGATTCCTTCACTTTTTTAATACTTTTACTTCTAAAATTTACTTTTCATAGAACAGTAAATGTCATATACTTTTAAGACTTTTAGAAAAAAAAATGATCAAGTAATTTTCTTGTACTTTGAGTCAGATATCCCTTTTAGGTACTTTATACAAGACTTCATGTAGGTTTGTGCCGCATTTGTTCGTAGGCCACTGCAGTGACTTCCATTCATTTGAACAGCCTACAAAAAGCACCATCACTTAACCTTCAGCATAACCAGTTAACACAGCCTTTTTCAAACTGTGGGGCAGGCCCCCCTGGGGGGGCGTGGAGACTTTCCAGGGGGGCGCGAGTTCTGTTTTTTTTTTTAAGTCCTAACTAAAGTTTGGCAGGTGGAACTTTTGGTCTCGCTGTAAGCCGGACTCATTTAAGTGACGTACCACAACAAACCTACCCTGGTGACAAGGTTTGGATAATAGAGAAGTTTCTGACAGAGGCAAAAAGAAAACTGTGCAATGTTTCAGAAACTAACGACAAGCCAACGTCAGCCGAACGGAACAATGATTCACAACGACAAAATGCCACCAAAGACCTCTCTGTGTGTTGTGTCTCAAAACATCGGCAGGGGACAACATTTGTATTGTTAATACAACTTTTTTTTTATTTGCACAGCAAATTATTGATATTGGTAAAGTATTCTTTGTTATCCAAATGTATTTATTGTTTAAAAAATGACACTATTATAGTTATAATTGCACATTTCATATTTTTGTTTGAAATATTGCTTCTCACGAAGCAATATTGAGGTTATTTGTATTACTAAAGCAAAAATGTTATTTGCACAACAAGTTATTGAAAGAAAAGTGAAACGTGTGTTCTAATATTGATTCAATAAATGTTATACTTGACACATTGTTACAATTTTGTGAGAGTCGGGGGGGGGGGGGTTAGGGGGGAACCACAGTTTGAGAACCACTGGGTTAACACCTAACCCAAACCTATCCATAACTCAAACTTTAGCTCTAAACTTAACCAGTTCCTCAGAAATGAGCAACTGCCTTATTAGGACCAGGTTTTGGTCTCGATGAGGACTACTGGTCCTGACAAGATCAATGTTTATGGCACAAAACGTCGTAAAGACATGCATGTGCACTGATGCTCACATGAATATAAGCAGTAAATAAGCAGTCACTGATGTAAGTCATGTTGTCCGACTGCTCACCTTCCTCTGGTTCAGGTGAGTGTGTGAGACACACAATGTCCTCCTGCTGTTGCTGTAGTTGAGCCGCTGTGTCCGCAGCAGCACAGTCGTGTGTCGCGCTCTCCTCACGAGAAACATCGTTACCTGTCAGAGGTCGCACACACACACGAGCACAAGATGACATGGTCGCTTTTTCAATGACGTCACCAATAAAGCGACGAAGAAGACTCTTTGTCGCCATCTGGCGTCAGATTATGTAAATTATTTTTTAATTCCAGACCTGTTGTTCTACAAACATAAAGATATTTTTGTTCTGTTTGAATGTTAAAAACCAAAAAAAAACCAGAAAAAATAGTAAAGCATAATATTATTTATTGATTAAGAGGTCAAATTATAGTTATTTACTTGCATTTCCGAATAGAAGTGGTTGAATGTTATGCTTGATTAATTTCTGATCTCTCAGAGAAGCCCGGTTAGCCGACTACAATTTGGGTATAAAAAGGTGAATTTTGTTATTTGCCAAATAAATAACAATAGGTTTTAGTTTTAAACTCGTTTTTAAAAGAATTCTCAAATATTGAAGTTCTCTCGTTTTTATGACAGGTGGTCTTATACATTAGCACTGTAATTGCCTTTGCGGCCTTGAAATGCCTCCGCTTCTCTATAGGAGCCTTGTTGTCATAACAACCACTAACCAAAACACTCTGAGATTATGTAACTAACATCTGCATTAATTTAATATAATTATAATATAATATGAGAATACTGTTAAAGACCAAGCCAATGCAAATATATTGGTTATCAGTTGAGTTTAAAAGTGTAAAACCCAACTGATGATAAAAAAATGTGTGGAAATAAGTTTATTTTTCTCCTTATGGTGAAGTGTAGAGTGTTTGAAATCACAGGGTACCCCATGATACCATACCAATAACATCACGATACAATGAGTCTGTGATAATCAATATATTGCAGTTACAATAACAGTTTTAGTTTGTGAAAAACGGTTTTTTTTGTTTTACGACAGGTGGTCTAATACATTTGTTTTACATTGTTGAGTCTTGAAGCCTCTGCTTCTCTGTAGGAGCCTTGTTGTCATAGCAACCACTGACCAAAACACAGGGAGATTATGTAAACAACATCTGCATTAAATTGAATACTGTTAAAGATCAAGCAAATACAAATATATTGGTTATCAGTTGAGTTTAAAACGCTTTTCTTTTTTTTTTTACTTAAAGAAATAAAATAATGTATTGGAAGGGAATTAGTCCTTTTGTTTTTCAAACAAATCATTTAAACAATCCAAAAAGTGTTATTATTTACAAGCTTTAACTGCAGAATAAACATTTAACTAGACATAGACATAGTTTTTGGGAGGGGAATTACATTTTTGTAAAAACGAGTTTTCCACTGAGTTTGAGCGGCGCCATGTCTTCCAATGTAATCTGAGTCTTGTAGAGTTTTTTTGGGGGGGGGAACAGTCCAGGAACAAGATGGCTGTCCCCGGACAATAAATCTCTCTTTCTCTTCTTCTATTTAGGAACGCGAGCGTCAATCCAGCGCGAGCACTTAATCCAAACAACGTTAATCCAAACTGTTCGTTTTCAGAGGAGGAAAAAAACGTTTTTTTTTCTTTGACGCGTGAGGTTTTTTTAACGGTTTGTTGAAAACTTTCCACAAAGACGAGAAAAAGTGCGAACGCGTCAATTACTTTGACTTGTAACGCGATGTTCGACTTCATGTCGGTTATTTAGTGAGTTTACTCACTTTTTATGCACTTTTTTTGCTTCACAGACGTTAGCAGAAACACGAAAAATGCCTGAAATGCTTCTTCAGTCTTTCTAAACACTTATTTCTTTTCCTGGAAAGTGTTATTAGTATTATTGTTATTCCAGATGTCCCCATTTACCGGACTCATTTAAACATCGAAGTGGACCATGAGCTCATCCCGAGTCAGACCGCAGCAGCTCCCGCAGAAACTCGACTCCAGCGAGGGCATCGAGATGGAGAACATCCAGCATCCAGAGCCGGGGCTCGGCGGTGCGGTCACCCCGTCCCCTCCGTCCCGACAGGCATGGAGCCGGGACAACCCGGGGTTTGAGCCCGAGGATGAAATCATGGAGGCCGACTGGCCACCGGCGAGTCCCGGGAGGAGGTCAGTGTCCACGGCCTCCAGCAGCAGCTGCAGCAGCGGCCTGGGCAGCTACAGTGGCGGGGCCAGCAGCCCGCACATCCCCGCTGGAGGACTGTACCCGACCCCGACTGTGGATGCCCGGCAGCAGGGGAGACATGATCACCCCAACTGCATGAAGCAGATTCTGCACAAGATAAGAAGTGAGGCTCTTTTATTTCTGTCTAATGTAAACTTTACGATTTTGGGGAAATAGAGAATAGAATGGACGTTTCTTTTTATTTGTCATTGCACTCTTGGATACAATCCTGCCAGTGCCACATGCGCTTGCAATGAACGTCTGTATGAAATGCATCAAGAACTCTAAAAGTTTAAAAACTCAAGACTTTTTCTTGCACTGTCCCTTTAAATCGAGCAGCCTTCATTTTTATGACTCTTGAGTGAAAACTCTGAGATTTCTGTTATGCAACATAATCTTTTCACACACGTTTCCCAAAACATTTAAACTTTGGCTAATTTTGTCCAAACTCTGTACTCAGCTCTGAAAACCCATGTTGAAACTAGTGAATTGTATCGAAACAATACACTTTCACAGCTTTTCTAAGCTTTCAGCATCCAATAAACACTGGTGTCATTAACGTGTTCATGAATGTTTTGAATGGAAATAAGTTTATTTTTCTCGTGGTGAAGTGTCAAAATAAGATTCTCAGTACATCAGGGGTGAGAGTCGCATGGCCAACGAGAACAATAATATCATGATACAACGATTCTGTCATAATCAATATATTGAAAGACAATTTTACAGTGAGACATGACGATATCTGTCTAACTGAAGAAAACAAAACAGTGCAGGATTTCTCTATTTATTCACTACATAGAGAACAAAGTGTATAAGTCTATGTAGTGTACATGGATGGATATTTTGACCCACCCACCTATAAACATCTAGTTTTATATAGTCTCTGTACTGTAACTTTGATGTGTTTCTAAGTGTGCGAAATAATGCATTTTTCTGTTTAGAGATTTGCAAAACCAGGATTTAGAATTATATTCGAGTGAGAGCGACGGAATAGTGCGTCATCACGTTGTTCATACATGAGCAGAAAAGTGTGTAAATGTGTGTCTAAAATGGGGAAACTTCAATTCATTATTCACGGTAATAGATTTAAAAGATGGCAAAGCATTAGCATATGACGCCATCAGAATATTAAACTACATTTCTAAGGATGAAGATATGAATTGTGTCCAATATACAGTACATGGATCACATTTTTAACTAGTGTAGAGCAATGAAAACCAGAATAATTGCTGATTGTGTTGTTTCAAATTCCGATTTAAAAAATGCTTTGAAACCTCTGAATTAGTATCGAGCTGTGCAATAAATAATGATCTTTATTATATATCAGTGCTTCCCAAACTTTCTATACGGGGACCCATTTTTAAAAACGACAAACCATCCCGACCTACTTCAAAATATAAATTGTGAGCACATTTGTGCATGATATTACTTTACTGACATTTCTACAAAATAAACATTCATCCTAGATGGAAAAATTGTACATAATAAATGCATTAACATGACCCTACATGATATAGGTAAAATGAAATATGTAATAAAATGAAGGAATCTAAGTTAACGACAAATAAAAACACTGGTGTCTATGATTGTGCACACTGTGTATTGTTGTTGATGCCAGTGTGATGTACTCACCCTGTGTCGTGTTTGCAGTCCTGTGGGGCACAGAGCTGATGGAGGACAGCGACAGCAGCCGAGAAAGATACCTCAGGAACGTCCTGAGGGAGATGCTCACGTACATCGCCTTTCTCATCACCATTTGCATCTGTAAGTAAACATTACAAACGTAACATTTAGCACTTTAGAATTAGAAGTTTCCTCACTCTTGTTTCTTCTTTGTTTGTTATGGATACGGCCTAGATTATTTTTCTCAGTTCATGTGGAATGAACAAGTCAAGAGTGATTAGACGATCATAGAAAAACAGGAATTAATTCCTGGACTGAACATTTGGTCTAAGTGACTCAGAGGGCTGATGAAAATGGTTCAGTTATTTTCCACACTGTCAGAGCATCCTGGATGGTTTTAGCAGCTGAACACTTCACCTATTCATGCAGTTTTTAGGACACTTGTATTCCACCAACTGCACGTAATAATACTAATAATAATAAAGAGGATGACTCTTTGGATTGGCAAAAGTCATTATGGAATGGTATGATGAAATAAATAAAAGTAACTCCGTGTCTCTCTATTTTTATGTGTCCTCTGTAATGAGAGAAGCCAAACTGTGGTTGAGGGCGGATCAGGAAATGTTTCTCCTCTGGTCTGCACTGCCAAGCTGAGCTTAAACTTACTGTTTAAAGCACAGATCCAATCCAATCCAATCCAACTTTATTTTTTAAACAAACCACAGTGGACAGAATAAATAAAAGACATAATAAGTAAAAGGTTCAAAATGAGATAAAACAGCTTAAAATAAATGAAAAATCATAAAAAAACACAAAAAGAAATAGCAGCCATACAATAAAAAACTATAAAATCAAGTCAAATTAAAAGTGTCTCATGAAGTGTCAAAGGCCAAAGAGAAAAGGTGGGATGACTTTTGAGTTTTATTTCAGGCTGGATGTAAAAAAACACACAAACAAAATGTCCCTGTAGTTTTAATTCTGTGTTAATGTTGTTGTTTTTTAAACGAGTGATTGAGTTATATCTGTTTTGCAGTGACCTATGGGATGGTGAGTGCTAATATGTTCTACTACACCAAAGTCATGTCTCAGCTGTTCCTGGACACACCGCTCTCTGCAGGAGACCCAATGACTTTTCGGCGCCTCTCAACGATGGAGGATTTCTGGAAGGTAAGATCTGAACATGAATTGTTTGATATGTTTAGTAGCTCTGAATCATCGACTTCCTTTTTGTTGGCCTGTATTTCCGTTAACCCTAAATAAATCAGTTGATAGTCACCTCACTCGTGAGCTTAAAAGGTGTTGGTAGGTGTTTCAGCTCTGTCCTGCGCTGTTTTGCAAATATGCCACACTCAGATATTTAAGAAATGCAGTTTCTCAGGTCAAAATACAAATGAGAGTCCACAGCCTTCAGGCAAACTGAAAACACATCAATGCAGACATCTTTGGTCAAACACATAGACAAATAATGCGTAAGTTGGTATTTACATCTCCTGCTCACAGCTAGATAGCAGCATTAAATTACAGAACTCATATTTATTAGAAGCATAATAGAGATTGTTATACATTTTTGTGAATAGATTAAATCCAAAGGAAGGACAATAGTTTAGTTAGTTTTTTCTGGTGGGAAACATCAACCTAATTAAAATAAAGGAAGTGAAAATAAATCTGACTTTCCTAAACCTGTAGTTCACAGAGGGGCCTTTCGTCAACAGTATGTACTGGGAGGTGTGGTACAACAACAAGAGTCTGCCCGAGAATCACAGTCTCATCTACTACGAGAACCTCCTCCTCGGAGTGCCTCGACTCAGACAGGTCAAAGTCCACAACGAGTCGTGCTCCGTCCACGAAGACCTGCGAGACGAGGTTCAGGACTGTTACAACATGTTCACGCCAAGCAACGAGGACACGGCCCCCTTTGGGCCAAAGAATGGAACTGCGTGAGCCCCTGTTTTTTTAATGATGTCATCAGTGATCCGTGATCAGCCACCACATCTCACTCCTCGTGTGCGTGATGAAACATTTAACAGATGTCCTTATTTCTGGGTTTGTTGGCGTCTCTCAGGTGGGTCTACACGACCGAGAGCGACATGAACGACAGCAGCTACTGGGGTCAGGTGTCGAAATACGGAGGAGGAGGATATTACCAAGATCTGTCTCGCACGAGAGAGGAGTCACTGACCCAACTGCGGATCCTCAAAGACCACCTGTGGCTGGACAGAGGCACCAGAGCGGTTTTTCTCGACTTCTCAGTCTACAATGGAAACATCAACCTGTTCTGCATTGCCCGGTGAGATCACAACTCAACAACACAGCAGACATGTGTCAAAACAAGCTGTAGCACCTGAATAAAATATAGAAATAAATAAAACGGGTCTGTCAGATTTATTGACTGGTGTGGAATAGAAAGAACGACGGCACCAGTCACAGACACTGTGGATTGAGTTGTTGATCAGGCACCAAATTTACATTAAACTTTATTTATCTAACAATACCAACATTAGAAAAGCCAAAAAGGACAGTTTTGAATTGATATCTTATTCTGTGATTATTTGGACAAGAAATGCGATTGCGATATGATCTGCGATGGTAATCTTTCCATCGTTATTCTCATTAGAAAAAACGTGTTAAAAATCATTACTGTGTGACATTTGTGTAGATGTGTGAGAAACAACGATCCTCTCTTCAGTCTGTAGAATAAAGATGTTTATAGATCAAGACAATCATTCATCTAAAATGATATTTTCACACATATTTTTTCATTTCCTTTCAGTAGGCCGCATTGTGATTTAGATAACATTACGATTAACTGTTCAGCCCTAGACAGAACCGCTAACTTCTTTTAATAATAATATGCATTAGGAACATTTTAAATACCAAAAATAAGTCAGAAAATGCCCAAGGTGACAATCAGATTGCAATTTCTTCCCTGAAAACACCCAGAAAATAAGAACACGTCCTATAAATCAGAGAAGAGCAGCTAAAAGCTTCCTGGAAGCGATTATCTCTAAAAATCTCTATTTTTCTGGGCATCAACAAAAACATGAACAGTGTTCAAATTCAACATGACTGACACAGAATGACATAAAATATACATACAGTACATACATTTCCTTCTATTGCTATTACTAAGCATTAAAACAGGGGTGTCAAACTCAAATGACCTGGGGGCCAATGAGCATCTAGTCTGGTCAAGCGGGGGCCGACAGTGGAAAAAAAGGGGAAAAAACAACTATTTAGTAGCCGGTGGTCAATATAAGATATTCATTATGATATTAGACAGAATTGCAAAGTAAAAGTGCTTGTTTTGATATAAAATGATTCACAATAAAAACATATTTATGATGCACAAAAACGGAGAATTAAATTGAAAATTTAGCAAATAATGATGAGGATAATTGTGATTAAAACAACTTAAATATATGTCATTTCATGTTGAGTGTAATACATTGAATAAAGCAATGATTACAACCCAATGTCTTATTACTATTATAAAAAATACATTTAGTCTTATATTCTGTCTCTACTCCATCACCTTGCACAGTGGTGGGCGGGCCGCATGTAATTGATTGGTGGGCCACATGTGGGCCCCGGGCCACCAGTTTGACACATGTGCATTAAAGAAAAGAAAGAAGACATATGAACACCTTTTAATTGTCTTGTCACCATTATAGCACCATGAACACTGAAGTATTCCGACGCATTTCCCAGGTTGTTGGTGGAGTTCCCTGCCACCGGTGGCGTGGTCACGTCCTGGCAGTTCCAGACCGTCCGCCTGATGCGGTACGTGTCCAGCTGGGACTGCTTTGTGGCGGTGTGTGAGGTGGCGTTCTGCATCTTCGTCCTGTACTACGTGGTGGAGGAGGTGCTGGAGATCCGCATCCACCGCCTGCATTACTTCAAGAGCCTGTGGAACTGTCTGGACGTTCTCATCCTGGCGGTGAGCGTCGAGCGTCCTACACGGTGTCGTTAAAGTTGTGCCATTGACGTGACACGGAGGTCGCCGTGTTTGTGCTCTTCTTGCAGCTGAGCGTTGCCGCCATCGTCATGAACGTAACCAGAACAGCCATGGTAGGCAGTCGTCTAAAAGGTCTGCTGGAGAACGACAGATCTCACCCCAGCTTTGAGCCTTTGGCCGACCTGCAGGTCCAGTTCAACAACGTGGCTGCAGTCATCGTCTTCTTCTCTTGGGTCAAGGTATTCGTGTTTTCCTGTCCGTCTGTAATCACTCGTAACACTGTAAGAACCCCACGACTGTACTCAGTATTTTCCTTCACATCCTCTCAGCTTTTTAAGTTCATCAACTTCAATAAGACCATGAGTCAGCTGTCCAGCACCATGTCCCGCTGTGCCAAAGACCTCGTGGGATTCGCCATCATGTTCTTCATCATCTTCCTGGCATACGCTCAGCTGGCCTACTTGGTGTTTGGAACCCAAGTCAATGATTTCAGCACTTTCCAAGCCAGCATGTAAGAATACTTTAAAGTTACTGGAGCTGAAACAATTAATCGATTAATCGATTACTAAATGAATCGACAACTATTTTGATAATCGATTAATAGGTTCGCAGCTTTTTCCATGATTAAAACAAGATTTCCTATCGTTTTAGATTCTTAAATGTGAATATTTTTTTAATTTCTTTGCTCTGGATATCATAGAAATCATTAAAAGGGAATCATTTCTGTTTGTGGACAAAACAAGACATTTGAGAACATCGTCATTTCCAGGTTTGACGAACACCGCTCAACATTTTTTTAAGGTTTTCTGAAAATACGCGACAGATTCATCGATTATGAAAATAATCGTTAGTTGCAGTTTTAAAAGTTACACTATATGGACAAAAGTATTTGGTGTAATTCACGCTTCAGCATAGCAGGACATTTCAGACACTCCAATTTTGTGGCAACAGAGGCTTTTTTTGAATTCCAACATAAGCAAGGACTAGACTATACATACATGTGTCTGTGGAGTTTGGTGTGGAAGAACTTCATTGTGAGCCTTTGCTTCTCGTGTGACGCCAGTGCCTGACGAATGACCACAAATTCACATGGAAACACTTCAAAGTCTTCCATGAAGAGTGGAACCTGCTATAGCTGCAAAAGGAGGACCAACAGCTCCTTATTTAAGTCCTGTATATGTATCTAAATACGTCATTAGAGTACTTTTGTCCATATAGTGTATAAACCCACAAACATAAACAATACTTCTGACAGTTGATTAAAAATGTGAATGGTTCTTTGTGCAGTTTTACCCAGTTCCGCATCATCCTGGGAGATTTTGAGTTCTCTGCGATCGAGGAGGCGAACCCAGTGCTCGGACCGATCTACTTCACCACCTTTGTCTTCTTTATCTTCTTCATCCTCATGGTGAGCCGACGAGCCGACCCGGCACCTATCGTTCACTCACTGAAGACGGGAACACATTTCCTCTTACTTTCTTTCTTTGTTTCTGTGCAGAACATGTTCCTGGCCATCATCAATGACTCGTACTCCGAGGTCAAGGCCGACATGTCGCAGCAGAGGTCAGAGATGGAGATGACGGACCTCATAAAGAAGGTATTGATCTACATGAGTGTGTATCTATGAATCAGATAAAGTGTCAGTGTAGTTTATCTTTATTGTGAATGTTTGGGTCATTGGATAGGGTGTGATAGTCGTCACAGTTTGATGTAGTTAAGTTTATTAAGACTCATTTTGAACATGACAAACGGCCACTGCAGTCATACTATGTCAGAAAGACCAGCCACACAGTGTAAAGCAGCTGTTAGATAAAGCTTTCCTGTGACGGTTCCTCTCTTAGGGCTGTAACAAAGCTTTGATGAAGTTAAGACTGAAGAAGACGGCGGTGGACGACATCTCCGACAGTCTGCGTCAGGCGGGGGGCAAACTCAACTTTGATGAACTGCGCCAGGATCTGAAAGGGTGACGACCACAAGCTCAGACCGCGCTCAAACAAAAACTACGACTTGGGTTTCATGTGCCGTCTTTGCTTCCGTCTGTCCTGAGTGTTTCTTTGTTTCTGTCTTTGCTCAGAAAGGGCCACACAGATGCAGAGATCCAGGCCATATTTGCCAAGTATGATCACGACGGCGACCAGGAGCTGACAGAGCACGAACACCAGCAGATGAGAGACGATCTGGAGAAAGAGAGAGTGAGTGACGACGATCAGACATTTATGAGATGTGAGCTGCTTCAGGGATGAAGGGAGTTACAGTAGAATAGTAGAACTAAGGGGAGGAAAGTATTGAAATGATGAACAACAACCACAGCAGCAGCTGCAAGATGCTCAGTGCTTCTCTGCTCATACGTTAGGAGGACTTGGATCTGGAGCGCAATTCGCTGACGCGACCCAGCAGCGGGCGGAGCTTCCCTCGTACCCAGGACGACTCGGAGGAGGATGACGACGAGGACAGTGGCCACAGCTCTCGTCGCCGTGGCAGCAGCTCGGGTGGCGTCTCCTATGAGGAGTTTCAAGTGTAGGGAACTTGAGTTTTCAGGGATTTTTTTCCCCCCTCTGTTTCACAATCTTGGATCGTAATATTTCTATGACTGCAGGAGTAAATAACGGTTCCCTGTATCTCAGGCTGGTGAGACGCGTGGACCGGATGGAGCACTCGATCGGCAGCATCGTGTCCAAGATAGATGCTGTGATTGTGAAGCTGGAAACCATGGAGAGAGCCAAACTGAAGAGGAGAGATGTGCTCGGCCGACTGCTGGACGGAGTCATGGAGGTCAGACATGACACATGCACAAACCGTGTGTTTACATGCGTTCAGAGAAGCTACACCGGGGGGGGGGGGCGGGGGGACAATGGACATGTAGTCTGGTCAAGAGGGGGCCGGACTACAGAAAAAAAGTGGGGGAAAAAAAATCAATATGCAGTATATGTGCACAATATTCCATCATGGTATTGCATTCAAGAATTTCAAAATAAAATACTTCACAATAATCATATATATATGAGGCTAAACAAATCTGTTAATGTCAAAAAGCAGAAAAATAAACCATCAAATACTATACTATTATATTCGGTGCATTTTCTACCACCTCGCCGGCAGCTGTGCCTCTGCCATGTTTTCATGATAACATGATATGAAGTGGGGGGGCCACATGTGACCCACGGGCCACCAGTTTGACACCTCTGAGCTTCACACTACATGTTATACTATAACACGTTAAACAAGGCAATCAGAGACTTCACAACATTCACGCAACGATCCTCTGTCGGACTCTGTTGCTCATATTGGCGAGTGTGGAAACACAGACAGACAGACAGACAGACGGACAGACAGACAGACACATAGAGCTGCTAAAAAATACTTCACTCTCACTCTGTGGAGAAGTAACAAGTGAAAGGTCTCTTCCAGTTTGCTGGTTAAGGACAACCAGGATGTAAGACTTTATTGAATGTATTAAATAATCTGTATCAGTATTGAGATTTTCCTCACTTCATCGTTTTCTGTTGATTTTGTAAATGTTGTTCTCATTAAGAGGAAAATGGAGGTTAAAGTTCAGCACACTTGCTACTTGGTTTGACAGGATGAGCGTCTGGGCCGGGACACGGATGCTCACAGGGAGCAGATGGAGAGGCTGGTGAGGGAGGAG
Organism: Solea solea; assembly: GCF_958295425.1. Lineage (NCBI taxonomy): Eukaryota > Metazoa > Chordata > Actinopteri > Pleuronectiformes > Soleidae > Solea > Solea solea. The sequence goes on from NC_081143.1 coordinate 2,865,720, forward strand.
CTGGAGCGCTGGGAGTCTGATGACATGGTGTCACAGGTCAGTCACCCACAGCCTCGCCCTCGTCCGTCCTCCTCACTGTCCACCGACGGCCTGGAAACGAGCGCCAACGGAAGCGGCCACGCGTGAAGAGAATGGACGGACACTGCGCTTTTGAACAATAATCCGTCTATTGGAAATGACCCTTCAGTGGTACAAGTAACTTATGATGCTAGACACTTTTTTGCTGAACAAAATAATTGTTGAAGCTGTTAAAATTCCTTAAATTAAACTGAAAATTTGAGTGACAAACACTCAGGCTTACCTCACCGTAGGTAAATAAATGCACTGAAAGAGTGTGAGGTTCAAAAATGTTGTTGATCCGTCTCTTCAGCTATTATAGTACGAGCTTAACAGGAGAACGCGAGGGAACATGAAGAACGTGCGGTGGAGGCTGGAGAACGATGAAGGATTTACAGTTCAGTATTAATATCACAGTATTGGATGCAAACATACTCGGTTATATTCAGAATACTCAGTGTACGATTTTAAATATGCTCACCTGCTTCTGATCACTGTATCCACACATTTAAGTGTTTCAAGAAAAACCAAAAAGGCATTTGTTTAAATGCTGATTTCGCTGATTGTTTATTTTTCCATCTTTTCTAACATAGGTACACGTGTGGCACGTTTGTGTCGTGTTTACTCATCCTCTGTACACCAATTAAGCTTCTAATTAAATAGCTTATCACTTTATGATACATATTGTAACTTGAAACAAACTTCAATTTGGAGTGCGTCTAATGTTCATGGGAAACCCATGCATCTATGTTTTTCAGTGCCTTACTTTTTTATACAGTATATATCTGTTATGCCAATTAAAGTGTTGTCAAAAAAAAAAAGGTTTGGTTCATTTGTTTTTCTCTCTCTAGTTTAGATTTAAAAAAATATATAATGTAGAATCTATTATTAGCACTGAAGTATTAACAAGTAGAGACTTGTTTATTTAAAGCATTTACTTCTGGTTTCCATTTAATAATTAAGAATTATAGGTAGATGTAAAACCTTAATAATAAATGCAAAAATGAAATTGTCAAAAAAGATAAAGACAAATTTTCTACAAATGCAAACAGACCCTGAGCAACTAATACCAGTTACCTACCTTTATTTTAAACTTTTATATTTGATGTTTGCAGATAAAGCGGTTTTAGGGGATTTCAGATATATATATTTTCTGAATAAAAACCATTGTTTTAAATATGAATATATTCATCCCTTGACAGTTCCAGAATCACTGCAGGTCAACACCGTCATGTTTTACAACCGTTAAAACAAGATTACAGGAAAAGTTTATGTACTTGTGTCAGAATATTCAAATAAAATTTATAGACATTTACTTTGGAACAATAAAAAAAAAGTTCTACCTGATGTAATTCTACAGTAAATTATTAATAGTAAAAAAAGTTAACTTTAGTGTAACTGGGTTATCCAGGAAGAGTAAATCAACACCACTAGTTAAAAAAAAAGGCATAGTCAGATTAAAAGAAATAATACAACAAATGTAAACATTGAAATATTAGAAATCTGTGCCCATATGAAGTATTTGTATGTCTACATTTGACAAAATCCTCTTGTGGGCTCAAATAAATGAAAAATAACGTGCATTTACGTAACTCACGTCATCACAACAACGCAACTGTTTGTTCTGAAATGCTTTGATTATCCATTCAAGTCAAAATCAAACGTTTTAAGTGAATTTCTTGATGTAGCGGAGTTTCAGATAGGCGATGATGAGGAATATAACGGACATGACCGTCAGGGCCACGTGGTTCTCCCACAGTCCCCAGGGGGTGTACTCGATTCCCAGGTAATCCAGATACTGCTCTCCTGTACATCTGGAAGACAGCGGGTTAAAAAAGTTCAGAAAGTCTCTTCAAATCATGACTTTGTCTGTAAAAAGTGTGAAAAGACGTCTTTACTCACGTGAGTACAGCTGTGCTCACACTGCAGTTGGACATTTCAGTCGCTGTGCTGGTGTTTCGGATCATGAGCTCCTCACAGAACTTCAAACCCACAAACTCATTGATCTCCAACGCCTGGACACGGAAACACACACGGTGAATACACACACAGTGAATACACACACATGTACGTAAATAATGATTTATTTACTGGGACTCTTGAGCAGAGCAGTCTGTGTTCATTAAAATTCCTACTATGACAAGTCAAAGCTGAAGGTGTTCAGAGTTTTCTAAGATCAAACATCAACAACTGTGAAAGAAACATTTCAACCAAACAACCACTGCACAAAGAATAATCATAATAATAATAATAATAACAATAACAATAACAATAACAATAGTAATAAGAATGATGATAATAATAATAACAATAACAATAGTAATAAGAATGATGATAACAATAACAATAACAATAACAATAACAATAACAACAACAATAATAAAATAATACTAATAATACTAATAATACTAATAATAATGATGATGATAATGATGATGATGAAGTGACCAGAAGGTCGACACAAATGCACACAAAGCAAAAAAGAAGAAAATCAAAAAGACAATGAAGACACAGAGGGACAGAAAAGAGACACAATAGTACAAAAATACACAAATCTAAGAGAACAAAAGTGATCATTAACATTATAAATCTAAACCGTATTAATCCCCTTAGGGAAATTATTTCTCTGCATTTGACCCATCCTAGAATTAGTAGCAGTGGGCTGCCACACTGAGTAGCACTTGAACCAGCGACACTCCAGTTACAAGCCAAGTTCCCTTTCCACTTGGCCACGGGCTGCCCATACCAGAAATCTGTGTATGTCTTTAGTCCAAATGCTCAGACAACACAGGCTACAGTGTTACTGGTTTCCACATGTGGAAACATTATGGTGTGATTTCTATGTAGCGTGTGAACATCCCAACTTTTTATTTTTACTTTTAATTATTTATTACTATTATTTAACCTTTATTTAACTCTGTTTAAATTCTGTGGAACTCAATTTTGGCTCTAATTTGGGCATTTTCACCAGACCTGACCTGACAGAGTTTCAAGAGTTCATGTTTCTCCAGTTCAGTCCGAACTCTGGGAACAATCATGTGATAATTAACCGGCTGAAATGATGATTTACTGCAGATGTTCAATGTGAAAACATACATTTTTGACGTGTACATGATTAGAAACAGTGATCTACTATGTGGTACAGTATGTATGCACACGACTTACTGCAAGGCCATAGCGAGGAATGCTGAAGTACTTCAGCCAAGCCAACCAATCCATGACAGTGGGTAAGTTCACCAGGAGACCTGAGAAAATCTGCACACACAACACGACATTCAAAATCCATCCATTATCTAGAACAAATATACATAAAACTGCCCGAGTGCTTGATGTTCAAGCACATTCAGCAGCTGTTTCCATCCTTCCATCCACAATAGAATAATAAGGCATTCATTCAAGGAGAAGAATCGCTAGTTCCTCAGCCTAAAGACACAGGAGGTAAAAAGCAGACGTGAAGAGATGTTTGTGTACGTGTGGCGTCTCTCACCATCATGAAGACAAAGGTGATGGTCATGAAGATGTTGGCAAGAGCCACGACGCTCTGGTCAGCAGAGATGGCCATGGTCATGGCTGTGGCTGTGTAGGCCACCAGGGTCACCGTCAGCGTGAACACGGCAAAGGCTGCCACTGTGGATTTCAGCCCTGACACACACACACACACACACACACACACACACACACACACACACACACACACACACGACTCAGTTAAAAGCTATGAGTTCTGTTTTGACTCTCGGGGCTGATATCTTCAGGGCATCATGTGATGATGTTGGTTTCTACACATGTACAGTATGTTCACACACACACACAAACATTACCGATCATGAAGTAAACGATACAGCTGAAGATCAGAGAGGTGACGGTGCGCAGAGTGATGTCAGACAGGATCTTAGAGAGGAAGTAGACGGACACTCTGTAGTAGCCACTGATGTACTCGTGTCTGCCAGTGGAGACATATGAAGACAAATCAAATACTCACTGTGAATTAACACACACACAGACATGGGTAGGTCAAGTTCTCAATTTGTTCTCAGCCAAGAACATATATACTATATATATATATATATATATACATATATATATATATATATATATACATATATATATATATATATACAGTATATATATACAGTATATACACATATGTATATATATACATATATATATAATCTTGTTTTAATCATGAAAAAAGCTTCAAACCAATTAATCAATTATCAAAATAGCCGTTGATTAATTTAGTAATTGATATATAATCAATTAATTGTTTCAGCTCTATTTAAGAGCCATTAAGGTGACCCTCACAGATGTTTTGTACACACTGAGCAGATTACGTACACAAAGAGTTTCCTCTCAGTGATGAAGAGTTCGGCTGAAGACACCGTGCTGAAACACTGATTGGTGGTGATGAAGAAGAGCGCTCCCATCCTGTAGGAAAACAGTACAACAAAGTCTGGTCATTACTGCTCTCTGGGGAAATGCTAACTTTATATTATTATTATTATTATTATTATTATTATTATTGATGATTATTATTATGCCTTTTCATAACACACAATCAGAGTGTGTCTGTTCAAATACTGATTCTAGGTGTCCAGTGACAACACTGAAGGATGACCCTGGTTTGAGATTAGGGTTTATGGACAGAGTGTGTGTGGAGATAAAAATGTAATATTATACAAATAAATATTAGATAGATAGATTGAAACCTCTCAGACAGATTGAAAGACATACACTTTTTACAGTATACAGTATATGTAAATTTAGTTTCCATTAGGGGACAGTGTTGTAAAAAGTGAGAAATAAAGAGGAAAAACACTTTATTATTCATTCTTATTGCTTATTGCTTATTCTTATTGGTTTTGCCTTTGTTCTAAATTAAACTGTAAGTTATTAAATTTCCTTATGTTTAAGGATTAGTAACTCTGTGTGTGTTTCTTGCACTTACACAGTTTTAAATAAAGAACACACATTTAGCACGTTGTTTGGACACTGACTCACGTATGACTGCACGTACAGAGCAGAAAAACATGTTGCCTGACATCCAAATCACCTTAATCTGATAGTCTGATAAAGCCTGGATTGCACTGTACAGATTACATGTGGTCCCTGTAAAACTACAAAGACATAAGAGTTGACAGACTCCTCCGCTGTGGCCCGGATATCTGACCCTGCACCCACTAAAAAGGAGGGAAGGGGTCAATAGCGTTTAAGCCATTTAAGCCGCGTAGACTGGTGTCTGCCATACTGCCTATGCACTGACCATGAATTTAATGGCATTAGGTCTTTTTATACCACTGAACTTTGCAAAGAGAGACAGAATCCACTGAGATTGAGATTTGTGATGTCCTTCACGGAGCTTGTGAGTACCATGTTGTGCCAATAAAACGTGGTAAGAGGATTAGCTGTGCAGGCGCTGCTCTACTTTTCACACTTCCAACAGCAACCAGTGACTTAAACATGTGGAACATGTGGAACAATCCTACACAGCCACATACAAATAAATGAGAATATACAAAAAACACATCAGTTTCCCCAAAATTGGCACAACATGTTAAACCTCAGTTACTTTACTCATCTACTTTTTATGAATTAAAATAAGCAGTTATAATTTATTTCTACATTTTCCTGATGCTTGTGTCATAAACTCAGTATCACTGATAGAGCTTTTTTAGTCAAGTATTAATATAATATGTATTCTGTATAAAATGTAAAGGCGTGTCCACCTCATCTCGGACCCTTTAAGAGATTTGTTCTTTGTTCACTCACCTGTTCTGGATCCCACTCTGATCGTCTTTGATTCTGAAGAAAATGGCTCCGACAATAAGAGCGAGGAAAACGTTGACTCCCACCTGCAAACACGTAAAAACACGATGATAGTCAATGAACCTGCACACAAACGGCAGCAGTGACATATTGTTGTTTGATACAGATGTGAATGAATATGAATACTAACCCTTACAACATACACAAGTACTGCACAAACCAAATGTTACCAAATGCATAGCAGACAGCACGCTCTCCTTTTCTCTCTGTCTGAATTCATCAAAAGTCTACAGGGGGCAATAGAAGTTCCACAATGGATCTTTAATCCTCATCTCATTTTTATAGAGAGCCAAACTTGGAATAAACTTGGAATAAGTATAATGTGTGCACAAAATACTAATTAATAATATTAATATCATTCCCATGAATTATCTTGAGAGCTACGTCAGCAAAAATGGGCCTTTTTAACATTTAATGGAGTTTGAAAATGACCATTACAGATATATGTGACGTCATTTTGACGAGTAGAAACTGAATTGCGGATATTTGTCACTGTGGTTTTGACGAGTAAGAATGACGTCGCAGATGTCGGTAGGGAATATCCTGTCTACAGATTAAATGTTAAGTTTTATTTTAGGTTGGGAATGAGTTACAAAGGTATTCTCAGAAGCCTGGCATTGCAAGGAATCATTATTCCCATTGAATATTTTGTGCGCACGTTATATCTATTTTGTGGCCACAAATTAGAGATTTTTTCCCTCATGTACATTTTCAGTGTTCTCTGTAAAGCTCTGCGTGTTGACCTTTACGAAGGCGACTTCTCCAAAAAAAAAATACTGTTTAAAAGTGTTTTTGAAAAGTAAGAATAAAACTTCCCATTGGCCTAATAGCTTATTAATTGTTTGGGATCAAGAGTCAAGTTGAGCTCCTGCTCCAACCTGGAGTCTCCAAGACAACAGGCGAGTGAGAAAAGTGAACACAACACAAGTTTTAATCCTAACATTTTACAGATTACGACAGGACTAAGCGGTTCCCAGGGTCAGGGGATAAGCTAATAAGGTTGAGCCTTTTGCACCTCATTTCCCTCAGCCCCTCATGTGAAAGTGGGACAGGTCATGATGGCATCATGTGATGAGTACCAGAGCAGGGCCACAGGGCTTTTGGCCAGATATGATATCAGTTTAGACCCTGACCCAAAGAGGCAAGAGTGGCGTCACAACAGTCACCAAAGCTGATTATGGTGCCGACACCACACAGAGCCCCTCTTGTAGATTATTGTGACTTATTTAGTGCCAATTAGCTGTTAATAACCCTTAAAGTGATGAGATTTCTGATCTCAACACATTGCTGTCTCTGGGTTCCTTTAATATTCTGACAAATTTGTTCCTAGATGCAGAAAATGTCACCTTCACAAAAACTGCTGTAGAAATATTATATAGAATTTTGTTTCCACTTTGAATGAATCTACTACTTCTACTTCACTACTTCAGCCTGAAATATACAAATCAAATATTAATTATATTTTTGAGATTGACAGTATGTTTACACAACTCCACCCCCCAAAAATTGCAATCAGGAGAATTTGATTGTATTTATTATTAGGTCCTGATTCAGGTCAGTGATTGGCAGATTTATTTTGATGTATGGTTTTTGTTCTAAAAATTACTGACTAATTTGTTCCTAGCGGCAGAAAATGTCACCTTCCCAAAAACGGCTGTAAAAGTATCAAATATCAGTTCTAAATGTTTCCAAAAATAAATATCCTCTGGCAAATTTGAGTTATATTCATTCAACACAGACAAAATGACTTGACAATAATAAAAAAAAAAAACGGAATGGCACAAAATGTCCCTTGGAACTGTAAAGGGTTAAGGATAATAAATGTACTCTGATAATAAATTATTATTTTCTGCTCTCTTCAGCAGTAAGGTAGACGTGATGGTTTAATTTAAATATAGATTTCAGTGTCACAACAGTTCTGAAAGTTAACATGTGGGATTAACTGAAAAAAATATACTGTAGTGTTAGTAGTTTTTGAATGAATAATAATAACTCTTTTTTTTTAATAATAAAAAACCTCTGCTTCACTTAAATATGATATAAAATGACAGTGGCTTTAACTATGCCTTTGTCAGACTTGACTTTACCCAGAATACATAAAATGAGCTCTGTCCTAACTCTTATTTTGTGTTGTTGGAGCACGTAAGTTGCTGAGTACTTGAGTCTTGTAAAGTGTTTACCTGTGCGACAGATGTCTGGGGGTTCAACATGAGGTTCTGGAAGGTCCTTCTGAGAACCCAGTGCAGCTGGTGGAAGAAGGAGCTGTTGTAGGTGATGGTGCGGGACTTTGGACGCGAGACACACTCTTTATCGTGGACGATGCGCTCCAGCTCTGCCCTTGTGTCACTGGAGTAGCTGCAGTTTTTAAACTCCCCGATGAGACGCTCCTCGATACTCTGCCTGTATTTGCTGAGCTCCTCAAAGTCCAAATCTGGCCACGCACACAGGACATTTTGTAATTAAATCTTTCCACACACTACCACACACAGACCTTTACATTAAATTACCCTTAAGTTTATTTCTTAACTTGAAATCAGAAGACACTGTTACACCTCCATCATAGATGTGATGGTATTACGTATTATGGCTTTACCTTCAGAACCATGCACTGTGGTCATAGCTGTACCGGTGAAGTGTCCGTTAATAACGTCCAGAAAAAAGTCAGCTGGATTGTTGTGGGGCTCACAGGGATATCCTGACAGACACACACACACACATCCATGTATTTAATCTCTCATATAAACACAGGTGCTGCATAATCATATATATATATAATCTTATAATCAGAATTATTATTAATTTCTTCATTTTTTATTTTTATTATTATTATTATTATTATTATTATTATTAATAATAATAGTAATAATAATAATAACAATAATAAGAATAAGAATAGAATAAGAATAATAACAAAACAATAATAATAATATAATAGTAATAATAATAATGATAATGATAATGATAATGATAATGATAATGATAATGATAATAATAATAATAATAATAACAATAACAATAAAAATAATAATAATAACGATAATAATAATAATAATAATAATAATAATAATAATAATCATAATAATAAAAATAATTATAAAAAAACTGTGTCACCGATGTTGGCGAAGTAGTCCAAAGCATTCAGGGCTGGGCCGTGATAAACCATTCTGCCACTGACCAGCAAGGTCAGAGTGTCAAACAGTCTGTAGATGGAGTAGCGAGGCTGGTGGATGGACATGATTATGGTTCTTCCATGACTGGCCATTCTGAAAACAGAATTTAAAAAATAAATAGATGTAGTAACAGGAAAGTTTGTCTGGTCCAAACTGAGCAAAAACAAATGAGGTCAAACTGTTGATTTTTATCGTTTCAGAGAGAAACAAATGACAGGAAGTTAATAAATGTTTGTGTAGAAAAGCATCTTAACCCCTACTTTATGTTTAAATATAAGTGAGTGGGACAGAAAACATGTTGACAGTGTTATTTATTACCAATGTACGTATTTCATGTCGTTAAGTCAAAATACTGCGATCTGTGTTCACTGAAACCACAAAGAATGGACAGACTTTCTAATGAGTTCCATGCTTTACCTTTTCAGCAGCAGCAGCACAGAATTGGCCGTGCTGGCGTCCAGTCCTGTGGTTGGTTCATCCAGGAAGAGAACTGATGGATCAATGATGAGCTCCATACCGATGTTGGTCCTCTTCCTCTCTCCTCCTGAGATTCCCCTGCTCATCTGTGTGCCCACCTGGACAAAACAACAACGACAGGGATCAGTCACTCGGTGTATGAGGTTTGGATGTATAACTGTGTGTGTGTGTGTGTGTGTGTGTGTGTGTAAACCTTGGAGTCAGCCACTTTGGTGAGAGCCAGTTCTTTGATGAGGTGATTGACTCGAGCCTCCTTCTCACTCTGAGGCACAGAGCTGTGCAGACGCAGAGCTGCTGAAAAACGCAGGTTCTCCCTCACAGTCAGAGTTCCCATGAGCACATCGTCCTAAGAGAGAGATGAGATTCATATTGTCCTGCACTGCTGTCTTTTTCATTATCTAATGCCCTATCCTCCACTGGAGGAACAAGGGCTTTTCTGCACCCCCCAGACCCTCATGTGGAGGATAAAGTGCTGGAAGATGGATGGATGAAGATGGAAAAAGTGTCATCATCATTAAACTTGAACTGCACCTGAACAACATATCCAGAGAGGCACTTAAAGTCTGGAGGCTGTGGAGCTCCGTCAATGAGGACTTCTCCTGAGAGACCTGCAGGATCCTTCCTCGCCGCCAGAATATCCAAAAACCTTTGCAACACAAACTGAACATTAGATAACCCTTCTACAAGAAACACTGCATTGAATTTTGTTGTTGTAGGAAGTCGTTGGAAGTACTCACGAGGATTTCCCACTTCCTGTGGGTCCAAGAATGGCATTGAGTCCAGGTCTCATAATCCCACTGCAGCACAACATTCAAATGTATATAAGATCGTTGTCACATATTTAAATCTGTCTCCATTCATTTCATCTATAATCTTGGATTTTCACTGTTTAAATGTTATTCTACAAATATGAAGTGTGTGAAACGAAACAAACAGGATGAAATCAGAGGCAATTAAATTACAGACATTCTTTTGACTTCAATTTTCTCTTAAACTTTGCACTTTGTAGCAAAAAAACGAAATTGTATATTGGATCAATTTCTCAGGGATAAAAGAATTTAAAGGCAAACATTGAAACACATTTAAATGTGTCCCCATTCATTTATAGATTGTAAAATCTCAGATTATATCTCAGATCAGTTATTTGCTACTATTACTCCTGTGAAACAAACTTTTTTGCTTTTTCTGAATTAGCTTCCTGCTTTTATCCCAAATAACCTGTCCATTAAAGGAATTTCACACTAGTTACAGGCACGCAGAACAAAAACATGCTATACCACGTGAAACTATGTAGGGAAAATAATTCAAAAGCAAATTGTTGTCGCCCAGAAGCACGAGAGAACATAAGAATCTGTGATATGAAATGGAATTAAAAGAGTGAATAAAAGCCTGGAAGTGGATCACTCAACAGTTCCCCTGGCAGACTGTAGTCAGATTACATGCAATAAACCATGCTTAATATCATATAATTAACACTGAGGCAGGAAAAAAAAAAGCTTGTGTGAAAAGATTCATTCTTCCCTGGGAAACGTCAGCGTGACTTAAGACCAACACACAGAAACCAGTGTGCGAGGACCAAGTTACACTGGGTCAACGTGAACATCGGGGCTTTTTGTGTTGAATAATCAACAACATAAAATGTTTTGAGAGTTATCGTTGAGTTAAGTGTGTGCAGCCTGTCAGAATTGATTTTTATGAGAAAAGGTTTCATTATCCTCAACATCAAGCTTAATATTAGACTAAATGAGCAGAGGGAACAGAAAGTGGCCAACGTGTCACAGTTCACAGTTCAAATACCACACGTCTGTCTAAATCTGTGTCAAGAAGAGTCACTATGAGCAGCGCCGTGTGACAAGAGAACAGAGGAACTGACTTGAGATCCAGCAGAATTTCCCTGGTGCTGCTTTTCCTCCGACAGACGCCGCTCTTCAGCTGGACTTTGTAGTGGATGTTGTGGAAGCTCACACTGGACCCACGCGGCTGCTGGTCCTGGTTTGAGGATCTGACTTCCTTTGAGGTGGACGTCCCGTTGGTGCCAATATCCTCCATCATCACAACGCTGATGTGGTTCCGTCTCTGCATTGTCATCTAGAGCAGGGGTCTCAACTCAAATGACCTGGGGGCCACTGAGTGTCTAGTTTGGTCAGTAGGGGCCGGTCACGTGGAAAAAAGTCCAACCTTTTGTGAAAAATATTCATATTTATGTTGATATTTCACATTATTTCAAAATAAAAGTGTTTGTTTGTATATGGAACAAAAAAAATAGTTCACAATAAAAACATATTTATTTACAAATTGAAACTATTAGTAAAAAACATACAGAAATAACAAGAAATTGAAAGTGGGGCCGCAACTTTGAGATCTCTGATCTAGAGCAAACGTGATCTGATGAAAACCTGTCTTTATCCAGGTTTGTCACAGAAGAACTCAAAGTAAAGACATTAACCACAAAAACTCAATAATAACTGTATATACTTTTTTTTTTTTTTTTTAACACACTCTCAGTTGTTCTAAAATATGTTACACTCATTTTATTACTCATTATATTGTATTCATAATAATATTGTAGTATAAAACTGTAAAAAAAATACCATAATACATTTTTATTAAAAATGATAGTAATTTTTAATAAAAAAGTGTTTAATCACATGGTTCTCTTAAAGTGCTATGTGCTGGTTTGAACTTTTACAACAACACAATTTCAATATGTTGTGCAGGAGAGAAAAATGTCTACATTTGTATACAGTACAACCTTTTATAGGTTACATGGGTGATGAAAAAAACAAGCATTTTCTAAACAAACAAACAAAAAAGTGTTATTAATTATTATTATTCAGTCCTTTTTTCCTGGCTAAATGACTCCATTCATATTTAGGCTGTGGTGGATTGTAAAATCAAATAATCTGGGTACTTCAGTAATTCAGTTAGTGACAGCGCTACACGACCTCGTCCTATAAAGAAAGACAAACAGTGACTTACCGAGAGAGCAGTGAGAGAATCCTGATGCTGCTGCTGCTGCTGCTGCTGCTGCTGCTGCTGCTGATGCTGCTGCAGACTGATGGAGCAGAGAGAGACTGAGCAGGCGGACTAACATCAGCTCATGACAGCGGGGACAGGTGCCTCACAGTCAGTCAGGATCCCAAACCCCACTTTGAGTTAACCCTTACCACTACAACACACACACACACACGCACACAGTGAGGTCAGTGGAGGTCAAATGTTCTGTTTCTAGGAATATTAGTTTTGTATTATATTTATTATGGTAAATTATCTCTATATTTATGTATTTTCTAATGTTGACGGCCACTCAAAACATATAATTACAGATAAAATACAGACTCACAAACCTGTGAGTTGAGAGCTTCATAACTCCCTGCCTTGTTTTTATGACTGCAATGTGTAGCTTGTGTGTTTTAAAACAGATTTTCACTGAATGACAATAAAACCTTCTATTTTATTCTATTCTATTTTATTCTATTCTATTCTATTCTATTCTATTCTATTCTATTCTATTCCAAATCAATGGCAACAAGACATTTCTTGACCAAACACACAACTAGGTGTTTGAGGACGAGTGGGTTGGACTCGACCCAAATAAAATTAATCTGCAGCTGCAAAACCTATTTGACCCATAAACTGAAGATGACATCATGTAATACATTTTATATCTATATATATAGATATAAAATGAACTATCGTCTGTGCCATTTATGAAATTTAAGAACGACAAAAAGAAAACTGCTGTTAACAAAGGAAAAAAAAACAGTGCCTACCTTGAAATAAACCACAGAACTTTGTCCATTCTTCTGTTATTTGTGGGAAATTGATCAAATAAAAAGTGACCCACTTATAAAAAATATTATAAATAAATAAAACACTGCTCAGAGTTTATGTGGTTCATGCTTGAGAAAAGCTGAGTGTGTGTCGTATGTGGATGCAAAGACAAATGTGCACTGACTTCATTAACAACATGACTTCATGTAAGTGTTGGAAATGACTTTCAATATATTTTAACACAGGTCTGTTGAGTTTTGGGAGGTTTTTAAATATCAAATATTTTGACAAACAAGGGATGTGACGCATATTTTTAGTAGCACAAATATGAAAATGCTCTTATTCCTCACCTTGTTAAATAGATACATAAATAAATAAATGAGTGAGTGAATGTGGTGTCCACTTTGAAAGAAAACATTTAAATAAAATACTTTTTTTTTTCTCCAAAGCTACAGGGAGCCACTGCAGAGTTGCTGAAGAGCCACAGGTTGTAGACCCCTGAACTATGAAATGTCACACATTTAGTAAACTTTGATCAATATTTCCCTCCATGCCCTTTAGAAGTGCTGTAAAATTATTATAGTTGGCAGTAAATAGACAAAAGCCCAGAGTCAGACTCCACCTTTAATCAATAAATAATAACTTAAGGCTTTAAATGTAGATCCACAGAGTCTGATTTAATGTCAGTAAGGACTACTTAAGTGATGCCTCCTTAGATATGGCTGCTTGAATCAAAACATTTACTTTAATCAAATGCATTTAAGGCTCATGTCCAACTCTTATTTTTTACGGTTGATCATGATCATGTGTGAGTGTATTTTATATTGAATTTTATCATCACCATATTTCTGTTCCTTTGTAAAGGACTTTGATAAGTCCTATATAAATAAAGATTATTAAAATATACACAAAAAGTAACAACATTGCAACAAACTGCCACCAAACTCCAAGCCCATGTTTTGATGTGTAGTTTTTAATTGTGCGTCATGATCACAGTACAGTAATGGGAACAGTGCTGTTGGGGTAATCAGATTTAGGTCCCATTTACAGGTCCACGGCAACAAAGAAACAGGAGTATGTGAAATGCAGTGAAGCAAAAGACAGTAAATAAAACACTGAACTCACCGAGAGACAGCTTCAACAGATGTAGTGGATGCGTTAAAAGTATAAAGACAAGGTCCTTATATATAATAAAATCAAGGCTTCCAACTAAATTACAAAACACTGATAAATAGCTTTGGAGGAAACTGACACATTTGCTTCTTTCATAGTTAGAACATGTACACTGATAAATATAGATGCTTCCATTTGTCTAGCTTCAACAACCACAGATAAAAAAACAACAACAAACAAAGCCTGTACAGACGATCTAATGACGGTTCAAGTCTGCTCTGCACTGGACACTCGTGCACTCACATTAGATCAACCAAGACAACGGACACAGCTTATTCTCTCCTCCACAACGACAGGGACCGATTGTGTTGTTTTAGTCATAGAGGGCATTTCAGCAAACATTCACATTGTCACACAAGGTTCTTAGCTGAACATTTATATGGTTCTGCATTAAGTGTGCTTCATTATTCTGGCTGAAAAGACCGAGTATTTAAGCTACTATTTAAATAATGAAGCTTTACACACACACACACTGACGCAAAGGCCCAGTGCATTTCAGATACGAGACTTAACCAAGATACTGAGTAAATATAACAGAATTATCCGTTCTCCAGTAATACATAAATATAATTATTTACAAAACTTTAGTATACATGTCTACGCCCAGCACACCAACGAGGCCAGGTTCAAATCACGACGGAGATGAACACTTTTCCATCCTGAGCCAAGAGACAATGGTTGAGCCACTGAAATGATGTTAATACAAACAATGAGCAGCTCCTCTCGCACTGCCCATCAGTTCACCAGATTCCTCAACATTCAGGGTTCACGCCATCACTTCTGTGCAAAATGGGCATCAAAAAAGCTCATCAGTGCTTCAAGTACTTCTGAAGTACAAAGAAAACAGCAAGTTGTATAAACTTGTTTTGTGCTGAAGAAAAACATCAGGAGCCCAATGAAATTTTAACTGGGATGTTTTGACCCACAAAACTAAGAAAGGAAGCTCCAAAATCCACAGTCATTAAAACCTACTCACTGCCTTAATTTACTCATGATACTTATACTTAAGTGACTTTGGAAATGGGGAGGTTGTCCATTGGTGGGCAAACTTGGGCATTATGAATACCTAAATAGATAAAAGTGCATCTGAATGGTTTACATAAGGTGACAAAAGAATTCAGCTAATGTAGAGGGACTACATGTCTGCTGAGGGACGCCTCATCACTGTTGATTCCTGTCCGTCATTCAAACACTTATCAACTTTTAGCACCTTAGGTCATTGGCTTACTAGAATTAAACATTGCATAAAGGGGTAATTTGTTTATTTAGTGCACCTGATTCACCAGAGGATAATAATAATAATTACCACAGTGCTCTAAACAGCAGGTTTTAACCCAGGGGTCTCAAACCAACGATGACCTGGGGGCCACTGAGCGCCTCGTCTCGTCAGGAGAAAAACAAAGCCCAGTAGTGTTGGGCGATAAGAAGTTAAAATTATACAACAAAATTCCACACAACATAATGTTGCAATAACAATATTTGTGTCCACAGCTTTCAAAATAAAAGTGTTTTGTTTTAATATGCAAAAATATATAGTTCACAATAAAAATGTGTTTATCTAATCTATTAATTAAAAAAATCAAACGTAAATAACATGTGGCCCGCGGGCCACGAGGTTGAGACGTCTGTTTTAACCCATATGTGTTACTGTTTGGGCAAACAACACGTTCGATGTTTCCCTTAAGGGCAGGGATTGTATTGCACACAATAAGTAAGTCCACAGACCGACGTGTTTCATCCACCGTCTTGTCGACTACGCCCAGCGGCCACTGGACACAAAACTCCGACTGAAGGAAAAACTGGTCTCTGAACTCTTGTACCTTCCCCAAGCACCGAAGGGCACCACGATAATTGTGCTGTTGTCCTCCGAGCCATACTGAAGAGCCTGTAAGAGATGAAAACCAGAACAATTAAAGATAATGTTCTGTTGGTGTAAAGTTGTATTTACTGGATATTTCAGTTCTGGTGTGACATTATGCTCCAGCACCACAATGAAAACCACAATTCCAAATGATATATATCAATACTAGTCAGTATAGAACCTCAAATACCTGATCAGATATTCTCTGTGCTGCCTCTTTGGGGTCGTGGCACTGGTTGATGACGTCACAGATTTCCTGGCTGTTCATAATAAAGTTAATGCCGTCTGTGGTCAGCGCCAGGAACGTGTCATGGACATGGTGCAACTGGGAAAAATCAGTACGCAAAATAATGTCAGAAAAGTCATTGTGGACAAATAAGCCTGAAACAACCTGTGTTGTGGAATCTGAACAGATTATCGTAAGAACTCAAAACATACCGTTATTCTCTTGGTTTCAGGCTCAGCGATGACTCCCATGTTCTTCAGGTCAAAGTCTCCAATGCTGCGCGTCATGGCTAGTCTGCCATTGACATTAGGCTGTCCCAGACTATTCCAGGTTATAAAACCCCCACTCCTCTTAATCCTTGAGGATTGTGCAGAGGTAGAGAGCAAAATGTATAATAACTTTAAAAACTAACTTTAAAAACTTTCAGATGTTTTAAAATTATATTGGGGCTGTGGTCATAGTTTCCAGGTTCACCTGTCCACACATGTCCACTAGGATCTAAGTGATGTAAGTCTCATCATCTGCTTTTGGTCCATGACCATTTATGTACCTCTCCTTCTCGTCCTTCCTCTCAGGAGTGTGGTCATCAGTGAGTTTATGGGCTTTGCCCTTACGGCATAGCATGGCGCGGCTGTCCCCCACACTGCCCACCACCAACTCAATGCCATCCCTCAGCAGGGCCACAGTGGCAGTGGTTCCTGCATTGATGTCCTGCGCTACAGAGACAAAAACAGAGACATTAGAGGTAGAACCAGCCATGAAGGTTAACACAGAACAGCTACTGTCCACTTTGCTCACAGCAACCATGTGGTGTATCTCACACTCTCACATCCTCACAGTTAAGTATGGAGACATGGGTGGGAAGTCACAGTGGACGTGACATGTACATAGTGCACTAGAGATTACACAGTAAACAGTAGAGGAGGCAGTTACACATGCAGGTTGAACTTTTTCAGTTCCAGAGCAATATTCACAGCAGAGTTGAGCCTAAAACTAAACCTAAAAAATTATACATTTTCATGACTAGTACAACATGGGTGTACAATATGGGCAATACAAGACCTCATCTAAAAATATCCTGATATTCAACAATAAGAATATTCGTTTTTTTCCTCCTTTGTTTTGCAGGCATTTTTTCTAGACTTGATGATACGGTACATGATTCTAATATTTTGCAATGGTTCTGGATCTCATTGTTAAAGCTCCAGTGCGTAACTTTTAGTTGTTTTTTGTTGTTATTATTCTTTGTGAAAAGAAACAATGTAACATTTCCTGTAAACTACGGCCTTCATCCGAAAAGGGGTTTGTCAAACAACACTATCAGACCTGACTGATGGAGCGTTTGTTTGTAAACGTCGGAAGCACAGGGATGGGCGGGCGGGGGGGGGTTTAAGAAGCATTTACTTCGTCAAACCGCTAAACGACAGGTTTTTTTTAGCTTTAATTTTTTTTTTAAATTTTTCTTGGGCAGTTCTTTGTGTGTTTGCAGCAGTCATGCTTCATTAGCACAATGTACCTGCTGTCTCCGTCTTGACATTAAACAAAATCAATTCCTGTGTGCAGTTCAGCAACATGAGACCTGAACACTGCTATACTGAGAAAGACAGAGTTGTGTGGCACTGATAGGCTTAATCAGCTTAATCAAATGTGAATTTCTCTGTGAGATGAATAAAGTATCTATCTATCTATCTATCTATCTATCAGCATTGTATGAACTCTTTTGACAATGTTTTGAAGGTAACAGACATTATTTATGCTTAGAAGTTGCACATTGGAGCATTAAACATGATACGGCTCATGAACTAATACTGACACTGACATGATACATCTCATACAACCTGTCAAACTAAAGCGCTGTCTCACAAAAAGTTTTGCATACACTTGGTGAGAGAAGAAAAGGAAGAGAGAGAGAGAGAGAGCGAGAGACAGAGCTAGAGGAGTGAGAGAAAGATAGGGAACCTTCCAGTAGTCCAGGATTTAGGACCCGCTGGACTCTCCTTCAATATCTAGCCTCTCGCCATCCACATTGGTGCCAAGGGCCTCCAGCTCTTAGCTGGGTCAGCAGCTGCCGTAGATAACATGCACACACACACACAGGCATATTGGGACATTTCACAGTGTGTGGCCACTGTATGGCCACAAAACAGGTATACTAGCTTGAAAATCATTATATAACCTTCATCAGACATAATGCTGCTTGAGAAAAGCCAAGCTAATTTACTAACTTCAGTATCACTACAGCAAACATGTAAACAATGACTTATTAAAAGACATTTTTGCATTAATTTGTTTGAGGGATACTCAGATTTGCTACAGATCAAAAATATCAACAGATGGGTGACAATTCAAGGAATTCACAACCTTAATTGTGCTTTAAAGGTTTTTGGTTTTCAATAGACTTCAACTGAATGACTTCTCTTAATGATATTCAATAATATGGGAATCTGATGCTGGTGGAAAACATTTACCCCATAGATGTTTAACTAGGTTGAGATCTGGTGACTAAAGGACCATATAATGTGATTCAAATGTAACATGTCGTCACCCTGTTAAAATAATCGCCTAACTCATTTTAACTCAAACACAAAAAATTTCACCACTTCACTCACACACTTGACATAGGCCATTATCTTAAAGGGATAAAATCACACGATCTGATCAACTGAGGATGTAGGCCATGCTTCATTACCATAGGTGGCCGCATCATGAGGAGTTGATTTAGGCAAAAAAAACAATTTTGACAAAAAATGACTTAGGCGATTATTTTAACATTGCGACGATGTTTAATCACAAGATCAATCAAGATTTTCCCCTTAATATGTCACCGATCTGTATGTAGATGCAACACTGGAAGCAGTCAGGCATGAGTGTTTGCTCTACCTGTAGCTGGTTTATTGTTCATCGGTTATAAAGTAACTCTGGGTTAAATGACAGACGTCTAACCATTAACGCTCAGGTCAAATCACTTGGGATATCCAAGGCTTTGAAAGCCTAAGGTATTAGAGTATTGAAAAGAGAAGAAAATGCCATTAAATATACTTAAATATAAACATTAGTGTGCATATATACAGTATGACTATGTACAAGTACCATGAAAGAACCTACCATTTGGAGAGAAGTGTAAGTGCCTTGAAAAAGCTTTTTCTACTTCAAGGAAAGCCTTTGATAAAACTAATTCCAGATTTGCTTCCTTAGGCAGAAGATCCCTGAAACAACAAAATGAGGACAAAGAGGAGAATGTTACCAACAAAAGACACGTCTTTCGTTCATTCATTCGCAGTATAATAATAATAATTTTAATGATTTTCTTACTTGATAAATTTTTCCATGTATTTTTCACAGAAGTCAGCTGCTTGCGGTCCACCATGCCCATCAAAAACAGCAAAATAGAGGACGTCTTCTGTCATTTGAGACACCTGGAAGCGGTCTTCATTCTCTTTGCGTTGACCAATGAGAGAGGCACAACCCACTTTCGATAAGCTGATTTTAGGAATGGGCTTTCCATAGCGAATGCTGGGAGGCAGCAGGATAGGTTCATCAATGCGATCGTCCCAAATGCCAAATGAATCCCAAGTTGTGGGACGGCCACTGCTGTCTGGATCAAAGCGTGTGTTGCTTTGTCGTTGTTCTGATGGGCTGTAAATTGATCTACGAAAGACTGTGAACTGGAGGTGGCTGTCTTGTTGCAATGGGAGTGGGACTAGGGCTGCCTGAAGAAGACCGCTGCGAGGCACATAAGGAACACTGCACCTTGCCAGGCGCGCAAGACAAGCAGCTGACATCACCTTGACAGCACAAACACTGGAGGAGCACCAGATCCAGAGGAAGGGGGATGATCCAACACAGAAGAAAAAGTATTTGGTTAGATTGGAAAAGAACATTAATGATTATAAATGACAAAACAGCAATAATATAATGTTTTAAAATGTTGTTCCACTAACCGACCATGGAACAACTTGACAGGGTTGTTCCAACAATACTGGTTTGGGTTAAACTCCAATTTCCAAGTAGGAAAAAAATGTCTAACAATAAAAAATTAGTGTCAAACATTCTCTTAAGATTTCATAGTGGCCTTTTCAGTGGCTAAAATCTGCTTGTCTCCACTGGCAGCCATGTTTTCACTTAGACTATGCATCTATGTCTTTGCTCTGACTATATCACTTCCTCACAACCACACTTCATGAAACATCACTTAAACTATCACTTAAAAAATGTAATGTCCTCTTTTACACATATCTCTGATCAGTTAAAAGCCATCTTACAAAAAAGGGAGTTTTCAAGAGTGATTTATAATAAGTAATAATAATATTCTTATGTAGGTCAGTCTGAGGGAGCGGTCATGGTAGCATAGCAGTGAAAGGTCTGTTAAATGACCTGAGGCAAGTCCATGCAGGATTTTAAAAGCCAGGAAAAAAAAAAAACTGTTTGAGGGGTCAACAAACAGTATTTCATTACAAGTCTCCAACAGAGACAGAGAATACGACAGTAATACACAGAATTACTCAATTACTGTTTGTGTGCCATTTGGTCAGTTATCAAGCAAATAATGAATACTTGCATGTTAGGGTATATGTGAGATTATGATTGAACTGTTATCTTTGTCATTTAAAATGATAATACATATTGTCACAGACTGTGACACATGTATTTGCTGAATAAAAGTATGTTATACTGCGGTCTACAAACACACCTGACGAACACGACACCTTCACACACACACACACAACAAATGTTACACGACTGATGCAACATCTACACAACTAGCCGCTACCGCTAACAACATACGATACACAGCGGGCCGCGCCCACGTCTCGGTTCAATTAACCTAAATAACATGTTTGCGGTTATATGTCTAAACAAATTCTCAAAGTTAACGTTGGTTATTTTACATTCCTGTGGCGTTTTCACTGGGTAGTTTAGCCAACTACGCAACGACTGCTAACTTTAGCAGGTTAGCCATATACGTAGGTGTAGGGCATTAGTTGCACTGCAGTTAGAGCGACGTTATCGAGTCAGTCTTCTTCAGCTCACAGTGAACTATACCTCAGGATCCTCTAGTTGTACTGGTAAACTCCGACGCTCTTCAGCTTCCTTTAGAACAACCAGCGAACCTTCGTCCTGTCGTCAGTGTGACGGTCTCTCAATGTTATCAAATAAGGCCTGTGACGTCACCACACCAATGAACTAAGAACGTGTACGCCCCTTTTTTACGCCCCCTAACCCAGGCAGATAATTGGTTAACGGAACAATTATTGACAGCTGTGTGCGCCAATCGTTGAACGGTAATGTTGGTCCGCTGCAGCAAATGAGAAAAGCCTTTGATGTTGATATGGCAAACCTTTTTAACATTTTAATCGCCAAGTTGGATTATGTGGAGTATATCTGTGACGTCATTCTTACTAGTCAAAACAGTTAGTTTCAGATGTTTGGAATTCAGTTTTTACCAGTCAAAATGACATTCATTCATGTGTATGGGGTTTGTCATTATAGATATCTACAATCCAGTTGCAGATATTTGTAAATAACTCTAATTCCAGTTTCAGATATATATAACATCATTATAACTATTCACAATTCAAGTTCAATCTGAAACTTAATTCAAGATATCTAAAAAAGAATTATGACATAGTAGATATCTGAAACTGGAATTAGATATACGCGGATCTACAACTGAATTTAGGAGATATCCATACACACGACTGGCATATCTGTCTATCTCCAAAATTCAGGCCATAGATAAGGGCCTTGATCTTTCATGGGGTTTGTGTTTTGCACCATTAATCTATGTCATGTATTGTGTTTATGTTTGGTGGTATGTGGAAGCCTTTGTGTCCAAGACAAATATCCTTCGGGATAAATAAAGCAATCTTGAATCTTGAAAAGTGACGTCATTCTGACGAGTAAAAACTGAATTGCAGATATACAGTATATGTAACAGTAGTTTCTGTGTACTTGAATTAATTAAATAGGGGATTGAGTGCCTTGCTCAGGGGCACCTCAGCCTTTGAGACAGGATTTGAACCAGCAACCCCATACAAATATAAATGTCTGTTTTGAAGCATCAAGATTCAGCTTTTGACTGGTGCCATGTTGAGATTTTGCAACCAGAAGTTCAGAGATGTCACCTGCTGCAACCAAGCACTTATTGGATTATACCAACACGTCTGAGTATACCACTCAGACGGGTTGTGCTTTAAATGGGAACATCATTTTCAAAGTTGACATCATGTTCTACGGAAGCAGTTTGTTGGCGTTGTAAATCAGTTGAGAAGTAGGAACATTATGCATAGTCTTCCATTCAAATGGAGGTCCCCTGGTGGCACATCCTCCTGGTCAACCAGCAAACTGGACGACGTAGTTTTCTGGTTGATAAAAGGCGAGTGGGGCTTTCGATATTTGTAAAACACAAAGTTCAACAGGACAGAATTTAGAATATTTGAACTAAACATGGTTGACTCTGTGGTTGTTCACCCAGGAAGACTACGTCCACTGTTTATAGAGTCTATGTGTTAGACATGATGATATTGACAATAAGCACTGGTTTCGATTCACTGTATTCCTATAAGAGTAACTTGTCAGTGATGTTCTGAAGAAACAAAACACAATGAAAAACACTAGATAGAGATAGATAGATAGATAGATAGATAGATAGATAGATAGATAGATACTTTATTGATCCCGAAGGAAATTCAAGCATTCAAGCATCCAGTAGCAGTAACATACATTAAACATACATTAAACATACATTAGAGTTAACAGAATTTTTTTTTATTATTTGTAACTATATTAAAACTATAAAGTGACCGCAGAAGTAAAAGTGTTAAAACAAATATGAGAAGAACTACAGATGGGGATAAAGGACTGTGTACAATTAAATTAGGCTGTAAACAGATGAATGAATGAAATGAATGAATGAGTGAAAGTGAAAGTCACAGTCACAGAGCAAGCTTAAAGGAAACATAAACAATCTGGAGACAGAAGGACTTATTAGGATGTAGGGCTTGTCTTTGTTGATATAATCCAGGTACTTCCAGTTCAGTTATAGCAAGGGATAGATACTGGGGCCCCAGGAGGGGTTTGGGATCCCATATGTACGGACCTGTCAGGATTACACACAGGGGAAAAAAACAGACCAATCAGACCCTGTGACGTAAGGTGACGTAGTGAGCGATGTCACTTCCGCGTTTGTTTTCTGAGCTGAACCGAGATCAGACGCCCAATTTCAGGATGCATCCGCCTAGGTAAACACCCCCTTTATTATTATGATTATCATTATGTCCTTCATTTTTCAACAAGCTACGTATGACACAACGCATCTTTAATTACTACGTAGACATCGGTGTACAATGCTTTTCTGTTCTGAGTTTTAAGACTGACAGTCATCGTTACTGTAGCTTGCTATGCTTAGTTAGCTAACTAGTAACGGACTTCGTTACGGAGGGTCGTTTTCAGTCGTGTGGGTTCGCTAGTGAAGGGTTTAACCCGGTAGTGTCAATGGATATGTTTAGTTTGGATATTGTGTTTATCTTGTCTGATGACACAGACATAGAGCCATCTACTAACGCATTCACTCTGTCTCAAGCAGCTGGTCAGTATATTACAGCGTTACTGTACTATTACCGTATTCGTTAATGACAGGTCCTTCTTCCTCCTTGTCCACCAACAGCTAACTTTATATTTATAATTTTCCTGGTTGTCTAATAACGACTTATTTGTTTATAAACACTTTGTAAATTATGTTTAAACGGAAGGTGTTTGAACAATGTTTTACAGGCTATTATGAGTTAGTGTTTCACAAAGTCGTGTTCAGTCTTATCAGCAATAGATTCCAATTCCTTTTATTTCCTTGACTAATCATTTAAAATGTTTAAACTCCAATAATAACTGAAGTTAAGATGTGATATATGTATACCTAACAAATTGGCAGTTGGGTGCCTGTATATTCTCCACACAAATTAATTTGGTGATCCTGGTCCTGGACACCTACTTTCACCTCTTCTTTTATTATTGTGATTTTTTTGTTTCATTTGTGTATTTTTTTTACCTTTGGTTAACTGAGATAGTAACATGCATGTACTGACAATATGGCTGGACTCCTTGGAGCTTCTTAAGATGGGATTATGCTGTCAGGTTTTATTTAAACACTGCATGTTCTCCTGTCATACAATAGCCCTTACATCATTCTCATAAACAGCCACACCTACCTCTAAATCTATCCTCACTTTATTCTTAAAACATCACAAGGGTTCATACATGTGTCACTCTCCCTCACTTGTTTTCGTTTTTCCAGGGCTGAAATGTGTATGAAGAGGAGAAAGTGGGGCTGATCTTAAGCCTGAACATCATAGTCTTCATCCATCTGGCCAGCCTGCCTCCTCAGATTGGTGATCATCCCCCTCTCCCCTTGCCAACATGCTGTGCTGGGGTAATGCAAGAGATGGACAGTTGGGTATCGGTCTGGAGAGGAACCTTGTGTTTGAGCCAAGGAACTGTCATGTGTTCAGTGGCAGAGGACTGAAAGAAGTCGCATGCGGAGGGCAACACTCATTGTTCCTGCTGCATGATGGTACTGTTCACTCATGTGGCTCCAACAGCTGGGGCCAGCTGGGCCACAACAAACCAGGGACTTGCCCAGGTTAGTTTAGAGTGTGAACAACACGTTAATCAGCTCTTGTTTAATCATTACATATTGCACGTTTCACCACCGTGGGCAGTGCTTTCAGTAGGTGTGTGGGGAAAGTTTCCAAGCATGTGAAAATAAGGGCGTGAACATGATGTTGTGTTTTCGTAAAGGCTGTTTGTTTTGGTAGTGATTGGATAGCGTTACAGTTTCATTTTCTCAAGACATAATGAGCCTATAGTGTTGCAGGTGCAACTTGACTTACTTTGGTAGATATACTCTCATAATAATAATAATAATAATAATAATACTACTTATTTATTTCATGATGACTTGAATACAATAAATGACTAGTAAAATACCTAGTAAAACATGGTAAAAAGTATTACCATGTACAATATGGCAATGTCAAATTTAGATTAATAGCTAGTGCATTTTATTTAGCTGTATTACAAGCAGCAAAAAAATACATGTTTTTCATTTAATAATATAAAATAACTAGGCAAATTGGACACTCTAATTGACTGTAGGTGTGAGTGTGAGAGTGGATGGTTGTTTTTCTCCGACCTGTCCAGGATGTACCCCGCCTTTCGCTCTATGTCAGCTGGGATTGGCACCAGCACCCCCCCGAACCCTCATGTGGAAGATAAAGTGGGAGAAGATGAGTGAATATAAAACAAGTTATATAAGTGTTGTCCGCAGCTACCATATGGCCACTTCTACATTTGAAACACTCGTAGCTTGTGAAGTGATTGCAGACATTAATAGGTCTGTGCTGGTAACATGTGGGTGGGAAGTTGTGTGATGTGCAATGCGGATGTGGGTGAAGCTTTATTATGAACACTTTACTCTTTTACTTTTTTTAAAGTATGCTTGTAGCTTGTTTAACCCAGTAACTCCTCTGTGTAAAATCTGCTTTATAGCAGGAAACCAGGAAACTTAATTTGCACTTTCTACTGCCTACTCAGTTTGGAGCCTGTCCACCTTCATTGTGCAGTTTCATTTTTATTGTATTCAATTTGAATCTCAGGTGCTGTTTTATCCTGCCTGCCCTCATTTTTATGTATCCATGGTTCTATCGAAAATATTTTTGTTGAGATAAAATACCGGAGTTTCATGCCTTGCATGGGTTGGGTCCATGAGAGCACTATCACTGTGTTATGATTTAACAGAGTCTAAAACGTGATTAAATTCCATTTGTTATACGTATGTTGCACACTGACACACTACAGTGATAGTCTAAAACAAAAGTTAATTCAGTGTGGATGAACAAAACTTATAATGAGCTGGTTTAGTGTTTGCAAAATGAAGAAATTCAGCCCTGTTGCCTCACTGATGAGCTCACCGTCCTCTCCACAGAGGCAGTAGCAGCTCTGGATATGCAGAAGATAACAACATTGTCGAGCGGTTGGGCCCATTCTATGGCGGTGAACGAGCATGGTCAAGTTTTTGCCTGGGGGGCTGGTGAAGGGGGTCAACTTGGCCTGGGGACTGCAGAGGTGGCTGTTCGAATCCCGAGGTAGAAGTCACGCTTTTAGTTTTAGTCAGGAAATAAACTTTGCAAGAAAATGTAGTTGTTTTTTTAAGCCCGTTGTTGTATCTCAGTGTGAAAACAACATCATAATGTAAATGTTTGCCTTGATAAATAATTGTTGTTCCTGTTTTGCTTAGGTTGGTCAAAAGACTGTATGACCATCACATCTCCCAAGTCATGTGTGGAAATCAGCACTGCATCGCACTTTCTAGAGGTGTGATATTCACAGCGTCGTCACTGCACGCCAACACTGTTCAGATCTAGAAACTTGTTTCCATGCAAGAATTTACTGTACATATCCAAACCTAACACCACAAAACCTAAAATTGATTTTGGGCATATTACGTTTTCTTTTTGTTCTCTACATGCTTGATTTTGAGATTCAGATTTTTTTCCTAGAACTATTTAAATCTCTGCAGACTGAATGAAAAATAATTAGACATTTTATTATCCTCGATGACAAGAATCTTGTTTTTAAGAGTTTTATTTATCTCAGTAAGTGACAGTAATTAAACAGTGGGGACTGCATGGATGGTAAATTTGTCTTTGTACTTGAGATGGTTGTGTGTTAAGTTAAGGATACCAAGGTTATAGTTGAACTCATATCTGTTTCTATCTGTCTCTAAATGCATCTTGTGTATTAGCTCATACTGTGTTCCAGTTATCGATGTGGTACAGACTGTATAATACAACAAGTCTTATCTGTCTCCTCCCTCCCAGATGGCCAGCTGTTCACATGGGGCCAGAACACCAGTGGTCAGCTTGGCCTGGGTAAAGGAGAGCCCAGCAAACTGTTCCCTCACCCCCTGAAGTCTCTGGCAGGAATTCCATTGGCACAGATAACTGCTGGAGGAGACCACAGCTTTGCCCTCTCCTTGTCTGGAGCTGTGTTTGGCTGGGGCAAAAACAGAGCGGGACAATTGGGTCTCAATGATAGACAAGGTTGTAACCGCAAAATAATCAGATTTGTTACCAAAAAACACAGGTGTATTGATTATTCCCAAAGGGTTGTTCTGAATGGATATAGAAAAACCTACTCTATGAGAGAGGACACAAACACAGCACGGAGAAACAGCTTGTTTTCAAAATTAAATGTATTAATAACAGAAAATTCACAGCAGCATACAATCATCATTCATACACTCTCAGTGCGTAGGTATTTACAGTCTTGAATTGTCCGGACACGCACTTCATTGCAATTACGCAGAGGCACTGCAGAGACCAATTATGCCCAGTTCTCGGCCCACGAAACAGCAACAAAAAAACTCAGTGAAAAAAAGACTAAACACAAAAAGCACAGCTCCGAGTAATCCAACGGCAAAACAAGAGTCCAAATGAAAACTATAATCCCAAACGAAGAAGCAAACTCGGGACGTTGAGAATAATCCAGCAATAAGAAAGAGAATGCAGCGCCTCACCGGTGCAGATTCATCCTCTGCTGCGATCGCCCTTCGACTCCTGTAAAGTTGAATTATTTTAATCACGATGTCAGAGTCCACTGTCTCTGGATGCTGCTGACCACGCAGAGTCTCTTGTAGACTCCCTGAAACAAAGGCCAACAGGCCTCAGCACTTCCACCATTTACAAACCTGCGCGTCGCCGAATGTCCACCAATACCGTACTCAACAAAACAAAGATCACACATTCACCAAACCACACCCTCACATGGCTATATGCAATAATATATAGTATGGCAATAATATTATGCTGTACACTTTACCTATCACTATTAAAAAGCAGGTTACTAAAGTGACTCCTTATGGAAAGCAGTCTTTTTGAACCAATGGTTATAATTGGTCAGATTTAAAATTAGAAGTGTATAAAAACATGTTGAACAAACTCCTTGTTTCTTTTCAGTTCTCTTTTGAAAACTAAAGTTCCTGCTCTTGGATGCAGTGACAGTTCAGATTCCTTTAAATACATTAGATTAGCACAAATGTACACCAATGTGACTTTTCTTGTTTGTTTACATTCTTGTCCTCAGACCGTGCTGTCCCTTGCCACATCAAATTTTTGAGATCTCAAAAGGTTGTTTACATCAGCTGTGGCGATGAGCACACTGCAGCACTCACAAAGGTACGGATATTGATGATACCGGTACAGTAAATACCCACATATTCTGAATGTATTGTAATGTTTATTACATTTAAATAAAGAAGTGATAGATGGGTGTGTGACTTTGTATGTGTTAAAAATACAAAATCTTATTCCAGCCAGATTTTGTGTGTGTGACAACCTTAATCCACCACCTGACACGGCAGCTTTAAGTGTGTGAGTTGTGAAAGAGGTCTGTATAAATCTGTAAACTGTTTTCTGGCAGGACGGCGGCTTGTTTACATTTGGAGATGGCACGTGGGGTCAGCTGGGTCACGGCTCCAACAACAATGAACTTTTACCCAGACGAGTGATTGAGCTCATGGGCACTGAGGTCTCCCAGATCACCTGTGGCAGGTACTTCCCACTCTAAACCTACAACAAGTTCTTTTAATCCAGTCTGTCTTTTTGAAGTCTTAAATGTTGTTTCTGGAGTTTTCATATAAGGCTACATGACCAAAACCTAATATCATAATAAGAATGATCTCTTCATTGACATCAAATATTATCATGAGTGGTGTAGACATAAAATAACAAACATAAAGAGTGAAACAAATCAGTACATTACATTACATTACAGTATTAGAACAATATGTGACAAACCTCTCACTGTGCTAAGCAGAAAACAAGCATCAATATCAATATACTGTGTATATTTAGCTTTTGTTAGCATTGCTATTGAGGAAAACTATATGGTGGTTAATAATATCACCCAGCCCAAACTATCAGTGTAAATGTATTCTATGTGAATGCACTGACAGAGTATGGTTTTGTCTCTTGTGCGGTGTAAATTGTCTTACTGAAATGTTCCCTTTGTCAGGCACCACACGTTGGCATTTGTGCCTTCCTCTGGTATAGTCTATGCATTTGGTTGTAACAGCCATGGCCAGCTCGGCACAGGGCTCTTTGGGGATGCAAGAAGCCCGTTTCCTGTGAAGAACAGTTTCCTGGGAGGTGGTTTTCACAGACCAGGTAAGTAGAGCAGTCTGTAAAAAGGCTTTTTAAACATGCCTGGCCTGTAGGAGGTAAAAACATTCTGTTTTTGACTCTGGGAAATAAGAATTCATATCTAAATCTATGTTATTTTAGAGATATAATGGATATAATTTGTAATTTG
This sequence comes from Solea solea, assembly GCF_958295425.1. Classification (NCBI taxonomy): domain Eukaryota; kingdom Metazoa; phylum Chordata; class Actinopteri; order Pleuronectiformes; family Soleidae; genus Solea; species Solea solea. Next base: position 2,895,649 of record NC_081143.1, read on the forward strand.
TATTATTCTGCATGGAGTTTGCATGTTCTCCTCGTGTGTGCGTGGGGTTTCTCCAGGTTCTCCGGCTTCCTCCCACAGTCCAAAAACATGCAACATGGGGATTAGGTAAATTGGTCACTCTAAATTGACCATAGGTGTGAATGTGAGATGAAATGGTTGTTTGTCTCTATGTGTGTGTGGCCCTGTGATGGACTGGCGAACTGTCCAGGGTGTGACCCCACCTATCGCCCTATGTCAGCTGAGATTGGCATAGCTGACATAGACCCTCCGGTGGAGGATAAAGCAGTAGATAATGGATGTATATTATATTTTTTTGGGGGCCGTTGCATTGACACACTATTTAAGGCCTTACAATTATTATAGAGACACAATGAGCAAGCACTTGACCACAGTGGAGGAGAGGTGGGAGGAAAGGGGAATGGAAAGGATAAATCCACAGCAGCTTGTTTTACAAAATATCTGAATTGCTTGTTATTTGAAAGTGTTTACTGACAATCTATTGGCTGTGGGTCAGAGGAAACCCCTTTATCCTTCTTTAATATTTGTTGAATTTGTTTGTTTTATTTGTTATAGAATACTAACCTGCTAACACATTTGATCTTATCTGTATTCATTAGAATCAAAACAATACACAGTGAACAAAATCATCTGTGGGGGAGACCATAGTTTCCTATTGTACTCTAATGAACAGGTATGTGTGTCTCATTGTACTACTTTAATAAATGCTTTATAGTTTTTATTGTCTGCCCACTTTATGACAGCGTGACTTTTATTAACCTGCTGGTTCCATTGATTCTTTGTTAAACAGTTGTTTAATGCAACATTATTTGAATCATAATTTACAATGTTGCCAATAATTATCTACTCTGTTCTATAAATTCCAAAGGTATTTGTGTCTGAAGATGATGATATGTAAAATCAAATACTGTAAGCTGAAAAAGACCGAGTTAAATGTGTTAAAGTTAGTGTATTATGATCATCAGTATCTATAGTGGTAGAGCAGCTAGCGTATTTTTCTGTTTTTCTGTTTGTAAGATTTAACACAATAGTTTAATCCTCTCATCTGCATCATCCGTTTGCCATCACTAAACATTCAACACTAAAAGTAAGCATTGTGTGTCTATAGTTACCATGTTTCACCACATGGTGGCATTCAGGTCAAAGCCTTTATCAGTTCTTGTGTGGGCACTTTACAGTATATGGTGCAAATGTTTGCTGCATATATCCAGATAATATTCGGGGGGGGGGGGGGGGGGAACTCTGCACAGATAAAGACATTATGTAAATAAGCTTTGCTGCACAATATTCAGACCTCAGGCATTTCTTATTCATTTTATAATTATGGAGGAAAGAGACTCAAACCCCCTCTCTCTGTGTGTACTGAACTGTACTGAGCTACTTAATGTTGTTATATTGTGTCTGTTTCTCTTCAGAGCTCAGCGCCCCAAGAAGACTTCAGAGTGTTTAATGTCAGTAAAAGCCTCTCCCCAATCAATTATGAAAAGTTAAATTCGTGGCGGTTAAAACTGATGTACAGCACAGATTCAAGTGTCACAAAGTAAGTCACAAATTTGGCAGTAAAGTCATTTAATTTGGCTATAATATTTCATTTTCTTTGAACAAAGTTGATACTTTTTTGCTTTGTCTTTCTTCTCAGTGACATTATAATTCAACTCTCCTCCACGGCTTGTTGGAATGCCAGCTTCTTGGACCAAAGGTAAGGTTTCCTCACAGAGGAGCTGTTGGTAGGCTTTGTGTAACATAGCAGCATAGTACCATGCATTGACGCAACAATCATAATGAGAATAATGGAGCAAAATAATGCAAGAGTCTACATAAAACACAACATAAAATGATCAAAAAGAGAGACAACAATCTATTTAACTAAATAGTTAAATGAAAGAAGAGGACATGTCTTGCCTAACATTCCCATGGTGATTGTGTAACATTTAATTAAGGCAGTAACAATGACTCTCCTGTACATAACAGATGGAAAATGTCTGTCGAGGCATCTGCACATAGCTGGACTATTCTTCCTCTTTGTGTTCTGCCAATAAAAAAAGTACAGCACATAGTGTACAGGATCTTTGGACTTGGTCCAGGCAGGTGACAGACAATACAACCCCACAGTCACACTTGGCAGTTTAATTACACTTTCCATCTTCATTTTTGCTCAAACGTCTCCTAGCAATCTGGCACGCAGCAGTTCATTTTAGTTCATAATATTACTCAAAGAATGTCATCTCAGTAGGTTAGTTATGGCCATTCTGCCACGTATACCCTAATGAAATAAAAAAATAAATCCATATTATGTAACCAATGATACCACGTGGTTAAATGCACAGACTTGTGTGTAAGCGAGACTCCATGGGAACTCATTCACCAGGGAACTCACAGGCTCCACTTGCTTTGCTTTGTCACAAACAGCATTCTCACTCATAGTGTCAGTGCTGGGAATGCACTCCAAATATCTCTGACCATTAGTCTGTGACTGTTCTGTTCTATCATCTCATCAGCAGATACTTATCATGTTCTGAGAATACACTGTGGAGAACATGAGGGTGGAAAAACAGACGCCTGGAGACAGATGACACTTTTAATACTGCACTTTCTGCAAAAACAGCTGAGAAACCAAAGCTACCAAGAACGTTTATTCAAGCGCTGTATTTAGTAATGAATTACGTACTAGTAATTGATATAATATTAAAAACATGCCATGAAGATGAGATTTTTGAAGTCATCAAAGACAAATCCAGCCTAAGTATGGATAGTTTTGTGTGCACAGACCAGCTCTGATACCTCCGTACTTTACTGCTGATCCATAAGTCTTAAATTATACTGGAATCCATTGTTCTCTGGGTTTATACGTGAGACAAACAGCTGTGGGATGTTCTGTTGTTGTTTATAATAGAGTTATTTCTTCAGTACTTCAGTGTTACATTTAATGTTTCTTTAAGGTCAGTCTTTAAATGTAGTGGGTCCATACAGAAGAGGGCTCTTGACAGATGTATCACAGACGTTCCAATCTTATGTCATTCCATAGCATCATGTCTAATGGTATTTGTGTTATAACTAAGTAAAAACCTGTGGCTTACATTGTAAACAGTTGCTGTCCTCAAAGCTCTGGGTTTTCTTGGTTTTGTGAAGGCTCACCTACCATTGTGTTGTGTCACATGACCAGCTGGAATAGATGGACGTTTGATCCAAAGCAGCATAAAGGCTTTGCCACAAAGTCTCTGATTCTGAGCTGTGGCCTATTTTTGTCCTGTTACTGCTCCCTGAGATTTCACAGATGGTCCAGATAATCATGTTTGTTTGCTTTCCATAGTGATGATACACACTTCAAAACCAACCCAAAGATCCCAGGCATTGATCTCAACTCTGTACGTCTGATATTTGAGACGCTCAGCAAACCGGCTTTCTCTGAACTTCTGGAGCAGGTACTGGTTATAAAGAAAGTTTTATTGACACTTTTTTCTTCTTCCAAACCTAGTTTGCTTTATTACAAGATCACCCATATGTACAGTAACAGTATGTGGTAGTGCCTCAGCTCAGGGCCCATAATGATGAACACAAGATCAAATTAGTGTGAGTAATATGAAGTGTCCTGCATAGCTGTAGCCATGAAGACTATAACCCAACTACTTCTTTCCTCTTCCCTACAGAGAATTGTATCACATTGGTTGGTTCATTGGTTTGATTTCATGGAGCAACAGCTCACAACTGTCATGACTATTGTTTGTTTTGAGTGAAAAAAAACCTCAAAACGAACTAAGCTGTTTTAAGCTTACATTTAGCTTAAAACTAAAATTTCTGCCTTAAATTCATCATCAAGTGTTCAGAAACAAGACTGTTGAGCTCATAGTTCATAGTCACAGACCCTTGTCTGAAAACACATGACTGATTCAGAACCTCTAACATAAGCTCAGTAATGTTGGGTTTAGTAAATGTTAACGTGCATCTCAGCCCAACATGAAGGCCGCATTCCAAACCACTAATGACCCGTGATATTTTACTCCTGCTGACTCATGGATCCAAGTTGTTTTGGGCCTGGACAATATCTCTGGTTTACAACCAGTTTGGTTTCTTATGTTAATATGATGTTGTGTTAACATGAGATTATTGTGTCCAATCATTTCTTTAGGCCATAAAGAGTTTTGAGAGTCTGTTGATCCCTCAGCTACCACACTCTCCTCCTGATGTCGAGGCCATGAGGATCTACCTCATCTTGTCTGAGTGTCCGGCCTTGCAGGACTCCAATAACTACATCCGCCTCACTATCCCACTGGCAATGGCCATCCTGCGGCTCGACACCAACCCCAGCAAAGTATTGGGTATCACACTGAACACACTAGAAATCTTTTTTTGCACCAATCATCACACCAACAACACAGAGCATGATGTCCCGTCATGCCATGCACGGAACACCATGTGACATTGCACCACATTAACCCTTCTGTTACCGTCCTGTCGTCACTGACAGGATTCGGCATGCGTACTTCTCATCACCGTAAGTCCTAGACCGTTTGTGTAAAAACTATAGACTGGCGATCTGTCCAGGGTGTGACCCCGCCTTTCGCCCTATGTCCGCTGAGATTGGCACAGCACCCCCTGCGACCCTCATGTGGAGGATAAAGCGGTAGAAGACAGACGGACGGACGGATGGATACCGGAAAGCAGAGAAAAAGAGTTTTGCGCTCATATACTTGTCATTACGGTAGCCCTCAGGACGTCCACAGAATGACCGTCCAACCACAGACAAGATTCACCAGCGCGTTGCACGTTTGTGACGTCAGCCTCTCAGTACCGTAATTCCTAAACTGCCAGATATCGAAAGTGAAAGTTATCTTGGATCATTGAACATTTTTTGATAAAATCTAAATAAATCCAGGCGGCCTCATTATCATGATGTCATAAGAGGGTTAACTTACAATATTGTATGCCAGTGTCCTCATTCATCTCAATGAATATTTAAATACAACATCAAGCAAGGAAATACTTACAGAAATTGAAAAAGGGGACCAGTCTGGTCTGAATATGCAAACACACCTAAAAAGAGATGAAGCTGCTTTAGGTGATGTTACCTTTAGCATTCCACTGTCTACGTCACTTCATGAAGCACCTGGTGTAAGGGGCTTCGAGTTCTGTAGTGCAGTGGGCTGCTTAAAAAGCTTTCTCTAGATTTTCTTGCTTTATTAACCTGAGACTGAGAGATTCCTGACACTGCCTCAGTCACAGCTGCTGGTCTATACTGTACAGCTGTTTAACACACATTTGAACTCACTGTTTTTATGTCGTTTAAAGGTATTTTCTCATTTGTTTACGCAAATCTTTTTCTCTTTCCTGCAGACAACTGGTGGTGTATTGTGGACAGCAGCGTGTTTACCAGAATGGTTGACATGTACAAGCGCATTGTGGTGTTTATGCTAACAGGAGGAAAGACGCTGCTTGTACCGGTGTTCTATGAGAACTATTTCGTTGCTACACTGAGGCTGCTGGAAAAACTCCACAAGGTAACCACATAAGTTACTCCTCCTCCTCCTCCTCATTCGTTATGTAGTTAATTGGGTTGAGTTGGTTCATCCAAGTGAATCAAACCTCTAGTCTTTTATTGTTTTTAAGTTTTTTTTGCTCATGTTTTTCCTCACATTGCGCTTGTGGCTCACAAACAATGTGATGTGTGTCTCATTAAGGTCATTTATTATTATTTATGTTGGTGGTTCGTATGGTTGTTCATCTGTCCTCATAAACTTTTAAAATGGCATCTTTTGCTGGGTTTGTATGACATAATACATAATACCTTTTGCACCTGATAAATACTCCATATTACAAAAAACTAAAACTAATAAAAACTAGCAAACCCACTCTAAAAACTAATTAAAACTCATTTTAAAAACAAAAAGATAAAAAACTATTATAACCTTGCATTCCTCACAACAGTCTGAAGGGGAAATGTGTTCTTAGTACCTGCTGAGGTGACTTGAGGTGTTATATTGTATACTGTGACATTTCCAGCTGTTAACATTGGTCTTTGTGTTTCATGTTCCCAGGTAAACATAAAGGCCCACCATGTGGAGTACAACTGCTTTTACATCCCAGACATCACCAGCCTGGTGGACATTCAGGAAGACTACCTCAAATGGTTTCTGAATAAAGCTGAGATTGTGAGTACTCCAAGTCTCTGGCTATGTCGCACTTCCGTGTTACTCAGTACACACACACACACACTGCACTAATACATAATATTTGCTCTTCTTAACTTCTTGTGGGTGTGGTGTACCTGTCAGTCAGTTCCTGTTATCCAACAAGTGTCCCAATTCTTAGAAAAGTCTCTTTAGCTCAGTGAATATTTGATCATGTTCTCGGTGACTCTGTGTTAAAGTGAGGTGAAATCACATTGCTCTTTTTCTCATTTCCTTTCTCTAGAAAGTGGAATCATCCCCGTCTCAGGTACTAGAATTCAGCAGTGACCGTACACGTCCAAGTTAGATTTCTGGTTTATTTAGTAATACTTGAGTTATAAGTATAGTATAAGTATATTAGTATAATAATTGAGCCACATCTTTTATCTGCAGAGTGACTTTCCTTCAGTGAACCTATGTGCCTACCCGTTCATACTGAACGCCCAAGCCAAGACAACTATGCTGCAAACAGATGCTGAACTGCAAATGCAGGTACCTGCTGCTAATATCTCATATCTGAGTTCTTTGTTTGTCCTATCATATCTGGATTGTACTGAAATATGTTCACTTGGTAATTTTTTTTAAATTGTGTATTTCTTTTCCCACTTGTGCCTGCGACTGTTCCAAAGATGGCAGTAAGTGGTGCAAACCTACACAACGTCTTCATGCTGCTCACACTGGAACCCCAACTTGCCAGAAATCCTTATCTGGTGCTTCATGTGCGCAGGAACTATTTAGTAAGTGATACTCTGCGTGAGCTCACCATGTACTCTGACGTGGACCTCAAGAAGCCGCTCAAGGTAAGACGATGAAGATGTTTCCCTAATGCTGCACCTTCGGTGCTCCTCTCATCGTCTCATCTTCTTCTATTTTTCCAGGTGATCTTTGATGGAGAGGAGGCCATAGATGCAGGAGGAGTGACTAAAGAGTTTTTCCTGCTGCTGTTAAAGGAGCTGATGGATCCTGTTTATGGGATGTTCACCCATTACAATGATTCCAACCTGCTGTGGTTCTCAGACAAAGTAAGTTCTTAAAAGCTGTGCCTTTGCAGTATTTGTACTACTTCTAAATCAAAATGTATTATTAGTGATAAGTGAACTCTGTGACTCTGTGTTTAAGTGTATCTAACACCGTTTATGCAGCGTAAATATTTTTACATTATCAAATGCCTTTATTTTCCTTATGAAGAACTGCAGCTGCACACAAACAAACACTGAGTGTTTCCTTATTGATGAAGATATTTATAATAATCATGATTTCAATTGCCAAGGTTAAGTTTGTCTAAACTTACACACTTTCTCTGGATGAGAGAGAGCAGCATTTAAGTTAAATTCAGAATCACTCTTTGATTAGAAGCTTCCTTTTCCTTTGTTGGACATTTGATTGCAGTAATCTTGTGATAGATCTTCAGGATGATTCCATTGACCTTTGTCTGACCTGCAGTATTGTTTGTCGTGCATTTCCAAGAACAGCAACTGTGCCTGTGTTTCTGTTATCACACTCGTACTGGTACTTGTACGGTCAGTGGGCACACTGTGGTTTACAAAACACTGACCTATAAGGGGAAAACATCCTTGAACTCTGAAAATCATCATCAAAATCAGTCCCTGACCTTTTCCCTGTCTATGCAATGTCACATACCTTTATTTTATAAATAATTATTTAGTTCACTTAATTTATCTTGGACCTAGTGTGATCCTAGAATTGTAAAACATTTGAATTTTGGCTTATTCATATAGGCAATCAAAATTTAAATGTATTTTTTTCTAGAATGTGCTCATATCTGTACTTAGTACTATTATTTTTGGAATAATAAATGGTTAAAGGTTAATCTGACTGGTATATTATGTTCTGTAGTATCAAGCTGAAGGTTCATTTGCCACATGAAGTCACCGGTGGTTAAAGCACCCAACATTTCTGGTGATGCCGAAAAAACAAACTATATCATTTGAATAATTAAGTTGTGTTGGATGACCTGCCTCAGTGATCAAAGGCTCAGTCACCATCAGTTACCTCACAAATATTTATTTAAGTATTTACTCTATATATACTGATATTAAATGTTATGTTTTTGGACAGTTGCAACTGCAGCTGTGCCAGAAAGGCAGTGGACATAAGTCGTGTCTTTCCTCTCTGTGTCTCTAGTGTTTTGTAGAGCAGAACTGGTTTCACCTGATCGGGATCATCTGCGGTCTGGCCATCTATAACTCCATTGTGGTAGACCTCCACTTCCCCCTAGCCCTCTACAAGAAGCTGCTTAATGTATCACCAATGCTGGAGGACTTCAAGGAACTCTCCCCCACTGAGGCCAGGTAACTGCTGTGGTTTTTCTGCGTCACATGTGCTCCAAATTTTCTATTTTGCTCAAGTCCAAATAATCTGGTTTGGCCATTGTGTCTTGTGTTTCCTGTTAGTCCACATAACTAAATCATGCAAAATGGTTAAGCAACAGTCCTTCATCCTGTTTTTGTTCGACAAATAAAAAGTAGCTCTTTATTTTTTGTCATCAGGGTGCAACAGTGTGTCGCTCCCTTACACAACCAGTGTTTTTATGCTCTGGTTATATTGTCTGCCCTTGGAAAAGCCTCTTTATTGAATCTTCAGCAGGGAGGGTCAGTGTTTCCTTGGAGCCTAATTGTCTCCAGTTGACTATTGATTTAGAGATTAGTCTTTGGAAAGATACAACTATTGTGTTGCCATTAAAGACAACACAACCTCAAAAATGATATAGCATATGCTGCACTGTTATTTTGACTGGTGTAGATGTTTGAGCGGTTCAGGTCATCTGACACTGACAACAAAGATAACACATTGTGTAAAGATTCATTGGATTTGTTCAGTGTTTTCAAAAACACCACAAAATGCACTCAGCTGTGAGACAATAACAATCCATCCTCTGTGACTAATTAGCATTTCCCTTGGAAGCCAGTGTGTCCACTTTCCAGGTTTCCTGTGTTTGGGTGTTGAATATCCAGCTTGTTCTTAGCAGGAAAACCAACATGGCACTCCCTGTGAGTCATTTCTTATTAATAGCCAATATGTGACCACTAAATATCTAATAGAATAGATAGTATTATCTTCTTGATCCCTGGTTTTCATTTTAAAAGTCAAACAGGGCAGACGTGAAGCTACTGTGCTACAGGGTAGAAGCCAACGTGGCACGAGTTCAACCGAGTCGTCATTTTTCCACATAAACCCTGTCCTGTTTATGGCCCAGAGAACCGCAGTGAAAGCAAGGCTTATCCTGTTGTTTTAATCACTAATCGCTTTCAACAACACCATCATGACAAGTTTAAACGTTACCTCATCATTTCCATTTACTCTCTGCAGGAGTCTACAACAGCTCCTAGACTATGAAGGAGGTGACGTGGAGGAGACCTTTCTTCTCAACTTTGCTGTGAGCATTACTTTTCTGTGACTCTTATTAATGGCACCCTGAAGCATAATTATATAGCAATTCTATATTTATCCACCAAAAAGACAAAAAAGTCTCAGTGTTTTCAGACTTTCTGATGGTGGTTTCAGTGAAAGACGTGAAACTGTTGAAGGAGTCAATGAGTGGACGACTATTTTCAGATGTGGATTAATACACATGTAGTTCACTTGTGAGTGTTAAGGCACGAGGGCAGTGTGTGCTGCAGTGGTGGGTGAAAGCATGAATTTTGGCTGTAATCTGATTCCTTAAACGACCAAGGCCATAATCACTAATACTGAATCTGCTCAGATTAAAAATGCCTAATATATAGTTTTTTGTGTGTGTATATCACTACATTTCAGTTACATGAATTATTCATATATAGGTTTTTTTTCACAGTGGATAGTTTGAATTCACTGCCGATTTTGGTCTTTTTGTGGGATTATTCGTTAACAAGCAACACTCAGATTACTCCTTTATCCTGATAGCTGTGGCATTATCAGCTCTATAGCTAACAAACTCCACTCTTGCCTCCACATTAACACTTTGATCTAAGATTTGCTGCGTGTGCTGCGTTTAAACCCCAGATCACCAGGCAGAATTACGGTGTGACAGAAGTCAAGGAGCTGATCCCAGGTGGAGAATGCATCAGTGTGGACAGAAACAACAGGTGAGGCGGCTCGACAGAACACACCTGCACAGCATTTCAACACACAAACGCTTTCTGTACCGTTTCTCCGCTCTGAAACGAGGCCTTTTGTGTTATGAATATATCTAAATAGACAGTGTTGTTCTCTCTGACAGATAAAGGTATGACTGTGTGTTTTTTTCCTTCTCTCTCTCTGAGATTATCGTGTGCCCTTACAGCTGGCAGCTTGTGTCCCGTTGTTCTGGGTGAAGGTCATGTTTTGTGTTAAAAAGATTTTGGTATTTGAAGCGTCGCGTCTGTTGTGTCCCGCCTGGTTCTTAAGCTCGTCCTTGTGTGTGTGTGTGTGTGTGTGTGTGTGTGGCATTGATTACAGTGTTGTGTGGAGGAGTTGTGGGGTGGGTGGTGTCAACATGTCTGGCTGCTGGTGCTGAACAGATGGTGAGAGCGGCAGTGACCCGTGTTGTTCCTGCAAAACCCCCTCAGTATTGGCATATTAAACTGTAATAAGAGAATTGTCTACTGCTGTGGCACAAAACATCATAACATGGGTTGATTTGGACTGAGGGTTCACTGCTGATCGTTTATGTTCTCAGGGTTTTGTGAACTTGGTGTTTTATATTGTTTAATAGGATGTGTAGTGTATTTGTGAGCTTTTCTGTTCCCTGCAGCTCAGTTTACGTGTTGTTTTAGCCTCTTCATCCCTGACCCTGCTCGAAAATGACATGCCCAAAATAAATAGAGGACATCTCTGCAATTACACGCTCCGTGTGAATGATCTTGGTATCAAAATAAAGAGAACACTTGTGAGATTCCATCAGAAGTGTAAACATCACTGTAGATGTCACTGTTCCAGAGTAAAAGGCAGATGGAACCCAGCATAAATGAAGGACTGCATTTTAGAAACTTGACTTTTTCCTTTATGTGATTGTTTTTTTGTCCGTTAAAGCTGCCGCTAACCGCTAATCTACACAATGCTGATGAAGCTTGTCTCTCTCAGAGACATTCCTGTGACTCATTTTACAGCACGTCTGAAGTGGTAACACAACAGCTACATTGTGCATGGAGAGTGGGATGGCTGCGTCTGTCGGAATATGAGTGAAAATGCAAAGAAATGCTCACGAAAAGTTAATATTGCTAGTTTTTATAATAATAACAACACTTGCTTGTCTTATTATTTCTTTGGTCTCTCATTGTGCCCTGACCCTAATGAACATCTGACTGCTCTGCAGTTTTCTATGGAAATTAAACTGGAATATGTAACTTTGGATATACGTTTAAACATGTATAGAACATTTTGTTATTAATTAGAAGTGTTTGAACTGATGAATGAAAAAACAAACAAAAAAAAACAAAAACGTGCCGAGTCGCCGGAACTGTTGTAGTGGTAGTAACCTAACCATAATTCTACCCCTTACCCTAAAACCAGGTCTTAACCCTGAAAAGGCCCTTTAACCTTGTTTCCCCACAAAGATAGAAAAACATGTACACACACATACACAACACAGTGTAGGAGGAAGAGGGAATCTTTAGTAAAGTCATGCTTTGAGTCCTGATCAATTCTGTCTGTGATGATGCAGCTGTCACACACACACACACACATCATCATCATCATCATCATCATATCATTCATTTGGTGTGGTTTGTGTGTGTGTGTGTGTGTGTTTCAGGAAGGAGTTTGTGGAGGCCTACCTGCGCTACGTCTTCTCAGACTCGGTGAGCGAGCAGTACTCCGCCTTCTCCTCTGGTTTCCTGAAGGTGTGCGGGGGTGAGATCCTGCTGCTGTTCCAGCCGTCAGAGCTGATGGCCATGGTGGTCGGCAACACCAACTACGACTGGGAGGAAATGGAGAAGGTCAGTCTGTGAGCGTCAAATACCCACACACACAAACACAGAGTTATACATCATTGTGTTTTCAAGCTCCCTCCATGTGTACAATCCCAGAGTTGGATTGAAACACAGTATCATGAATAAATCCTTGGATGTGATGATGGTCATGTTTCATCAAGTGAAGCTGGAAGTTTTACTTTACTTTAACAGAAACTTGTGACTCAATACATCACTTACACAGTTGTGCTTTGACTCTGAGTCTGATGTCATTAGTCAGAATGTCTGGAGATGCCATTGGTTTGACTTGTCTTTGGTCCATCAGCTACATTTTTGACAAACCTTATGTGTTGTGAATAAGATTTGTTATCCCTCAAACCTGATCTGATCTTTCTACTTTTGAGTATCTGGTGATACCAAATCCCAATCTGAAACTTGTATTTGCCTAGATAACGGAGCTGCACACAAAAACGGTCACTGTCAGTAAAAATAAATAATATTCCTGAATGAACTTTGTGGAGAAAGAGGAAAAAACCCAAATGTAGACACAAAAACAGTCCAAAGTAAATCTTTCACTTTGAAAAGCGACAGCAAGGCTGGGTAAGCAAAAAAAACAAAAATACGTTACTGTGGCTGAGAAGGCTGCAGGTTATTGACAGGAAGTCAAAACAATCTGGCAAATACTAGTGAACTGATGCAGGCTTTAAACAGTGAGTGTGTGAGTGGTGGCATTCAGACTAATCTGCAGCAGGTGAGCTGGAGGGAAACCAGGTAACGGGGTTTCTCCGGCCAGTCTGCAGGGAAAAAGACAAGCGGACACAAACACACCCACACACTCATGCAGATTATTTATATTATTATTATTATAACAGGAGGAGCCAAACCAGTGCTCTGTGTGTGTGTCTTGTGTGTCTACAGTTCTGTGCAAACATCTCCTTAGCTTTGTGGAACTGGAATGATTTGACCGAAAGTTGGTCAAATCATGAATGTTTCACACACTGAGAAATAATTATACTCTATGATCATTATAGTCGTTTTTTCCCCTTTGGTTTTTGCAGAATGCCGTTTACAAAGGTGAATACACGGCCACTCATCCAACAGTCAGATTGTTTTGGGAGGTTTTCCACGAGTTCCCTCTGGACAAGAAGAAGCAGTTCTTGTGTAAGCATCTCTCCGACACCCAGACGTGTTCTAAAGCAGCAACATGTTCACATGCTGATTTTTAACTCCGCCCTCTGTGTCTGGCATGTGCAGTGTTTCTGACCGGCAACGACCGCATCCCCATCCACGGCATGGAGAGCCTGCGCATCATCATTCAGTCCACCACGGCCGAGGAGCACTACCTGCCAGTGGCCCACACCTGCTACAACCTGCTGGACATGCCGCGCTACCAGACCAAAGACACCCTGCGCCACCGCCTCACTCAGGCCGTGGAGCAGTACGAGGGCTTCAGCCTGGTCTGAAGCGTCGCAGGAGAATCTGCAGCGGTTTGAAATCGAAAGCACTTTAACAGCAATACACGTCGCACATGTCGGTGTCAAAACAATGTCACAGGAAGCTGGGGGGCGGGGGGGCGGGGGGGAGGGCCCGGGGAGGGTCATTGATTATAAAAGGTCTACCTATGTTAATGCAAAGTATTTTGGGTTTTTATTGCTTTAGGCAAAGTTTCTCAACCTCTCAGGATCATTTAAAGGAACAAACTAATGGATATGTTATTTAAAAGAAAACACATGTTTTGCTATATTGACATAATATGCACAACAACGATGACCGAAAAATCAAAGGCCACAGCAGGTTGAGAAACTCTGACTTTGATGATGTGTAGTTTAATTTATCTGTCTTTTTTTTTCTCTCTCTCTCTCTCTTTCTGCAAAGCTGTGTATTTTATATTCAATTCATTAAATTCTATTTTTCACTTCTAAAGGTTTATGTTGTTACCTTGAGATAAATCTGCTTTTTTTGTTGTTGTGTGGTATAATTTATGAAATAAAGTGGTTATTTTTTGACAGAGTACTATGTATGTATATACAACGTGCGTGTGCGTGTGTTTGTGCGTGTAAAGAACTCTTTGAATACAATATTTACAGCTGTGGTTGGTAGAAGCAAACACTGTTGCCTTCTACAGCACAACCTTCCATGGGTTTTTTTACTGGATGTTGTCGTGTGAAGGGAAAAAATATGACATTTAGGGAATTATGTGTGTTCGCTTTGTGGTGGAGAGTTGGTTTGAGAAGTCACACACACACAGACACACACACTTGTCCCAGTGCTGTGTTCTTTTGTGTTATTTCTTTCCATTTTGTGCCACTTTGTCAGCACGTAAAACTGGCTTCAACTTATTTAGTTAGTATAAATGTTGGATGAGCACTGTCACAGTTTGTTCTTTTGACTCAGAGTCAGAATTCACTTAGTTATTACTTATGTGTGTTTTTTTTTTTTTCAATCATCCCGTGTAAAAATGGAACGTTTGTACAGTGGATTATATGCAACACTCTCTTGGCTGGGACTTTGTACTGAGATAATGAGGAAGTTCATTTCTGTATTCCAACCACCTTGTGTATTATGACGTTGTCTCATACATGACTTTAGTAGCAGTTCACATGGTGCTGCCATCATCACGTCTACAAAGCAGTGGTGACGTACGTTTACCTGTTAGCTGTAGCTACTTGTACACTTTCCCCTCTTGACTCAGGTGTCAAACTCAAGGCCCCCGGGCCACATTTGGTCCGCCATGCAGTTGTATTTGGCCCCACAAGAAAACCTCTCCTGCCGACTCAGTGACGAGTACCACACTTCAAGTTACCTTGACAGTAAAATAAATACATTAAATGTGGATTTGACGAATATACAAATCCCATTTTTAGACTAATAATGACACAAGATTACACACGAGAGGTATACAATATTAGAAATGAAACAGTATGACTGTGTTGAAGATTAATTGGACAAATCTTCACATAAACTGTATTCACCTGTAATCTAAAAAAACAAAATCAGCTGTCATATTCAATGAGTAGCTGCTTTATTTGACCTTTATAGCAGTTTTACCAATCAATAAATTACAGCCAAATACAATAAATGTATAACAGTGTGTACATTTGTTTAAGAAACAAATTCCACTGCAACTAAAAAAAAAAAGAATCATTGTTCTATTAAGTACATATTCCTGAATATACTTGAATACTTTGACTTATGCAGGACTCTTGATTGTAAAGGAGTACTTTTTTTTCTTTCTCTCTCATAAAAACATCAAAATATTTAAAGATCACACAGAAAAGTGTGTGATGACTTGAGGCTGTCGAGAGCGACGGAAACTGTCAGGTACAAAACTCCCAGGAAAAGGAGAAACTGTTGTGTGATTATCTCGTTTGTTGTTTCCGTTCACAAACATCACATGTAACGTAGTGACCACTTCACTTTAAAGGCACTGTTGTTGGTTTTGTTGCCTCTTGTTAGTGTCAGATCAATCCTCTCATCATGTGTCTCCACCCTGAAAGACGTCCCCGTTCTTATCATCGGTGCAGGTTATGAAAGCGTGGCAGTGCAGGTAACATAGTTGATATCAGATGATCAACTGTCACTCGCTGTGTTTTTGTTTCTACAGTCAAACCTGATTCTGTCTTTCATTCACTTCAGTCACTGTTGCCTCATCAATAACAACCTGAAACAGCCCATAAAGGTAATGAAGGCTCTTCCCTGTGACTTCAGTCTGTATGTGTCTCATTAAAGCTGATTATCTCCCGCAGAATTCAATCCTATGCAACAGTTTGTGCTGCCCTCTAATCTTTAGAAGGGGAAAAAGGCTTTTCTTTTTCTTTTTTTTTGCATATTATTGTACCAAATCTACACCATGTTCTCTGTTCCAGCCACAATTTTGTTTTTGTTTAAATTAAACAATACAGTGTACAAATGTGTTTCCTGATTGTCTCCTTTAAAAGCAGTGGTTGACCTCTGTAAGTGTAAAAAGTGTCAGGTTTCTGACTTCCTCTTCTCCTCGGGTTTCCATATTTACAAACTGGACTATTACGATTATTAACCACAAACTGGTTCATAATCAGAAAGAACCGTCAGTGTATTCACACAAAAGGAAAACTACACAGTCCAAAGTTCAGTAAAAATATGATTTCATTCATGATACAAAATACAAATACAATTTATGTACTAAAATGTACACACTCAAAACTCATTAAGCCTTGACAGTGTTTAAATTCAGTAAAAACAAAATTCACACTGATAATCATCCATTTTGGAGAAAGACAGGAAAAAGTACTCGCTCACAGAAATGTAAACATACACATTGATCCATATTTACAAAAGAACAAACTGATCGGAGGACGGACGAGAAGGAAACACAGAGCCGAAGCCGGAGTGTCAACGCAAACACGCCAGTGATTCCCAAAGACATTTAATTGCCCATTTGACTTAAAGTCAAAGTTAAAGGGCAGGAAAAGGACATTAAATGCATAAAATATACAGTCGTGTGCCGAGTCAGGTACAGGGGGAAATACACGGGCCGTCGTTTTATCCAATCAAATGAACATTCGAGCAGGTTTGGTTCAGTTTGTGTCTTTTGATTCTATTAGAATTAGAAAACCACTTCTTTTTAACGAGCTGACCAAGTCAGGACTCGAACAGTGAAAGCAATCGTTTTAGTCAACACTGTCCAGCTGATTGAAAGTTCTACAAATAGTAACATCTCCCTTACAAAAAAACACTCAACATTTTGATCACAGAATCCTTCTTTAAAAAATAGCAGTGATTTCATTCATCCATTATTTTACTTACAAGTTATATATATATTTTTTTAAAGACTTTCTACATTAAAGCGTAACGCGGAAAAAAAAAAATAACTTCAGTTCTCATGAACGCATTCAAGAGAATAAAATAAATTATTAGCAGTATAAGTGTGATTCAGGTTATTTGTGCGCTCCATGCTTCAGTCAGGAAGAGACATCTTATGTCCTCTTGTGAACGTCTAAAGAAAACCTGTCAAGTGATGCCGGAGACGTTTGAGTGGCTATAATCAGGCGTGGTTTGTTGTCTCTCTGCGGGCGTCCAGGGGGAAAACCCAGCTGCTGCTGCTGCTGCTGCTGCTGCTGCTGCTGCTGCTGCTTCTCCAGCTACAGTCATGAGCAGCACAGCTGACGACCTGAGGCAGAGTCAGTGTCGGCTCTCTCCTCCTGCAGGTTGAGATGTGACTGACTGTACCTCCAGAAAACTAAGCAACAGTCCTGTCATTGGTTCCCTCAGATGAACTTGGTCGAGTCTCTTTTGCTGATGAGGACTTCCAGCAGCCGCAGCTTGGCTTTAATGTGCTTGTATTCGGTGTACTCTCCTGCCAAAGGGGAGCGGTCCTCCTTCTGCACATTTCTATGGGAGCAGTACACGAATGTTATTAAGAAGTGGCGAGACGGTTAAATTTGTTTTGTTTATGCTGCCTAATCTCTCCTTTTACCTTCCGTTTTGTCTGAAGAACTGGTCCTCAAACTCCTTCAGGTTTTTGCGGATTCTCTTCTTCTCCTCTCTGGCTTCCTGGAGCTGCTCCACAAGTTCCTCTCTGGAAGAGAAAGAATGGAAGTATTTAAATAAATGTGAATAAACGGCTTAAATACATTCATCCATCCATTCATCGCGGGGGCCAATCCCAGCTGGCATAGGGTGAAATGCCGGGTACACCCTGGGCAGATCACCAGTCCATCACAGGGACACACAAACACACACACACACACACACACACAACCATCCATTTAATTTGCCTAATCCTCACATCTGCACGTACGCACACACGGGAGAACATGAAAACTCCTGTTTCAAACAATTCTACTAATAATTTCTTTGTGAACTATGAAATAAACTTTTACTTTTACTTAATAAAATAAAAATATGACAAAAGAAGAAATGCCTCTTTAATGAAAGTAGTAGTAGTTAAGTATTTTAACATTTAAAATACAGTAGTCTCAACCATAAATAGCTAGTTTAATGGTGTTTTACAAACTTTAAAATATTCATCTACAAATATTAACTTCAGTGATCTGAACTCTCTTCAGTAACTCACATGGTTGCAGAGTGGAGGTTGGACAGCCTCATGTCGATGGCGTGTTTGGACGGAGAGAGGTCATCCACGGGGGAAATGAAACCGTCCACCTCCTCGTCCAAGTGGTCCAGGAAGCTGAGCATGCTGAGGTCAGGCCGGACGGTCACGGTGAACTGGGTCTTTGAGTCTCCGTCGTCCTCGGAGCCGTCCTCCTCTTCCTGCGGGAGGCAACGAGAGGTGAGTGGCGGCGCCTCAGACGCGCCGGTGCATGAGGGTCATGCATGCATGTGTTAGTCATCAGTGGTTATAAATCATCACAGCACAACGCTCGACGTTCGTGATTCATGTCAATACTCATTAGTATATAAAGATATATATATATATGGATGTAATGAGAGTGGTCGACGGGAGGACACACAGTCCACTGAACATCAAACTAGTGCATTTACACCAGCCATAAACATCTCATTAAACACACGGAGAGCATTTTGATTAAAGGTGAAAGTCACTTGCAGGATCATTGTGGTTCACTGCAACATGGGCCTTGATTTTGAAGCTTTGACCATCGCTTTCTCTCGTTATTACTGACGGAATGAGCCGGGAGCTGATTAATTCACAGCCTCACACGATCGTGTTGATCATTTTTCATTCTCCTAAACATGAACATGTGTACGTAACTTTAATCCAAATAAAAACGTCACTCAACTAACTTGAAATCTGAAATCAATCCCAGACATCGACCGACTGGACACAAGTTATTCAACAGAAACGATGACCAAAGCTGTTCAAATAAGACCCAGATTGACTCTTTGTTTCTCTACGTGTCTATGCTTTCATCAAGATTCAGACATCATGTCCTGTCAGCCACTGATTCAGAGTTTCTACAGATGC
This sequence comes from Solea solea, assembly GCF_958295425.1. Classification (NCBI taxonomy): domain Eukaryota; kingdom Metazoa; phylum Chordata; class Actinopteri; order Pleuronectiformes; family Soleidae; genus Solea; species Solea solea. The sequence continues at coordinate 2,914,644 of NC_081143.1, forward strand.
TGGTGGCAGGAAACAGGCAACTAACCAATCAACAGGCAGCAATCAGGCTCATTAGAGGAGTCCATGGTAATACAGTACATAAGGGTCAGGTGGAGGAGGGGGGAGCTGGCGACTGATTATTTGAAGCAGCAGCAGCTCTTCACCTTGATATCGTCGAAGAAGAGCGAGGTTTCGCCCTCGATAATGGGCGGAAGGAGGGGCCCTCTGCGCTTGCTGGAGGGAGAACCCTGTGGTGACGGTTAAGAAGGAGGCGTTAAGCCAGAGTACGCCACGCCCCCGTGCACTTCTCACCAACTCATCCTTCTTTAACAGCGGAACAACCTTTCCTCCAAAGAAGGTTTAAATGCCATCGACGCTAAAAAGGTGCGATTGACCCTGCAACTCACTGCAACCTTATTTGACTTAGATGATAAAAATGCTGAATAACTTCTGTTGTACAGAATAATCTACAGCACTGCTCCCCGCCTGCATGCTGGGGATTAGAGGTAGTCATTTAAATAATGTTGGTGCATCATGCAGATCAAATCTTACGTAATGAAAATGCCTATTGCATATACTGTGCACTTTTGTTTTTACACCTCACCCTCAAAATGTTCGCTGGACTTTTGTTTTCACCCATTTTTCCAGAATTGCTTTCAACATGTGGCAGTTATTTACAACTTGCTGCATGTTAAAATAGCATATTAACTATTTAAAATGAAGAAGTTTAATTTAGAAAAAAACACTGCAGTTGTTGAATTTGAATTTTGAACAGTATGAAACCTATTCACAATAACATTTAAAAAACTCTTCTGATTCTGTGGCTTCCTGCAACAGCGCGAGTGACATGACCATAATAACCACATGTTGGCTTTAACGTGCAACTGCTCAGCTTTCACAAACTGTTTCAGTAAACATCGCAGTGCACTTTCCACACAAACGTGTCGTCTGTGACACGGTCGGTGAAGGAGAGTTTTACCACGTTTGTTTTTGTTACACTTGCTGACCTCTCCTTGACTCCTCGCCTGTTCATGTTGTCACCTCCTATAAACACAGCCACTCGTGAGCTTCTTCACCAACACACATGACCAACCGAGCAACTAAAGCTGGACTTAGAGCTCACATCGATGGATAAACACGACTGTGGCACGACCCCGTGGCAGTTAAAGTTTTTTTTTTTTTAAAGTTTAATTTTATTAATCCCCTTAGGGAAAGTATTCCTCTGCATTTTGACCCATCCTAGAATTAGGAGCAGTGGGCTGCCACACTGAGTAGCGCCCGGGGAGCATTGTGAATTGGGTACCTTGCTCAGGGGTACCCAAAAAGTGGGGATTTGAACCGGTGACCTTCGGGTTACAAGTCAAGTTCCCTTTCCACTTGGCCACGGGCTGCCCAACAAGTTCTGAAAGCCACCACAGTGTCTGCAGTCGCGTGGACTCTGCTGCTGCTGCTGCTGCTGGATGATCAGCAGCAGCAGCACTAACAAAACAAAACAGCTGAGGAAGAGGATGAGGAAGGAGGTTTAGACGAGTTACTTACAATGACAGGGATGGTGGAGGCTCTGCACAGGATCTGCTTGACCAGGCGATATCTGTCATAAAGTGGTTTCATGATTTGCCTCTCGCTCTTGGTGACCTGAAGTCAGAAAAAACATCTTGTTAGCAGGGGATTGGTTTCTTTCCCCTGCAGCGAGGAGGTCATTAAACACAAAGCAGTGGGCAGGGACGGGGGTGACAGAAAGGTCGGCTGCATTTCCTGATGTACAACAATACCATTCGGGAGAGGACACAACACGATTACTGCAATTGGATTTGCTCGGACAAACAGAGAGCGCGTCACTTTGGTTCTGTTCTGGATCACGATCATACGCAGTAAACAAGATGTCAGTGCACTGTGTGTCTGTGTGTGTGTGTGTGTGTGTGTGTGTGTGGACGTGACTTACAGGTCGGCCGTGTATGCTCTCATAGTAGAGGAGCGCCTTCTGTAGCGCCACCTTCTCTGCTCCGATCTGCTCCCGTGTCATATCCTGTCAGGAAAGTGGAAAGGAAGTGAGTCTACATGTTTTTTTTTAAATGAAATCAGTTTTCTTGTCAGTTGCAAACATAGACTGTACAGAAGTGCACAGTTGAAGCTAACCAAGTAGTTAGAGAATACAGCGAGTAGACACCAGGGGGCGACTCGTCCACCAGGGGGAAATAAGCCGACTTAACTTCTCACTTGATTTACAGCGTCAGCTGTATATAACACCATATATGCCCTTAAACATCCTGAACACACTCACGCACGCCCTAACATTAACCCTGACCACAATCTAAATGTAAGCCAGGTCCTGAGCAGGTGACAAACACACACATGTACCTTGATGTCCTCGGGTCGGTTCACCTCCTCCCTCTTCTCCTGCAGCTTCTTCAGAATGGCCTCCAGCGTGGACTCCACCGGCGGCTTGGGCACCTTCTCCTGCTGAGGCTTCTTCTCCAGCTGAGAGCCGAAGCTTTTGGGCAGCGTGTTGCTGCGCTGACGGGTCAGAGGCGGCAGATCCTCCTCAGACTTCATCAGCTTGTGTTCTGTTCATGTTTTAGTAAAAAACTACACGTGAGCTTCACTGCTTTTAATTTCAATGATTGTGATTTTTGATTCGTCTTACCTTTGAGCTCCTTACGAAATCTGGCCAGTTCATTCACCCACCGCAGCACTTCCGGGTTTGCAACTTTATCACAGTGGGAGGGCTGTGTGGCAAGAAAACAAAGTACAGACAGAAAACACAGTAAAAATCTGATCTTCTTGTGACTGTCGCAGTAATAAACTGTTGCCTTTGGACATAAATGTGACGTATATCACAAATAAACAAGAGCAGAGATGGATTTTGTATATTAATGAATCTTCCCTCTCTCTTCAGACAATGAGTTCTTTCTCCTCATGATAAAGGAGCTGGTTTCACGTCTTACCCTGTATTTTCGCTCCTCTTCAAACCGCTCTTCAAATCTGTGGATCTTTTTCTTCAGGACGTGAATCCTCTTCGTGAGCTGAGCCGTCGTCAGCTCCTCTTTCTCGTCGTCGCACGAGCCGAGCGATGAACTTCGCCTGCGACTGCAAAGATGAAGCGACGTCGTTAGCGTCACCTTCTCTCTACTCCACAAACAACAACCACGTCCATAATAATAACGAGTGTCTTACCTGATGAAAGAATGCGCGTTTGGAGGCGAGGGAGGCACTTCAGTGTCGTCCAGGTACTGCTGGCTGTGTCCATAGGCGTAGAAGCGAGGCGACACCATCGGGTCGCTGTCTTCCTCCAGCAGCTGGCTGATCAGTCGTCCGCCGGCGTGAGGAGACAGACGAGCTTCCTCGCGGTCCATGCTCTCCCTCTGCAGCGATGAGTACGCTGGAACAGGTTCTGAGGAACACACACACACACACACACACACACAAATACACACTTTGAGTTAAAACGTGTCAAAGAGAAAAGTAAACACAAAGACACCAAGCAAACAATAACAAGCTCACCCTGGTACAGTCACAGCAAATACACCATTTTTTTTTTACTTTTATCATATTTATCTAGAACTGAAACAACTAATCGATGAATCGATTATTAATCGACAACTATTATGATAATCAATTAATGGGTTTGAAGCGTTTTTCATGATTAAAACAAGATTTCTGATTGTTTAAACTTCTTAAATGTGAATATTTTCTTCATTTCTTTGCTCTGAATGACAAAGAAATCATTCAAAGTGAATCATTTTGGTTTGATGAACACCGGTCAACATTTTTTTAGGTTTTCTGATATTTTATGGACCAAACGATGAATCGAGAAAATAATCGACAGATTAATCGATTTTGAAAATAATCGCTAGTTGCAGCTCTATATTTCTTTAAGTGGTGCTTGTTTTCCATAGATCTGCAGTGAGTGCTCGTCAGACATTATCTGGGATCCTCTGTGGTGCTGTAAAAAAAAAAAAATCACTGGACATGATAAAGCTGCTCTTTCTAAAATTGTGCAGGAAAAAAACCAACAACAACAACAACGACCTTCCTCTGAGGCTCAACAGTCCCAGATAAGAGTACGACACACACCCACACTCCCCTGGTTACAGCCTCTGCTCTGGCAATAATTATGTCTGGGGAAAACAGTCAAGCAGGAACCCCTGACAATGCCTGGGCTATTAATAAAAGCCGGGTTCTCTGTGGGATAATGTCAGTGCACAACTCATGTCAAGGAGGTACAATAAAGGAGTCTGAGATTTGGTTTCCACCCTGCACGGCGAGAGGCACGCCATGATGACAAGGCTGTTCAAGCACTTGTGCATGAGAGAGTTCATTGTTGTAATAAGGGGAATCACCGCAGGGAGGGCAAATGTGTGCAACTCGGCGAGAGACATAACGCTTCACATTTTCATGGAAAGAGGAGAGAAAGCATCGATATCTGGTGTCAACACACTCTAGAAACACGCTGCAGAGCGGCTACGGTGGGAGAAATCACGGGAGGACAAGAAAACACACTCTCAAGGAAACCAACTGTCAGTGTCAACACTCGCGGTAACAGAAAACATGCACACCCAGTCTCACGCAGCACATGCGTGTTGTTCTACGCCGCGGCGAGTCGGCGTGTACGGGAAGCGACGTGGCTCAAATTGCAGCTGGAACTCCTGCAGGTGCAGTACGTGCAGTTTATCAAGTAGCAGCTCGCAGGCATGTTTAAGCTCGTTCACAGCAGCAGGTGAAACTCTTCATCACACTCCATGTCTTCATTGTGAGGTTTATGATCTCCGTCAGACTGAGCAGTAACGCTCCACGACATTCTTAAATGAATCCGTTAAATCAACTGCTCACTGACGGCTGAGGATTAACTGGACTCATGAAACAGAAAACATGCCAGTGTCTCTAAAGGTTGGTGTGTGTGTGTGTGTGTGTGTGTGAGACACTCAGCCGCAGTGTTCCAGACCATTCAAGCATGTTGCCATGCAGAAGAGAAGGTCATTTAGACAGGCCCTTCTTTCTTTGTGATGTAACATAACACTTAACATTAAAGGTTGACTGATTTATCAGCCTGATTTTCTTTCCATAACAGGCTACTTTTATTCGAATTCATCATGTTATGTGTAAGAGTGAAAGACCTGTTCAATTAATGTGTAGGATAAGCAATGTTGTGCAGAATTTGTGTTACATATTATGAGACGGGGGAAAATCTAACAAGCACACAAACAAAATTACATTTCTGCAACATATATCGGTCATTAGCTCCTCTATAGCAAACCTCACACCACAAACTCCACTTACCATCACAACAACTCGAATGGAAAATGGATTTAAAGTCAAGGAAAGGGGTGTTATAGTATGAAGAATCTGGAAGAACAAAGGGGAGAAGAGAAAGATAAGACTAAGATGAAGGAGTGTCACATTAAAGCGATGAATCACAATCCCATCACACTAACTCATGTCTAACGTGTCCATGTCCATTCTGTGTCTCTCCGGCACCTCTGTTGGACAGACGAGGCCAGAGCAGCAGCAAGTGTCAGGTCACCAACGATAGATATTGGCACAAATTGTACTGGCACAATGTTCTCACAGCCCTGATGCGCTCATCCGACTGTTTATAGTACAGTGGGCAAACATCCAGTAGCTCTGCTTACAAACCACTGTACTGTACTTTTTATTAAATGCTGATCAATTCTGGCTATTTTTGCCTGGGAATAAAATCACTATTTTGCTTTATTTTCTGAGACGTTACCAGCGAAGAGAGAATCACAAGTTCACTCTCAAGTACATGTTAACAGTTGCAGCTCGTGCTTTAAGCCCCGCTCATGAGGAGATACTGCGCATGTGAGCGTCCCTGTGGCGTCATTGCTGCCATGAACTGAGCTACAGTATGTGTCCAGGACAGAATGTGCAGGAAGGAGGTTTAAGAAGCGACACCAAGAAGCATATTTTGATGTTAATATAAAAAAGAAACTGGAGGGGTAGACTTAATAAACAAACAATCCACCTCTTCTACATCCTCCCTAAATGTAAACAACATTTAAATGATGAGTAAACACAGTGAGAGACACTTTATACTGAACTCAAACACAATGCAACACACCAGAGTAACACTTTATGCAATATTCTACACAACGAATACTGCAACATCACCAAGACCTCTGCATCACCTTTGGCCACTAGAGAGCTCCACAAAGCATCTGACGGCATGAGAATGCTTCAAACACGAGGCTGCTGAAGCTGGGAGATTTATTGCATGAAACAATGTTGCTCTGTCTGCTACATCAAACAGGAAAGAGAAGTGTGGGGGTGGGAACGAGGACCAGTGTTTGCAGCAGGAGAGGAGTCGGCGCTTGCTGCAGCGTGTCCCTACACTACTGTATTTGACCGCACTAATCAACCTGTTGGTTATCATTCCAGTACAGTTCGGAGAAAGCGTCTTGGCTTTCTCTGCTCAGAAAAGAAATCTCCACCTACTTCCTCAGTGTTGCAATATCATAAGAAAACAATCACCGTCTCAGCACACAGCGATTGTGCAAAAAAAATAAAAAAAAATCATTTCTGCACAAAAGCCAGCGCAGCTAAAGCAAACAAATTAATAATAACAACCTCAAAAGGAGGTCTGACAGCAAAAAGGGAGTTGGAGTAGAATATCAATAATGCAATGCTTGTTGGCCAGTTCTGAACAACTCTGTTAAGTTGCATTTAAATTTGACCTGGTTCAAAGCTGGTATTGACTGCACGTGCACACATGCATCACTGTCACTAAGTTTGAACTGACTTTTTAAAAATGGAAAAAACATCAAATGAATGCCAGAGCATATATATATATATATATATATATATATATATATATGTGTCAGGTCATTATCAACATGTGCCCTAAGCGCTTCAGCCTTAGACTGGGAAGTACAGCAGCAGTGGAGTCTGCAAACAACTCAGTCACACAAATTGCCAAATGAGTGTCACTCACATCCTAATTAGATGGGCACTGTTCACTTCTTGTACAAAACCACAGGAGAAGCCACAACCACAGATGAACTAAGGACTCAATGTTCTCATGTGGTTTCTCGGGACGAGCCCATACAATACACACGGCATCACAATGAACCGACACTGCAGAAAAAGTTACATTTAACACAATCTGTAAACCCTAAATATGCTGCAAATGTTTTGAAATGGTTGGTTATAGCTAGATGATAAATGCATCAGCACACAAGTCGTATAAGCAGATAAGTTGTTTCAATTTAAGTAAAAGACTATTAATCGAAATGTGTACGGTTGCAGTTAAAAACTCGCAAAAGGCACTATTTCATAATTATGTTTCTTCTTCTGTTAATTCTTCTATTATCTATGTAAACATACACAACATAGGTTGGGACAATGAATATCTTTATGTTTACGTCTTTTTTAGGAATAGAATTAGTCATTTTTTGCATTATCTGCGCCAATTTGGGTGCCTTGCTCAGGGGCACCACAGCCCTTAACCCTGGAGCCCAATTCCTTTCCTTCTTGGTCACGGGCGACCCTCTTGTACTGTATACTGAGAGGTTAATGTTCTGAATCATCCTTCATTCAGTCACACAAACTGCAAAAATAAGTGACACATCCTGGTCAAATCCCCACCGTTTGCTTCCTAAATAAAGCCACAGGAGAAGCCACGACCTCAAATGAATTAAGGACTCAAGGATTTCATGTGGTTTCCAACAACAACAACAACAACAACAACAACAAATGTACTGCACTGCAGTGCTGCCTTGTCTTGCCAGCCGAGCACAAACACACAGATCCAGGCATCTCTTCCACATATTAGTGGCTAGAACTTAAGAGGATCCTTTTTTTTCCAAATAAATCTTGCAGGAGAAGCAAAAAAAAAAGAGTTGCATCAGGAGGAAGGAGAGGAGGAGCAAAGGGTGTGCAGCTGCTTCTCACACAGCCATGTGCAGAGCAGGGTGGTGGAGGGTGTGTGCATGTGTGTGTGTGTGTGTGTGCATTCCTGATAGTAGTAATACATATGTATATGTTAAATCGCTGCAAGCAAACAACATTGAAGACGGCAGCTTCAGTCTCACCTCCCCAGTTGTCAGTCTCCTCGGTCAGTGTCGTCAGGTCCAGGCGAGGAACATCCTCACAGCTCGACCTCTCGCAGTCCGAGTCTCGAGCCTCTCCTCCTCCTCCTCCTCCTCCACCACCTACACCTCCACTGACCCTCCCCGTGTCACAAGTGACAGGCGAGTCCTGGATCTTCATCCTTAGCGTCTGGACAACCATGAGAGAAAAGAAAACAGCTCTCAACAATGACGGGCAGCCCGTCGACACACTCTTTAAGTTGAGTCACACACTCGCTCCCATTGGCCCCGCCCTCACAGAGGAGGCCGCTCCCTGCTCGCCATTGGCCGCCGTGTCTGGTCAAAACATCCGCCCATCTGTGTGTGGGAGAACAAGGGAGCGGTGGCTCCGCCCACCATTCCTCAACCCCTCCCTTGCTCCCTCCCGCCCGCTTATTTTCCTCTCCCTACTTCCGACGGAAGCCCGCCACGCTCGCGCTCTTGACTGACAGACGTGTTCGACCAGACCCTGCCATGGCCCCCACCCGCGAGTGGAGCTGGACGTGTTTGCTCCACAGAAACGAGAGAGGAGAGAAGGGAGGGAGGGGAGGGGACGGGGGACGGGGGAAGGAGAGACAGAAAGACAACGAGGACATAAAAAAAAAAACCAGACACGTGAGGCAGTACACGTAGGCTCACTGACACACACACACACTCTGTGTTAAACTGTGGAATTACAACTCTTCACACTCAGTCAGTCCTGGCACCAACAACAAGAGACTTTTGTAAATAAAATACAGTGATTTAACAAAAAAATAGACAGGATTAGTACACAGACATTAGACTACTGTTTCAAAATGAACCAATTACAGTCAGTAAATGGTTAAAAAGTAAAAATACATAGACTGTTTCGATCTAAATGCACTATGAAATGACAACTATTCTATCTTCTAACATAATGAATCAGTTTCATGGAGCTGCTGTTATGCTATTACATCGCCTCACTCTCTCATCACTCGTTCAAGATACAGTATGTAACGTAGCGTTAGCATTTAATTATCTAAAAACAAAGAGGCTTATGTTCAATATTTTGTTGTTTCCACCACCCTTTAAATCCATAGAAATACACAATTCTACTCAACTTAATGGACCATTTTAATTTTATCTGCTCAACCCGTGTCTGCTTTAAGCTCTGGGGCGAAAAAAACTCTATGAAATGTGAACATGAGGAAAAATTTTTTTGGTTCTACAAGTTAGCCTTTATTTTATTGTGTGCATTTGTCATAAATGCCTCATCAATGTCATTTGCTGTGCCCTGTGAAGCCTAACAAGGAACCCACATGAGACAAGACAGCAATCCCAATCCTGGTGCCATCAAACTTGGTGTTGTAAAAATCAATTAACGGATATAAAGTTAAAAAACACACACAAATACACTGACATACAGACCAATATGTCTTGCATTTCTCATACAAACACATCCAGAGTTGGCACTGCACACACTGGTGCACTAAATAAGTCACCGGCCTGTTGGACAGTTGTACGTTCCTTACATTTATAGATAGACTAGCACTATAAACCACTTGATGTTCCATCTTATAATGTCCTGTATGCTGAAGCTGCCGTGCCGTGATTTCCTTCTCGCGTTGGCTTCACACTCCCGATAATGACTCTCACAAGACTTGCTATGTGCAATAAAACAAACACTTTAACACAAGCACCAAAGCAGTAGTCACTTCAACCATTTTGGTCCCAGAAGATCTTTGAAACGGATGGTCCCTATTTCCTGGTGAGAAAATGGACTTTTAGACTGTTTGCGACTCCCACTTGTCCCATTTCCTACACTTAATTTACAGCAGCATGTATCTCATCCGGTTCTTTGTGTTGGTAGAAGTTTTCTCTAGATGGAAAAAGACTACTGTCATCAACTTATGGATACACATCGGATTTACTGTATGTCCAATCTGGGAGCACAAACCAACGGAATGAGTATTAGGGCCAACAAAAACATGAATTCTTTTTCTCAGAATTTTGGCATTAAAGTCAGAATTCTGACCCTAATCAGCTTTGTGTTAACGTAATCAAACATTACAATAACACCCAACGTGCACCAGCTTCTCCTCTCTCCCCTTCCATCTCAAACTTTTTCTGCGTTTTGTGCGTTCATGGTGAAGCAGCATGGCTGAGTTCTTCACTGGGTGTCCCTGAATTTCTTTCCAAGGGGTTCCATTTCCTCTGTCTGGGCGTGGGACCAGGCTATTTTTAGGAAAAACACGCTGCTACTAAACCTCATGAATGTCAAAGGCGACTTACAGGAAGGAGTGCGCTTCAGTGTGGTCACAGCAGCCTTTGATTGGTGTTTTTGTAAATGATGCAAACTTGTTGTTGTTAGTCTGTGTGTGTTCTTGTGCTGAAGCTAAAAACAGAGAGTTATCAAGTCTCATCAGCTGCTGCTGCTGCTCGGGAAATCACTGATGTGATCAGAGGAAAGTGCAATCTGTTACCAGCTAATGGCAGAAATTTCCCCTGAGTAGCACTGACCATCACTGAGACCCCACTCAGCCGCTCCATGAACAAGAACATACCGCACCAGTTTACCGTGTCAACAATTAAGAGCTCCTTATACCACAGACCCACATACACACACATGTAATCCTTCACATAACAACACCATGGGAATAACAGGTGCAGCTCAATCAGCCTCCAGAACCAGTGCACACACATAAACAAAACTCTCAAATACGTCCATCACTTTGTGTGGATGAACCAAATGACTCATGTAGTTAAACTTGCTGAACACGTGGACATGGTTAGCATGTCTTTGTGGGAAAATATCACCACGTACTATATATTATAGTGATCTTTGGTGGTTTATGCCATCTGAATATGATTTTTAAACTGCTGTTTATTCTCTATTGTAACGTGCCCTCAACTGCAGGAAATTCAGGCTGCAGACATCGTGGCACTTTCAAGTGTTTTATTGGACACCACAACTGGGAAAGTGCTGCTGTCACAGCCACAACTCACGCTGAAATAACAATAATCCACCATAGATCCAAGGATGCTCCGTGTGTGTCTCACACACACACACACACACACACACTACTGTTTCTAAGGTAGGGTAGGAACTTAATGTAAGTAATAATGACCTTAACTGTGATTAGATACTGGTGTTGTGCCAATTTGCACCTTATCCTATACAGACAGTGCATAAGATAAGTAAGACTACTTAGATAAGACTATCTGCATAAGTACACATATTCAGATAGTCACCGTGTGATTTAAGTATGGATGCAGCCCTTGATCACATGTTGCCCCTTTAATCACAGTTGAGGTCGTCGATTTGATTTCTGACACTTTTCACATGTAAATGAACCAAACATGGCGATCTGATAGAAGATCACACGGGTTGTTTCCTCACTTTTACTCTCGTCTGTCTGTGCTTCTCTTAGAATCTCAATCCGCTCTTCACTGAGCCATCGTCAGTGTGGAGAGAACAATGTGTCATCACTTGAAGATGCTCACAGAGACAAAATCACGGAGGATTAACAGGAGCGGCGCAGATGTTACAGTTCACTGTAAATGTCTCCTTGTAATGCCAGCATAGGTACACACACACACACGCACACACACACACACACACACACACACACTGTTCTGTGGATAATCAACCGCTGAATTTACTTAAACAGCCGTGATTGCATCATCGTGAGAGGTCCAGCTGTTGTGTGTGTGTGTGTGTGTGGTTGGGGGAGCTGTATTAGACAATGATTAAGCCATGTATGGACAGCTTATACACAGTGTACAAGCAAACACATGGAGGAATTCAAGGGGCATTTTGCTGAGAAGGCAGACAACACTGGACACACCCATGCATGCATGTGAGCACACGCACACACACACACACACACACACACGCACACACACGTGTGGTCTACTCTCTCCTTTCAAAACACACACACAAACTGAAGTCATGTCAATAGACTATCAGTCGTCGCAGACAGTAAATACTAATGTGTGTTTGTTTCCATTGTCTCAACATAAAGAGCAACAGTTTGACCTGCATACAACCTCAAAATAATGTCTCCAAGATTATTTTGATGGTGACATGAGCTTATAGAAGGGTGAATGTCACCTCTGTCAAAGCCTGAGCAGGTCTGCATCGCCTGCATTGAAACTATGTTACTTCCAGTTTCGTGGGCAGTGCCACAAAAAGAACTATAACATTCTACTTCATCGCATAAGCCACAGCACCGCTTCTTTTTTTTCCCCACAGCTAGTTTTAGTTTCTAATATCTTGAAAAATAAAAGATTGTAATCATATTTGTGTAAAATGCTGTACACAATAATATAATAATATAATATCTTACAACAATTGTAACAAACAATACCGTTTACCAATGTTTACACTGTGTTACTTTAAAAACCTCACTATCTATTTTCTTGTGTTGTAGACACAAGTTGTCTTTGTTACTAATTTACAGACACCAAATATACAACAAGACACACTTACATATTGTGACACACTTTAATGGCGCATTTCCACTGACTCTACTCGCCTCGCCTTCGCACGGCACGGTTTAAGTAGCGTTTCCACTAGCCTAGTACCTGGTACCAGGTACTATTTTTAGTAGTCCCGTCACAGGAAGAGACCTCCCACACACAAATCACACCAAACAGCGCTGAACTGTAGATCACTTAAAACTACTTAACAATCCTAGCAACGTGGGTTAATCTCCAACAACTACAGAAGTGTGGTGTAAAGTCACTAGTCACTTGTGTGTGTGTGTGTGTGTGTGTGTGTGGGTGGGTTTGTGTCGTGTATAAAACAAAGTCACCGCAGTTTCACTCAGCTGTGCAGTGATGACTCCGCCCACGTTAAGTAGGTACTTTTTTGTAGTGAAGATGCAACCTAATCGTGTCATGTCGTGCCGAGGCGAGGCGAGTAGAGTAGAGCCGGTGGAAATGCGCCCATAAGTGTGTGTGTGTGTGTGTATGTGTGTTAACAAAGTGTGTCATTATTTATTTGTCTGTTGATTATTTTGTAAGGGATACATTGTTACTTATGTTACCACTGGACTATTTTATCATGATTGAGTCTATTGAGCAGTGACAAAATGTGTCCTATGTGCAACATGAACAAGAGCGGGGAGAGAAACAAAATAGAGTGTTTCCCAATCCTGGTCATTATGGAGCCACTGCCTGCTACAACACACCTGATGCAAATGAATGGCTAATTATCAGGTGTTTGCAGCAGAGCTTGATGACGAGCTGACCATTTGAACCAGGTGTGTTGGAGCAGGGCAACATCTAAAACAGGGCAGTGGGCCCCTGAGGACCAGGACTGAGAAACACTATACTAACTGAGACTATTTTGAACCAGGCGTCAAGGTTTACAGCTAAAATAAATTGGGTCGGAATCTTCAAAGTCGGTTTCCACTGGGAAACAAAATATACGTGTTTGTTCTGTGTGAACTGCTATGCCATCAGTGATTGTGTCAATGTAAGCTATAGAACATCAGCGAGGAGGAAGGACATCATACTGCTACTGCTACTAAACTACTTTTCTGAATTAACAGAAGGAGAGCTCACAGAGGCATGATGAAATCTTTACTTTCAGTCTCACTGAGCAGTGGAACCATGGTTCTGCTTGACTGGTGTGAACGTGTGCTAGTTTGCCGAGTGCACACCAGGGTTCTAAGTTCTGTTCAGAACCCTGGTGTGCTCTCTGCAAACACTTGGTGCTTTCCGGTGTGACAGTGGTATCAGAGAGAGACTCATAGGAAGAGGATCCATTAACGCTATCTTACCTGTGGAGGAGAACGGCGGTCCCCTCTTCTTGAAATGTCATTCCTGGAAAAGCAAGACAGTTTTACCACTTTTATTTATTGATTGATTTTAGTAAATAATTATTAACTGACCATTACAGTAGATTCTGTCAAAGCGAGTGCAAGACAGAGGTTTATCTCACAGGAAACCGCTGCTTATTCATACTGTGTATGTCTGCTGTCTTTATCAGATAATGCGTGTAGAACCTGATAATGTAATAACTTCCCGATAATGTAATAAAGTGCATTTCCCAATAATGTAATACACTTTTGACCAATAATGTAATAAAGTATTACATTAACAGGAGGTTATTACATTATCAGGTTAGCCTTCATTTCGCAGGTCCTGATAATGTAATAATTCCCCAATATTGTAATAATTTAACAGCAGAACACCCGTTACTTGGGTTCAAGTGGTGATACTGTGTAAGTAACGCAAGCTCGAGAGCTCTAGCGCCACCCACAGGACAAAGTTGGACATGCATGTATGTACATTAACTTTTGACTTGTTCATCTGTTTTTCACAAACGATGTATCACTGGAACCTTTGGGCCAAGCCGAGTTCAACGCATCCTTAATGTTTTTTCGGCCATATTGGATTTTCTGCCATCTTTGATTTGATTCATAACCTTTCAAAGGCTTCTCTCGTCACACATTTGATGTAATCTTCTCAAAACATCGTTCAGATGATCTTCAGAACATGCCACACAAATGCATTCAACATCTTGAAATTCAAAGGCACTTGGCCGTGGTCACAAGCCATGCTCTCATCCAATGACAATGCTTGGTAAAGAGTTCTTTCAGTCTTAGAGCCAGACCACTGTTATGACCAGATTGTTTGTATAACTTCATCATACTTATTGTGCATTCGTCTGCTGAATTCAATCCCAGACTGTCAGACAATGAATCTCTTATATGAATCCATGGTAAGAAAGAGCTGGCTAGGTACTTGAAGAGTTCAGAGACCCTATTAATTGTTGCCGGCATGCACATATCCATTTCAAGGGTGTACTTGATAATTAGTCGCCACATTTCATCAGGAAGTGTTGAAGGAGGTTATGGAGTAACAGCAGGGGATGGAGTAACATCAGGTGATGGAGTTACAGCAGGTGATGGAGTTACAGGAGGTGATGGAGTAACAGCAGGTGATGGAGTTACAGGAGGTGATGGAGTTACAGCAGGTGATGGAGTAACAGCAGGTGATGGAGTTACAGGAGGTGATGGAGTTACAGCAGGCGATGGAGTAACATCAGGTGATGGAGTTACAGCAGGTGATGGAGTAACATCAGGTGATGGAGTTACAGGAGGTGATGGAGTTACAGCAGGTGATGGAGTTACAGCAGGTGATGGAGTAACATCAGGTGATGGAGTTACAGGAGGTGATGGAGTAACAGCAGGTGATGGAGTTACAGGAGGTGATGGAGTTACAGGAGGTGATGGACTTACAGCAGGTGATGGAGTAACATCAGGTGATGGAGTTACAGGAGGTGATGGAGTAACAGCAGGTGATGGACTTACAGGAGGTGATGGAGTTACAGCAGGTGATGGAGTTACAGGAGGTGATGGAGTAACAGGGTTGAAAAGATTGTAACAATTCTCTTGATATTCAGGAATATCCAGATCCAGCGTTCACTTCAAGTTCATGTGTTGGACTCGATTCAACACGTCTTCTAGATGTGATCCTGTGAGACTCCTCCTCCTGAATGCCTTTAATGTATTGACTAATTGGGCCATCTAAGCTGACATAATGATCTCCATGACCCTCGGCTATATGACCAATTACTAAAGTGGTCCTCGCTATATTCTCCAGATGGTGAGACAACTGAGGAAGCATCCACAGCAAGAGTAGAAACAACCAAAAACTGAACTTGGAAAATTTGAGCAGCTCGCTGGAGAGTGATGTGATCTCCATAAGTTCCCAACTCACCCATGATATTAATGTAGTCATCCCAGTTTTGCACAGTAACAAAGTTTAACAAAGGTGTGCCATCAAGACCAAAAGGATTTGCCACCAAATCAGATACAATTTCCTGTCTAAGAGTTGTGGATGACCTAAAGATTCCGAAGCTTGCTAACTGGTCAGCCATAGCTGCACATTGACAATTGCCATCTGGGAGAGAATCAAAAGCTACTGTCATTCCAGAAGAAACAAATGAATGAATCTGAGTGACTTTTTGCAATTAGAAAAAGCTTTCTTTTCGCATTAGCTGACTGATTCAGAGTTCTTTTTTCTTTACTACGGGTGACACTAGTTACATTAGCTACTGAAAACCATTTCTGCTCAGGGACAGAGGATTCTGACATTTGATACTGGACCTTGTATTTGGAGCGTTTCAGATTTCTCTTGATGATCAAAGATGGCAGAAAATCCAATATGGCCGAAAAAAACATTAAGGATGCCTTGAACTCGGCTTGGCCCAAGGGTTCCAGTGATACATCGTTTGTGAAAAACAGATGAACAAGTCAAAAGTTAATGTACATACATGCATGTCCAACTTTGTCCTGTTTGTGGCGCTAGAGCTCTCGAGCTTGCCTTGCTTACACAGTATCACCACTTGAACCCAAGTAACGGGTGGTCTGCTGTTAAATTATTACAATATTGGGGAATTATTACATTATCAGGACTAACCTGTAATAACCTCCTGTTAATGTAATACTTTATTACATTATTGGTCAAAAGTGTATTACATTATCGGGAAGTTATTACATTATTAGGTTTTATTACATTATCAGGTTTTATTACATTATCAGGTTTTATTACATTATCAGGTTCAACACACGTGTGTTATAAACAGCACATTATGCCTCACACCACACAGACATTTAAAACATTTAATTACCAATGTCCACCACATCACATCACATCACACATTACACACAAGAGATTAAGTTAAGAAAGTTACCCTTTCTGAAATGTATCCATGTGTTTTGCTCCAGGTCGTCTGTCCACACACTCTCTTACCTGGAAAAGATGCAAACATTTGAAATGTTAATAATCTATAAAGCTGACTTAGGACAAGTTTCAAAAATGGATGTAGGTGTATGAAGTACTTTGTGTTATATTTGTATGAGAAGTTATTTAGCATTTTTTGACATTGTAATATCAACATGTATCAGCAGGTTAATCTTGGTTTACAGACTCACAAGTATGCCAATAATAGGTCAAAAATATTACAGGTAGTTTCTCATTAAAAATAAGTAATGTGCTAAATAAAACTGTGCCAGTTTCGAGGCACTTCAGTCCACATTAAAGTGGTAAATTGACCAATTGACATTCACAGGCAACCACACGGCTGTCATGGATTAAAACAAAGGACATTTAGAAGCTGCAGAGGAGGGAAGAAAGATGCAGTGTATGAACTTGGATGTGTATAAACAAATCTTTTATAAAAAGCTTTGAGATCCTGAAGACCTTTGATCACATTCACACAGAGTCAGACACTCAGCACAATACTTAGCTGGCCATTCAGATCACATACATGTGTGTGTGTGTCATTGCATGTCATCTTATATGTTACATAAAGGCTTGGCACAGGGAGCAAAGGATAAATAAAAAGCTCAAGCAATCTAGATTATCTTCCCGAACAAATCTATTTCCACCAGTCAAAAACAGAGCACCACACAGCTGATCTTTACATTAGCTTGAATCATGAGAATAATAATCCATCTGCTTGCATGCAGCTCAAGTGCCCACAGAAGTCGGTTCATGTGTGACAAGCATCGCCACACGTGTCCTTGTCACATTGTCATTGTTTAGAAACGCTCTGCAGTAACACACACTGATGATGGAGGTTATTTTACAGACTATATTTCTTTATTGTTAATTGGTTTAGACATTTTTTGTTTGGTTTGGACTTAAACTGATTGGAAACATGTCCATCACAACAGCACCAACACCACACATATTCTTTCTACACTGCTAGATCAAAGTAAAAGCAGAGGAATACACACCGAGTGCTAATAACAAAACCATGTTTTCCCCTGAAATCTAACTACGAAGAATACAAATGTTTTTCTACACAACATTCAGTTCATTCAACAATAGATACCCACCTTACTGAATGAAAAAAGTGGTTAAAAACTTTCATTCTTTTTAGATTAAAAGGATAAACAGCACAGGAGGACACATCTGTTACCACAAGGCGGTACATTTAACTCATTGAATGAAAATATATCATTTTTTTAATAGAAAATCTATTGAGAAGCTGTGTTGAGTTTAAAATAACCTGGATGGAGAGTTTGGTTCATTTATCTATTAAAAAGAACACCAGCAGAATCAAGACCACCTCATTGTCATGTGCAGCAGATCCATTTTAGAGGCACTTACCTCTTTAAGCGTAATGCAGTGGGTATATGCAGGATCTTAACCACGGGTAAACCTGTCTTTCTGTTTTTACCTCTTGTGACTCTCGTAATAATAATAATAATAATTATGTGCGCGTTAACACAACAGAGGAAAGAACCTCGCAGAGCACTGACAATGTGACAGTGTTTCATGTACTTTTATCTTTCGCATCTTTCTCCGCAGCAGCTGAATACTGTTAGATCACTGTTTGAACGATGGAAGCAGTGATCGGGCTTGCATCGTTCACGTGATGTCACAATTCCAAAACTCCACTAGACTGCCAAACTTCGCCAGGGTGTCATGTTTTACAGCGCAGATGAAAACCTGCATCTACTGCAGAGTCACCTGACCTCAGAGACCTCAGTCTCATCATGTTCTGCCTTCAGTGTCTTCTGTAGCAACATAATCTAGTCAAACCCAGATATTCAAGACTAACAATATCGTAAAGTCGACATTAAAGGTGGACTTTAGTGAAACGGAATAATTGCTTGACAGGATCCAAATGCCAATTGCTTGTAGACTTAAAGACTTGAGACACTTGCAGACTTAAGTAACCATGACAACCGCTGAAAGGGCTTGTTGCTCTCTGGTGGCTCGTCTTCTTTAGTGGATAAAAGCTGCAGATAATTGCACAGTCATGGATGGCCCTTACAGCCGCACTGCTTCGAGGAAAAAGTGGTTCACAATGACTGCGGCGTGCTGCATATTACAACCCTCTGTACAGTGACAATAGCAGGGAGCATTTACGCAGCTGCACAGCTTCCTGTCATCCTCCGACTTAGCTTCCATTTAACGATTCCTGTGAAGTGCAACAGGCTATTATTTGCAGAAACAGTGATGATGGGGGTTGAGCGGAATGCTTTGAAAGTCTTTCTACATTACAGGTGCGTGAGTGGAGCGTGAACACTGTGATGCTTGGGGTTCGATGAAAGCCCTTCATATTTATATGTGACACGTTAAAAACCTGCGTTATTGAGGTTAAGACGAGGAAGAAAGAGATGGTGTGACTCACAGTGTGAACATCCTTGTTGTCAGTGAGCTGCACCAGTGTAGGGTTCTGTTTTGGCTTCCTGGGTTTGGGGGTTTGACCCGTGTGACCTCCGCGTGAGTCCGCGCTGCTGCCGACCGTGTTCTCCCCCACGCTTCCAGAATGTCTTCCACTGCTGGATGGGATGTTCTCCTTGTTGGTGTCCGACCTGACGGACACAGCCCTGAAAGAAAAGGATGAGGAAGTTAAGTTAAGTGTGGTCTGTCGTTAAGTGTGGTCTGTTGTTAAGTGTGGTCTGTCATGGTGAAACACGACAGGAAACTAAATGCCAAGGTCACCGCAGCACCTCATTTACTTATACCTTCTCCGCTACAGTGCTGTTTAGTTTCTGCGCTAATTCTATTTACCGTCTTATTTACTGTCCACGCTCATATTGACATTTCGTGGTGTCTTAGAACTCATGCACTCGTCTAATCCATGTGACACTGATCTCTTTGACTTCACCAGGTCTCTCCATCAACAAGGATTAGCTTGGAGCTACAATGACTCCGGTTGTTATGATTGTGCTAAGTCTCAGTGGACAAGCTTACAATGTCAAATGAAACCTTACAAATGCTCTTGTTTCCAAAACAGCACCTGGTGGAAAGAGCACTGGACGTTAAATCATTCCATTTTATTTATGTTGAGTAAATGTAATCAAATTGCCTTACAAGACTCCTGTAAACAGATCATTCCTCTCCTCCCCGTGTATGTGGGAGTCATGATGGACAGACATATAAAGACGATTCATTAAAAAACACCACAACTGTCTTTGTATTACACACATTTCTCCCTTCTATGTAAAAAAAAAAAAGGTGTGAGACTTTGATGTGTAACGTGTGCAATTTCCCTTTGATGTATTATTATTATCATCATGTGTGGCACGACTCAACGTGGGTGAAAAGGTCATGAGTCATGAATAAAAGGTGTTTTCAAACGACAGTCACAGGTATACAGCACATTGTTGAGGGGTAAACTAACACGTTGCTTATAGAAATACTTGTAATGTCTGTTTCTTGAAATATAAAAGAATAAAGTTGTTCCTTATAATAAAACTATTCAAATTCAATTGTGGAAACTTGACCGTTCTTTAGTGTTTTCATGTTCATTTTCCGGCTGTGAATGAGTACAGTAAAAAATACTGCAGTTCCTGTGTGTCGAAAATTAAGTCATAGTTAGAATAACAGTGAAAGTGATGCATAGAGAGAGGATTAATATAAATGTGTTTAGGTTATCATGTCACATCACCAAGTTTAACCTAAAAATGGTCCATTCCTGCTTTTGTAACTTTTAAAAAAATAAAGAAATGCCTGTGACACGTCTAGATCTATACACATCTTATTCTACAGACTGAAGAGACCATCTTTGTTTCTCACAGATCTGCACAAATCATAATCATCGCACACATTTACATTTTTATTCAAACTCCTGAAGTAAGCCTCTCTGTATTCCTTCGCCCGTTAAGATCTTGTGTCACGTTACAACTTTCCAGGAAGTACAGGAAGTCTCATCCTGGTGCTACAGCTGTATACACATGAACACTACCCCAATCAGGTCTGATAGTTTTGCCTGACAGAGCCTGTTTTCAGATGAAGGATGAAACATACAAATAATGTTGATGGTATTATTATAATAATAATAATAATAATAAAAGCAGCGTTAATGACACAAATGGAGATAACACATGACGAGATTGAACTAAATCTGGTGCCACCAACTGCTGAAAAAGTACCTGTCTCTTTCTCGATGTCTCAGATACTCCTCCTCCTCCTCCTGCTCCTCCTTCTCCTCCTCCTCCTGCTGCTGCTGCTGCTGGTCTCTCTGGTGTCGACGTCTCTGTCGCGCAGTTGGCGTCACCTTTGGAGATGTCCTACGTGGGGTCAACTCACACTCCTCCGAACCTTGATCCCCTAAAGGGTTAATATTAAACAGGTGCTGCTCCACTGCTGAGCGTATCGTCCTGTCCAGAAAACTGCAGGAGATAAAAAGACAGGGACACAAATGTATCCATTTAAGCTCCGATAACAGAGTATTTGATTTTCTTCTGAGCAAACTGTAGTTAAAGTGTAACCTGATTAACTACAAGAGCAACGTGACATCACTTACTTCACCACATCTGGAGTGCAGCAGACAGGAGAGAGGTGGTCACTGAAAGAAAGACACCAGGGGAAGGTGAGTTAATGCAATTGAGACAGGTGGTCACAACAGGTCACTGAGCAACGCTGGAAATCCCCCAGGCTCTGAATCTGGCCCTTGGTGATCAAGGCATCTAGTGTGCATGAGTGTGTGTTGACTTCAGCTGTGTTCACAGCATAAGTGCGTCCTCAGAGAGCGAAGGCACCAGCTGATGTGGCAATTGAATATTATGGTTACTTGAATTTCCTACGTGCTCTCTCTCTCTCTCTCTCTCTTAGCGCAAACACCTACACGGCACATCTTTGCGGCAGCGATAAAGAATATCACATAAATCTTTGTGCGTCCTTTCCTCCGAGGCACTTAAAAAATGTGATGTACAGTTTTAAAGGTTAGAAAAACAGCATCAAAGAGATTTTAACCAACCTGAGGAAGTGCTGCTTTCATTACTCATCCAAGCGACCATCCAATGTGGTATATTGTAAGCATCTCAGCATTCTCTCTCTTTAAATATCCTATAGACCCTTATTTTGAAATGTCTTAATTTATTCAACCCATTATTAAACCAGGTGAGTCAATTGACACGTGTCTTGCGACGGGCACGAGTAAGCGCAGTGCCAAGTTTGACATTGTTTGGATAAGTAACGCAAAAGATATTGTTAAATATAATGTTAAATGTATCAGTAAAAGAAGCACACAGTGGCTTTCACCGCTCTACTGTAGCCACTCCCCCTCTCACTCACACAGCACTGTGGGCTACCTGAGAGGATAAGTGGGCCTTTTGGCAGAGTGCAAGATGTGTGGGTGATTATTATGTCTGAGCTCAACAATAAACACTCCCTGAATGTGGTGTGTCTGCATTAAAATGAGTCAGCGGATTTTACTCAATGCAGTTTACGTGCATTACAATGAGTCAGCTGATTTTGCAACAACACGCCAACAAACACAGGTATGCAGTGGCTATTCAAAACTACGTAAAACATGATGTGCAACAAACTGACACTTGCAACAAATGACAATTCCGACTGCAAGGTCCCAAAAATAAATAAATTGTTATGCAACCATGTAGTTCAATTTTCCATATTTATTGTATGCCATTATGTCAGTATCAGGATTTGCTTTCTACCATACACAAACAAAAATATCACTGAACTTTTGATGTGTAATAGTAACAATGAGCACTTAAACACACCAAACTAACAATTACTAAAAACACACACGTGCACTGCACTAGAATATTAAGAAGCGAATGGCTAAAAGAAAGGGTCAACATTTTCTATATGATAAACAATTTTTCTCTGTCCTTGTGTCCAAATACTCACAGGTCTAAAACTACACATATAAAGTAGTTTTTTTTTCATTATACATAGAATCTGACTGTAGCATTGAAAAAGAAGTAAAACGTTAACTACACCATTTGGTTTATCATTGACAGACAACGTTCATACACAGTCCACAGCTTCTTTTCCCTGAAATTGACCATTTCCCTCTATTTAATGTTACATGATTTTTATTCATCAGAGATTCTATAAAGCTAAAAAGCTGTTTTTGGAAGTGTTTTTGGTAGATTGTTCAAGAAACATGAGTAATCTGAGCTGTGACTACATCTAAGTCAAACATCACTGAAGCAGCAGTTGTTAAATGTGCTGAAATCTGTCTTTAAATGCAAGGAACGTCTGTCTGACTGTTGATCTCATAACTGTCCAACGGGTCATTTGGCAGGTGACGTACTCAGGGCACCAGTGTGTTCACTACCAGCTTTGACATTGTTGGGATAACAAATGCAAGTGATGTTGGTAAAAAAAAAGAAAGGAAACAGACACACATAGACTTACTGGTACACGTCATGTCTGCTTCTCCTGGAGCAGAACCAACTTGACACATATGGGGGTCACGTGAAAGAAATCTTCCTAAACACTGATGTTGACAGTAATAGCAGAGCTTGGCAGAGGCCTCTGTACAGAGCACTGATAAAGCAGAGATAATCCTGGAATAATGGAACGACACTGTGAAGGTGACTGTGGTGAACCTGTGCAGAATGACGCACACCTGCACAGACATTATCACAGACGTGAGCGGGGAGAGCGAGTCACAGGGAAACACACACTGCAGTGTGATATGAACATGAACTTGTATATTATACAGTATTTCTGTTTAGATTTTGAGTTTTCATCTTCCATCTTCAGTTTCATTTCTAGTGTTAGACAAGACGGGGAAGTGGGGAAGTGAAAGTGAATATCTGCTTGGGCAAACAGGCTCCATTAAAAACCAACCAATTATCTCTGGGGACAGCAGGAAGAATAATAGGTCAAACCTGGGACAGCAAGAGGTGAAAATAACAGAGATGGTGTAATAACTTATTACTTTTCAATGTCATGGGGCTCACGTTCATCAAGTGCAGAAGAAATACAACCAATGTTAATGAGATATAAATTTGCATGATATAAAAGTGGTGAGAAGTTGAATTATACTGTAAAATTGCAATAATGTGCAATTATAATGTGTCACAATAATGTGACAAATTGAGCTTACGGTGGCCTACATGTGACAGTTTGAAAGGATTTTTAAAAGTTGTGAATAAGCTGCATATTTCACAAATTAAATTAAATTTAAGACAATTCTGAAAAGTAAACAATTTGTATTGAAGAAATGTATTTTGTATTTCTTACAGACTGTGCCCACTATTGTAATGGTCAGTTCATTGAGTACAATGTTCTTCTCAAATTCACATCTTAATGCTCTGGTTTCAGTTTCTTTGCTCCTCTATTACAGTAAAATGAATATTTTTGACTGACAGATTAGTCAATCATGAATGATTGATTTTATTTTACCTTTATTAACGTTTAATCTCTTTGATTTACCTTGGGAGAATCAGAAGATGTAAGTGTACATTGAGTGTATATATAGTTTCTTCTACTTAACCCTTAGATGCACCCTTGGTAAATTATCCCTTTGTTTATCCTGGGCAGAATTCTTTTTTTTTTTATGCATGCATAGACTAAGACTTTTGTGGAATGACATGCCTTGATATAAAATTCCAGAAATCTGGAAATCTATGTTAAATTTATCTAATTTATGTTTTTTTTTTTTTTTTTTTTTTAATCCTGTTTAGACTTTTCCAGTGTCAAAATAAATGTTTTTAAAATTTCAAGCTTTGAAAACTGCTTGGTCTCTGTTTTTGTGTATGTGATCGTTCAATTCAATATGCATTTTTAAAAATTTGAGTCATTTTTGCTTGTGGTGTGTTTATATAGATGGTTAAAATTAAAATAAATTATAATTTCATCAGATTGTCTATGCTGTATATACGTTATACATAGTAATGGAAAAAAAGCAACAAGGGTTCTAAGGGTTAAATAAACTAACTTTGTAAGTAAAAGTGATTTTTATGAAAAACTCAATTTGGCTTTAAACAAATATCTATTTTGGCACATAATGTTAAATCCTGTTGATGAAACAAACAGCTGGGTCTGGCTGAGCGTAAGTGTCAAGTGTAAAACATGTTGTCATTACGTATCCATCTTGCAGCTATCATCATCGTCTCAAATAAGCCTCATGTTGGCATAGGTTATGGAAGTGTGGCAGTTTGTGATTTACCAAAGAAAGTGATATCACAGCCCGCAATATTTAGCTGTAAGTAAAGATGTAACGATGTGAAACCACTCTGGTATGAGGAGGGATTGTTTTCTGGCGCGTCATGGTGACTCTTGCAGTTCTGAGCGACTGACAAAAGACAGCCGAGGGTAATGAGGTTGAGTCACTGTGTCAGAAGTGAAATAAAAACATCACCTCCAGAGCTCCAGAGTGAACTCACTACACAGACTTTTCTTTGACACATATACTAAAAATGGAACTTGATGTCACTCCTGCTCTCACCTAGTGTTAGATCAGAACAGATAAGCTGCTGTGACTTTTTAAGCTTTAGTCTTGGAAATCAAAGTGTGACTTCTTGTCTTTCCATTGTCTGAGTTAAACTGCAACATGAATGGTTCATCTTTGAAAAAGCTGGTTACTGTAACACAGCACTTCACCTCTGAAGAGTTAAAAAAAAAGATGACCCAGTTTAAGAATAACTGGTCTGTCAAAGAATAAACACTGACCTGGAGAGACACTGATTCAGGGAGGATCACTGGATTTATTATAGTTAAATAAATAGTTTATGTTTGGAGACACATTATTTTCCTTTTTGAGAAGAGTGAGTGAGGAAGATTAAATATTATCCACAGCTTAGTTTAGTTTAGTTTGAGAAACAGAGCGGTCTGCACATAGATTTGATACTGTTATATAGAATTTAAATTTGAAAAATGAACTTCTTATGTGTATAAATTTGCACAAATGCTCACTAATGCACTTTAACATCTTGAACACTGTGGTGAAGGGTGAACCATGTGTTAGCCATTTTTCATTCCGCTCCAACAACAAAAGCACGTCATCTTTAGCAAGAATGGTGAGGCTGGAGATTAAAGCCTAACTCTTGCCAAGAAGTAGACAGAGATCAGTGAGGGAGACTCATAAGGGACTTATGAGGGAGGCTCCTCCCCAAAAAGGGGGAGGAGTCTGGGATAACAAGCCTTGCTTTGATTAGACAAAAGAGTGATGTGAGTGTGACCCAGTGATGTAAGCGCACACTACAATAGCTAATGGCAAAAATTTGAATGCAGTCACTGATGTTTGACCAGACAGAGGCAGTAGATACTGATTTTTATCACAATTTGTATAATTTCAATACTTTACACTAAAAGGTGAAGATTTGCATAATATTACTAGATACAAATACACAATGATAGTTTTTACCTGAAAAGGGGGGTTTGGGGTTAAGTTACTGTTTAAATCAAATGGAAGACCAACTCACCCTTCCCTTTACTAAGTGTGTCAGAGAACTACAGTGGTCTTCACATACCTAAGAAGAATATGAGCACTGAACACACAGCTTTATCCACACTACCACTTTCGCGCTGCCTCTGCTATTTCCAACTTCTTGGATTCTGCCAATAAACCCGCAGCATAAATATAATTATCCTATCAGGATTGCCTGAAAATGCCATTTCTCAATGACCATTGATGAGTCAGCAGGTGGGCTGTTTTGATTTTGATGGCGTCTGTAAGATCTGCTTGACAGTTAAGTCACTGATTTATAATCACACGTCCTGCTGGGTGTGATTTTAAAAAGCCAGCAAAGCAAGTCTTTGTTTTACAGAAGCTTCGGTGTAATTGCTCTATTTAGGAGCCACTAATCAGGAAAATTGCTTTGCAAATATAATTAAGAACAAAATAAGATGTTTCTGCGGTAATTGCATAAAAATTGCTAACTTCACAGCTGACACAGCAGATGCTTATTCCATCCACACACACACAGACACAGATGAAACCTGTATGAGTTTAGATATTTTTGTATTATGTTTTAACAATTATATAAAACTATGATTTTTTTAAAGTTTCAGCAGTGATTATAAGTAATCATGTATATTGTTAATAATCAACGGCATCAAGTATATCTCTCAACTAGGCATAGAACATTTCTGATTATCCTGACCAAAATAATATATAAGATAAGATACTATTGTAATAAATGATAAAATCCAGATTATGTATTCATATAATTTTTGATTAGATTCTTAAACAGGTGGACAGAAACATCACAGATAGGATGCATTTTGTTTAATGTTAATAAGATCATAAAGTAATGGGGAAAGATGTAGCTCCCCCTTATGGCACACACATTTTAATGTTTTTCTCCATTCACCATTATCCTACATAATATCCTGTATTGCTATACATCACTACTCTCAACTAGGGATAGGAATCGGTATCAGTCAGTATCGTATCAGTCCAATACTGGTCAAAATCACTGGATTGGATATCGGACAGATACAAATGTGAGTCATGTTTGGGCTGTTTATTTCTTCTTTTTGGGAGAGCAATATTTGTGACACAGTTGGAGAATGATCTCTTTGAAATGACTCAGCACAAATGTGTTGTTAACAGCTTCATAGTTCATAAATGGTCTAAAATGACTGACTAATATAGATACTCGCGTTTGTGATATCGATATCATCCCATCCCTGCTCTCAACTGAGAAAATTAAACACTTAGTGCATGGTTACAGCACTAAAACTGTTTTAGGGTGACATTAAGAGCTCAAACATGACCGATAACACATCACACACAAACTCACTCTGTCCATGCCATGACCACTTTATTAGGTAAACCAATAAAATCTAATGAAATCAAAGAGTTGACCTTTTTTCTGTGTTGGTAAGCTGTTTTTGAAAAAAGATAATTAAAATTGCTGAGTGTATATAGCTTATGTAATATTACATATTAGAGATTATGAGTCTCATAGCACAGATATTATCTACTAAATGCTACACATACTGTACATTGCTGACTTTATGACTGACCACATGTCCAAGCCTTAGATCAGCGTTTGGATTGACACCTCAGAGCATCATGGACAAAAAAAGAGTTTGCATTTTTGCTGCTACTAAAAAAAACATATGTAAAAGCAGTAAAAGTCTTATCTCCATTGAAATATTTAGGCCAACGTCATAAATATCTCCAGTGATATTGTTGCTATGGTGTAATTGTAGGTTTTAACCAGACAATCAAAAACCCTTTTTTTTAACGTTTTTATAAGAATCATAAAATCATAAAGTGTATTTACAATTGTACAGTATGCAGCTTTGACGCCTGTAACCTTATAACGCTGACAGCAACAATAACGCTTGATCACAAACACAGTCGCCCTTGAGCCGTATCAGCTCTAAGGTCACATTAGCAAATAAGACTCAAAAGAAAATGTGCCAACTGCAAATGACTAACTGAATGAGTCATTAACACTGTCCATGAGTCGACACACTGCTGTGTTTGGACGGCTTTAAGTCCACACACACTGTCAGCACCCACTGTGGAATAATGACAGTGGGATAATTGATGATTAACAGGTGATTATCAAGGAGGTGTGGTCAGGCAGTACTAAAAAGTATGTGTGTTGTGTTTGCAAAAACACTAACATTTGTTCTATCAACACTGTCTTGCGTTCCTAGTGCTTTGTTTTATTTTTTACTCATATTACGCCATCTTCCATCAATGACAAGGAAATGTATTACTGCAAATGATGCGGGCCTAATGGTGATTTTATGCTAGATATTATTACAATTATATTTTATTACAATGACCTGACAATTTCATTCATCCAAAAAAACTTTAACAGGAAACAAAATACCTTGTTTTGTTAAAGCAGTGCAAAATATAATTGGTTTACTGTAATGCAATGTGTAACAATCAATATTCTGCAATTTCTGAAAAAATGATTGAATCAAAGCTGCAGTGTGTAACCTGTGGTAATTATTGTTGTTGATGGCATTATTATTCTGCCTTCGTTTGTCTCTGTGAACAGAAACAATGTCACATTATTATTCCGTCCTTTAACTGAAAATGGGCTCTGACAAGCAATACTATCAGACATGACTGAGGAAGTGTTTTGGCGCTTTTCCATTAAACAGTTGTAGCACGATTTGGCTCCACTCGACTCAACTCGGTTTTTATTTATCCATTAAGGATAGTTTCCTCTGACGAGGTTCCAAGCGAGCTGAGCCAATACTAATATGTGACGTCATCAGACTGCTGCCCGCTGATTGGTTAGAGAGTGTCGTCACTGGAAGAGTCATGAATGTGAGGTCCGACACAAGAATCAAACTGATCAATGCCGAACTGTAGATCAGTTAAAAAGACTTCTTTTTAAATCTGAAATATGCGTCGATCAAGGAAATTTAAAATCTTCACAGAGGAATGTGGTGTTTTCAGCGATACACCAGTGAGCCGAATCATAACCCGTTCAGCCTTATTTCAGTTATACAGGAAGTACTGATTCTGATGATTCAGCACACCAAAAATACCGCTTTGCTCGTCAATAGTTAGTCTGTTTGTGTCGCATATAGACGTCACAGCCAGGTTGAGGAGAGACTATGAAGTAATGGGGAACAAGTAGCATGAAGTACCAGGTTTTTTAAGCTATAGAATTCATTTCTGAGACTTTTCATGGGCATTTGTTTGCAGTTGTCTCACATCACTAGCACAATGTTGCTGTTGCCTCACTTTGTCATGATGAACATACACATTGTCGCAGATTACTTTTCCATTGATTCACTAGAAGCTTCAGACTAAACCACCACATCACTCTGAAAGACGGTGACTTCATTCAGACGTGTGTGTTGTTGAGGTTGTGTGTCTGAAACATAGCTGCCTCTGCCACAACTACAAAACAGTGGTGAGCAAACTGTTGCATGTGCATGTTGCCCTGCTTTCCCACTAACTGGTGGTTCCATTGTTTCCGATGACAATGCACTGAAGCAGCACACAACTGCTTCTCCCCCCCACCACCCACCCACACACACACACACACAAAAAAACTTGTTTTTGAATCTTAATGTGGACACCTCATAGAGATAATGCATTCCCTAGTAAGTACATAACCCTAACCTAAACCCAATTCTAACCCTAAAACCAGATCTTAACCCTGGAAAAGCAGATTTGAGCACCACCTTTCCCAAAATGTCTTCACTCTGTGCAGTTTATACGATTTTTAGTCCTCACAAAGCAACAAATACAAGAACACACACCTCCAGCCCACGCCAACAGACTTGTGCCAGTTTTTGACACTGAGTGAAGAGACCTACCTCATGAAGAAAGGAGATATCGGCCTCTCTTCTTCTTGGGAACTGGAATATGAAAACAAACACGGATTAATAATTAGTTTGCAGTACGTTGCTGTCAAATGCTTTCGTATGAAACATTAACTTCCACCATCACCTATTACTACATGTTACTGCAGCAGGAAACAGGATCATAAGGCTGCCTTTTGTCTGCAGAATAATGGGATGCAGTTCTACAGATGGGTGCTTTTGTGGAACTTATCTGGGGTAATTACAGAGAAATGGCCACTTTAATGTATGTTAGTGACACATGATGAAATTATGCAACAATAAGAGGAACTGGCTCTGGATCTGATGCTGAGATTGCTTAACATTTTCATGTCCTGGCACTAACAAGCTGAATATTTCATAATCAGTGGTGCTGGATGTTTCACTTTCCTCTTTCAAATCAAACCAGAAAGAAAACCACTGCAACCTAAACCTGAACCAAGCTGCATTTATTTATTTTAACATGAAGTTGTCTAACCCAATAAAATAAAGTATTTATATCAGTCTTTTATTTTGAGTGAATACAGCAGAGAGAATAACAGCGTGATCTTTCATCCGTTTGTTTTTTTTGTTTGCTTGTTTTTCTCTTGTGGGGAGGGTGTTAGTGAACCTGAGAGACGTGAGCGCTTGTGAGAACAACATAAACTCTATTTGTGTTCTCACTTTACAAATGTACTACGGGAAAAAAAATCAGTAAGAGGTTTTTAGTATCAGCCTCGCAGTTACAGACACGAGGCTTAGTTTGTTTTCCAAAACAAATTCACATAATGCTTCAATACAAATGTGCCACGCATTAACAGAAAGAACTGGTGTCTAATCAAGAACTCAAATTATAGATTATATTATGAATGCTGGTAGTTAATAAGACATTTGAATATGTTTTTAATCCATGTCAATTGCTCCATCTTCTCCATCGTGAGAATTTGACACCAAGCATATTAATTACTGAGGGTCAGTGTATATAAATATATCTTTTTTTTTTCCCCTCTCTGGGGGTCGCCACAGCAGATCATCCACATATTTGGTTTGGCAGAGATTTTCACACCGGATGCTCTTCCTGATGCAATCCTTCCATTTATCCAGGCTTGGGACCGACCGGCACAAGGTTCACTGGATGTGTTCCCCAGCCCTTAACCTGGCAGGGACTGGAACTGGCTTCTGTCACAAGACAAGTTCCATTTCTTCTTGGCTATGGGCTGCCTGCACTGAGAGTCAGTATATATCACTTAACAAATGCTGAAATAATGATGGATATCGTAAAGCTGCTGTCAGCGAGCTCATCTTTGCTGCTGTTGCTATTCCCCTTCCTCCGTCAAACAACTGTCACCACATGAACATGATAAACAGCCTAACCTCAGGGGCAGAGAAGGTTGTGTGTTTGTGGCTCCTGAGTGGATCCTAGAAAAGACCCATGGCACTTATCAAACACTTCACATCAGAAAGAGCTGTCAGGAAAATAGAGCTATTATTGAGTATTGAATTTGGATTTTTGTGTTAGTCCGACTGAAATTGGACTAAATAGAATTTCAACTAAGTACAACTAAAACTCCCAGATAATGTAACGCTGTTTGGAGTTGAATTACTAGTGCTGGTATATACAGTATTCAATGAGACACAAACTGGCCTGGGAACCGTGCACATTACGCAGAAGAAGACAACAAGAAAAACACCCTTTAAATGCACAGTTTAATCGAGCTAAGGCTGAAGTCTGACTGAGACAGGCAATTGGACAACTTGCCAAGTGTGAGTATATACATGTGGAGGAGAAAATCAATTTATTGGCCGTGTACGTCTGCCTCTGCCTCTGTATCTCTCTATAAGCTAGTGCTGTGGTTCTGTATGTTTCATATCTGCTGTACATAGTAAACGTGACACAAACTAGATCAAGCATGGCTCTTGTGGTGGCTGTGTTGTCTGAAGAAAGATGCCCATGCCGTCACCACTGCACTTGATAAGTTGTCTCCTACTTCCAGTTTAAAGACAGGGAGGAAATTTTGGCGCATGTGCAGAACGCCAAGTCCTACTCCAGTCCGACTAAGCGTATACATGCAGGAGTAATCGGACTATGAATAGCATTATCCAGTTATGTTAGTCAGACTAAGACTAGCTCGATTTTAGTCGGACTACTGTGTTTACATGACATTAAGAAAATCGAATTATTGTCTTAGTCTGACTAAAATTGGACTTTTAACATGCATGTAAATACACTGATGTCCAGGACAGAATAGTGGAGGCTGACACACTTAATTCAAGAAGTTAATTTTTTTTTTTTAATTAACGGTACAGTCGAGCTACAATCTTAACTGTGTTAAAGTGTTAAGCTTATCTGTGGTACAGACAGAGCAGCTTTAATAAGATAAGTGTCCTTTCTACTGTTTCATTGACGATGTAAATATTCTGGCTTGCCGGTTTTGTTTAGTATCAGAAAAAGGAACAGAATAATAGAGGATTGTTGGTTATAAACATGCTGATTCTTAGACAGACCTTCTAAACAATAAAGGACTCAGCTGTTATTGAGTGAATGTTTTGGTAACTGTGTGTTTGGGTACGTGACATGACTTCATGAGGGTTGCGGTAATAGGCAGGCGTAACTGTTGGTGAGGAAAACACTCAGGCCACTCAGACCTCACACCTCAACAGCTTCAAAACAAAGGATTTAGATTTCAAGTCAGGCGGGAATCAAAATGGGCCAAAGTTCATCAAACTTCATCCAAAAATGTCCTCTAATGACACAATTTAGAGGAAACTTTCTTGTTCCTTACTTACAAATTCTTTTGGGGACTCAGTGGCAAAAGTCCCCTTCAAATAAGCAGCCACTCATGTTCTTAACTGGTGTTACTCAGTCTGGCAAGCGTATTAAAACTATGTGTGCCGTCACAGCCACCTTGGATTGCAAAAGCGGAAATCCTGCTTACCCACTACCTTACTGAGGGGATAACGAGAAGCTTTGTTGGAATGCTCTGAAAAGGCCGGATCTCTCAGTGGTGAATGGAAAACTACAAATGAGACATTAGTCAATCTGGACACAATCCACTTTTTAAGCATTTATCAAAATATGCACACAAAGGCAGCCTAATCCTCAGGGTAAACTGCAAAGGCCCTGCCTTACCTTTTACAAAATCCCTCTCTATAACATACAGCAGAAACACAGGTTGTTGGTTTGTAGCACTGAGGGGACTGAAGAACAGACTGACTAAGTAAAACCACAACAAGTGTAGATCTCAAATGCATCAAGGCTTTGGTGAAATCATTTTTTGGTTGTTGTATAATAATTCTAAAAGGTCTGATCCCTTCACGACCAATGAGTTTTAGACGAGAGCTGGACATTCTTAGAATACCGATGAGCACAGGCGGTCAGGATCCAAAGTGTGTTGGATAAGCCTTGCTAAGCTATGCACGGTATATGCTCATACCATCAGAAAAAGGTGTTAGAGCAACATACGGCCATCATGATCTAGGTGTTAAAAATGGGGTAAAGAACACCTGCAGCAGAATGCAACAATTTACAGGGACAAACCAAAACACCACCTTTTTTCAATGACATGAGTTCAGGTTTGCAGTTTGGTTGCACTGAGATTAAAATGATTTGCCGAAATGATCATAGCAAATGTATTTACTCTTTCGACGCCAGTAGGGATGTCCCCATCCGATATTGATATCTGATATCGGTCTGATATCACCCAAAAAAACGCATATCGGGGTGTTCACTGAAGACACGCTGTTACCTGTGAAACACGGGTGCTCTGGAAACACCCCATGAGCACTTGGTACTTTCCTCCTGATGAAATGAACCAGACCCTGTATGATATTAATAATATAGAATAATATAATATAGAAAAGAATCCAATATGCTTAAGTTGAAGGTTAAAATTGATGTAACCCATTGGTTAATAATAAATGGGTCAGTTTTTCTCATACCTACTGTTGCTGACTGTAATATCACTTGATCTAAACTATTCTAACATTCCACACTACAAAATAAGTCATTAAAGTATGAATAATTCGTGCTGATATCGTATCGGATCAATATCGGTATCGTACGTGAAAAAGTTGTCTCGGGACATCCCTAGACGCCAGGAAACGATATCATATCACCTGAAAAACCAATGAATGTTTGGCACTTTTGTTGTTGCCACTTATTCAAGAGGCTTCAGCTGTACTAAAAAAAATTGATGTAGCATTCCAGTTTGAAAAGTGAAGCAGAAGTGGAACAGTTAGCCACCAGAGGCGACTCCATTGGAGTAAAAATAAATTTAAAATGAAAAAGAGCTTATAGTTCTCATTTGATTTATAATTTAATTTCTAACAGCATATATGAGTGGACACCAGTATGATCATCAAATGTGTAAAAAATGGGAGTTTGCATCTAGAAGACAAGGTCCACTTATTCATAAATAAATAATCATTTATAAATGGTCTATGTTGGGCAGTTACAACCATATCAAAACTGAATAATCCTTTTAGCTGAACTGCTGACACCTGGCGAACTTTCATTATAATCTTAGTACAGAAAGCACAGATTTGAAAAACAGGCACTTCATTAAAAACATTAAAAGTGCAGCAACACCAGCGTCTCCTCCCGCCAGATGTTTATCTGTGCTGTCATGCCTTTAGCCTCTCAGGCCAACAATACTGTTATACCCACAGGGAGCCTGCACTCACACCACACTGCAACGTTCCTCACACCCACCGTTTTCCAACAGGCTTCTAAGAAACCTCATAGTTACATCACAAGATTCAGCGTACCATGGCAACTCCACACAAAAGCCAGCATGCATCCACTACGTGCAACTGCCCGATGTTCGGAGTAAAATATGTTCACATAATGCTGATATGTTGGCTCACGGGGCTGTGAATGAGCATGGTGTCATATTTCAGGCACAGGTGAGAGCACCGGGGTATAAAAAAGTCTTTCAGGTAGAGGAAGAGATACACGAGAGGATCTAAAAGTAGAGGAAATGCTGAGAGTGACGTTTTTCATTTGCACTAAACATGACCAGTGGCCAGGGCGACTCGGGGCGGGGGAAGATTCTGGAATGAAGCGTGAAGGTGTCGTCAAGAAGTCCTGCGGCACCAATAAAGTCCTCTTAAATCCTTGACGTCATATTTTCCCCAACACATTAAATGATTGTCATGCATAAAATAATATCATTCGACGTGAGTGCAGCTAATGAAATGAAAACACCAAATTTCACTGATGTTTGTGAAAATCACAGCGACTTTAGTGAAAACATTCCTCCAACAAACTCTTTGAACAGCACCTTCTCCATTTCTGACCATTGATAAGTCGTCTTTGATTGCTGACCAGTTGTACGTGTCTAATTTTTTGGCTGGTTTCAGGTGTCTTTCAGAAGTCCCCCGTGAGTTCAGGTTGCTGACACACATTACTGAGATCTCGCGGTCATGTTGCTTGTAGATCAGTAACCTAATACGACCTGACGCAGAGAATTTTACTGAGTGGGGATATAATTCACCGAGAGATTTACTGGCACCCTGACACGGTGAGGACAACTTGCCACCGTGGATGTATTCAAACTTAGCCACTTCATTTTCTCAGGAACATCTGCTCAGCAAGAGTTTCCCGGTTGGCCTTGTTAAAGGAACACAAACAAACAATACTGGTCATTTACCTTGGGGATAAAGGCTTAAGATAAAAAAAGGTAAATAAGGTAGGTAAATAAGGTTTTCCACACAATTTAAAAAGTAATATTTGATGCAAGGTAGAGTTTTTATCCAAGAATCTGTTCCTCTTCCTACTTTTGACAGGACTTTTAAAACTGACTCAGACATACTTGCATGCAGTGGACTGTATTGGTGTCACACTAAATAACTGTTAATGGATCTGGCGCTGACACAGATTTAAACTCTGATTAATGTCCTACTAAAGGTCACAGTGGGGGGGGGGGGGGGGCTTCTAAAAGCTGTACTCGACAGCATCATCATTTCCCACCTCACTACTTCAACAGCACACACGACATTGATCCAATGATCCAATGACAGAATGAACACACTATTATATATTATAAGGGACGTAGTGTGACCTCCATCGCTGCTGTCAGGTGAGTGTGATTTGCAGCGTGTGGACTGTGCACGTGTGAAGGTTAATGCTGGTCTAAGCTCGTCACTTAAAGCGCCGAGAGCCCCAACAACAGACACAGCTGTAGCCTGGTTATTTCCAGGACTGAGGACACTTGACACTGAGTGGTTCCAGTTTCAGGTTCTTATAATAGGCTTGTTCAGATGCCAAAGCCACATAGCTGCAGATCTGGTGCGTTACATCCCTGATTCAAAGATTCACCCCCATAACGCCGCTGATAGCTCCTCACCTATATGCAAACAGTGATTGTTTCCTATTTATCTTGTCTGCTAGGATTTCCACCCCCAGCAAATAAGAATTTGTTTTAGAGGTAGGTTAATCAATAGATGTTAAATTTTTACAACTTGCATCTGATAATTCATGTTTTAGTCATTTGATCTAATCATTTTAATTCTCAAACTCTTAATCAACACTTTTAAGTCCCTAAAAGTGAACGTTAATATTTAATTTATATATGTTTTGCTTTTTTATGTAAAATACTGCATATAAGTCCAGACAAAAATGCAGGTATTTTTCAATAAATGAACATTTTTGCATATGATTGTTACTAACAAACTGATTTTTAAGGATCAGGCCATAGAAAAACCTGTGTTGGTTACTATTTTTTAGTTTGGAAAAGTATTATGTTTGTGTTTTAAGCCGACTCTGATATAACCACACACACATACTGTATGTACCTCTGTCACCAACTGGTCATAACATACTTTCTGAATTAATAATAATTGTTATGCAAATGCTAAAAATGTAGTAGTAATTATCTACAGTTTCCTTAGATGCTTTGATCACACTGACCTACTGAGGGCCTCCATGCTGCCAGAGGGGCTGACATTGAGAGGGCTGCGGTGCGAGGCAGTGTCTGGGGCATCTTGGCGAGTCAGAGTTATGGGAGTCGTCTCCATTGCTTCTGGACTGAGGCTCCGCAGTCCAGAAGTCAGGGGCACAACTATTGGTATGGAGCGAGGCCTCACATGAGGTAATCGAGCAGAGCAGCTGGGCTGTGGGACAGTTTCAGGCGAACGCTCACTCCTCACCTTCCTCATCTGTGTCACGGAGAAAGGCAGAGAGACAGAGAGAGAGAGAGAGACAGAGAGAGAGACAGACGCCAACAACAGGTGAGTCTCGTGACAGGAAACACGAGACGGCGCAGGAGGGGAAACGATGCACAGCTAACATTTCAATGCTCATAAAACCACAAAGAGACACTTTCAACCGTTGCTATAAAACATGCATTCGAGGATCTTCTGAGTTGACCTGGAGGGCAATAAAATACCACAAAAGCTGTGAGGAAAAGGAGGTTAACTTATAAAACTGTCAGGTTAGACCAATGTTTGTCTTACCGTGTCGACCCTGAGTGGGCGTAAACGGCGTGAACTGCCAACCGTTGTGTAGGAGAAGAACCGTAACCGAATTACCGCCACATGGTGAAAACTACCCTTCTGCATTTTACAGACTCTCACTCAACCAAGGAAACCTGGGAGAAATCTTAAAGAATATGTCAAGAAGCTCACTTTTAGTACATAAAGAGACCTCTCTCTCTCGAGCGGTTCTCCACGTACACTGAAGCCAAGTGACTTTGGTGAGCAGGGTATGAAATGGGTCTGACGCTAACAGCTTTAGTATTGATAATGGCCAAAAACAACCAATGCTAAAACAGGCTGTAGATAAAAGGCTAATGGTTGAATTAAAGGTGTTTTTTTTCCTTTACACCAATTATCTGTGGAACATTTCCATTTAGGGTTTAACTTAATGGATTGTTCTAAAAATCTATGGACTCTGCCTCCATTTAGACACATTATCATTGGTGCACTTAATGGACAAATCTTTCAGGACATAATTAGCTCCACTAGCTTCTTTTGCTGGACCTGGTTCACTGACCCACAAAGACTGGGGATGTTTTGTTTTTTTATTAGATTCCATTGAAATATCATGTGGACACAATGGAAAAGTCCACATTGTTAAAAATCCAGGTGTAATTTTCCATTTCTTCTTTTATCTTACTAGAAGAAACAAGTAACCTTTTCATTTAAAATAGAAATCCGACTTGAAACCAAAGGCATACACATATATAGCCTCTATTCCTGCGTTTGCATTTTCAAACAGAGCATAAACACAGAGGAAATAAATAGGTCAGATGGCAAAGAACAGACAAAATGAGGTTATGACCTGGTTTTTAAAACATGGCCTGAGAAATAACTTGAACGTTTGTGACAATAATCCTCAAACAAATTAAATTGGTACTTTAGTGAGCTTTCTCAGGTCACTGGCCATTAAAACAACCTGTACCTCTGTTAAATGATCTCTCTTCAGAGCAGTGACAGCTCGTCTCACAGATGTCAGTTTGTAACGTGACCCACGTCTGTTCTTCTGAAAACCACAAACACTTTCACTAGACTTTGAATAATGTTCCTTTTTTTGACAAAGTAACTTAATGTTATGTGCTTTCAACAAAAAATTACGTAGTATTACAACTGCTGTCTGTCCGAGTCAGTGAATGTGGAGCAAAACACAACTTCCCCTTTGATTCCACAGTTTTAAAGGTGCATAATAAATCACACAGATACAACAGACATGTTTAGAGCTTCTTAACTCAAGTGTGTGTTTTTTATCGCAAGAGGCAGACTCACTAAAAGATACAAACTCATGTTTATTGCCCATATCACGTGTGTGTGTGTGTGTGTGTGTGTGTGTGTGACCTTTTCTGGTCCTAACCCTGTCAGGACCAGTAGTCCTCATCTGAGATCCTAATGAGGCAGAACTGGTCATGGTTAAGGTTAGGTTAAGGATCAGGGTAAAGGGTCAGGGAATGTACAGTATTGTCTCAATGAGTGTCCTCATTGAGACAGCTGTACAAAAACGTGTGTGTGTGTGTGTGTGTGTTTGTCTAGCTACCAAAAGACCTGACCTGAGAACGATTCCTTTAACATACAGATCTCACAGTGTCACAGCATGAAGCATATGATGTAATAAGACACTATTTTTGTCTCATTACACTGAATGTGAGTGGCAATCGAGGCCAAACTGTGTCGAGTCTGATCATAAGAGTGAAGTCAATGTTTTTTCTAGATGAGATGTAGAACATGGAACTGTAAAGGTCAACATTTACAGTGATGATCAATCTTTATCTTGATGATTGATTAATGATTAATGCAGTTTATGAGAAACGCAAGAATTGTCGAGGCTGCCTCTTTCCTTCTCTCTGCCACGTCCAGCCAAGCCCTGTTTCACAAGCTCACTTGTACCAGTTTACCAGAGTTTCTCACCACTTTTGTGTTCCTGACTGTTTTGAGTTCAACCAATTTTTGAATTAAACTGTTTTAAACATTCTACCTGTCAGAGTATTTTTGGGTCCCTTTGTCTGCACCTTAACAAGAATTTACTTTTATTATAGGAAGTTAAGGCATTCTAAAAATGGTGATTGGTAATTTAATATGAACTAAGCTAATATTCAAGTTAGAATTTCTGGTGCCTCTCAACTTTACATCAGAGGTCTCAAACT
The DNA here is from genome assembly GCF_958295425.1 of Solea solea. Taxonomy (NCBI): domain Eukaryota; kingdom Metazoa; phylum Chordata; class Actinopteri; order Pleuronectiformes; family Soleidae; genus Solea; species Solea solea. The sequence continues at coordinate 2,954,275 of NC_081143.1, forward strand.
TATTATCATGTCATGCTGACAGATTATAATAATAAATATGTTAGCAATACTGTTTTAATGTTATTATCATAATACATTACATTATATTAATCACATTATTAAATGTATTACATTCAACATAAGCCTAAACATGTAAGGTATATAAGGTGTTTTAATAACAGCACGACTGAACATTTATTTTCTCTCAACTGGTCTCCTCAGCCTAGATTCTAGGCTGTTCAAGTTCAAGGCTCACTCAAATACAGAGTGGGCCAAAATTTAAAACTGAACAAAGCCGCGGGCCAAGGTTGAACAAATTAACCTTTTAATAGGGACCCAAACAAGTTTTGCATTGAATATTGAACAAGCAAGGCTTATATAACTTTATAGTGACATGCAAAATCGAGTTTCAAATAATAATAATAATAATTAAAAAATATCAATGGCATATCAAATAAAATTTAAATAAAAAATGAATGCACCCTAAATACAGGATAAGCGGTAGATAATGGATGGATAAAAATTGAATGCCTCTTTTCTATTTGCAGCCTTCTGAGGTAAATATCAAAATAAACTTTTTCCACAGGCTAATAATACATTTGAAAATAAAATAACCATAAAGAATGAATCAAACATTCAAGCCTTGAAGTAGCAAGAGAAAGTGCATGAATAAAACGTTAATTATTGCTCAGTTTGCTACACTGATTTGTTTTAACACTGAATATGGAACAAGCAACGCTTATATAACTTAATTGTGCAAAATCAACTTTCAAAAAACAAACGAAAAAACATCAATGGCATATTAAATAAAATTTAGATAAAAAATTGAATGCCTCTTTTCTATTTGCAGCCTTCTGAGGTAAATATCAACATTAACTTTTTCCACATGCTAATAAATTTGAAAATAAAATAACAATGAATAAATCAACCATTCAGGCCTTTTTACTGCTCAGTTTGCAGTTGGCGGTGCCGCTGTATAATACCGGCGGGCCAGCTCTAATGTTAATTTGATATTGCCTCAAGGGCCAAATGAAATTACACGGCGGGCCAAATTTGGCCCGCGGGCCAGAGTTTGACACCCATGGCCTAGATGCTCATTGGCATTTAGGTCATTTGAGTTTGAGACCCCTGCTCTAAATATTGTCACATTATTTGACTGCTGATGGCTACTGTTCTGCCACCAGCAGTTTCAGTCAAACACTGTGTTGCTATAGCAACTCCATTTGGCACAGTTTCTACAGCCGTTCCTGCAAAACTGACAACATCACATCTGACATTTGCTAAAAAAAAATCATTTACTGAAGGTAGTGATTTTTATAACCTCGGCCAAGAACATTTTTCCTGATATTGTCCTGAGGGGCTGTATGTGGGAACGCAGATGTTTGCAAATGTTGATCACATTTTTGAAAAATGCCCCAGGGTGAGCCAATGAGAAGAGAGCAAAAAAAAGGAAATATGTGCAGGCATGTTGTGAAAATGTTCTTGCAATTCTGAACATGCTTGATCCAGACAATCTCCTGCCATGTTCTTTGCACGTGAGCGCCAAACTTGGACCCAATTTTCTGGCAATTTCTCAGAGTTTCTGTGTGAAAACAGCTCGAGAGACAAACAAGCGTTCTCGTTCACACCTATGTGCAATTTAATCAACCTAAACTGCACGTCTCTGGACTGTGGGAGGAAGAAGCAGCAGAAAGTCACTCCGACATGAGACAAATGTGCAAGCTCTACACACAAAGAAAAGGTTTATCCCTAACTGCAGAGAAAAGGAAGCGTTTTTTTTAAATCAGCAGATGTTTTTACTCTCTGCTGAGATTACAGAATCTTACTGTGTGTCAGCATTTCCTCCGTCTACAGTGACACTGCTCTTGATATGTCCACCACATTTACGCCATCAGATCTTTATTTGAAAGATACAAACCTGCACGTGGGATTACAAAATAATCCTAATTCATCAAATGCAGCTCTCTCATTGGCCTCTATAATAATGTAAATAAACGGATGCACAAACAGGACATTTCCAAGCTTGTAATTCCATGAAAATGTTTGCCTACTGCTGTCATTTGTAACAATTCTACAATAGACGTTTGACTCTGGCTGCAAATAAACATGTTTTTTTCCCTGCAGCACAGTGCCTTTATCAAATCACATCATGTGACTGACCAGCGAGGCCACAGGCACCGTCTGCCATCTGAGAGCTTCAGACTTCAGGCTAATCAGCACTGAGGCAATACGGACGGATAAGAAGGCAGTAAAGTATTTATTTACACAGGGTGAGAACTGAGCTGCAGTAAACCACCACACCAACCGCTTTGAGGATAACAATTAATTACAATGACGGGATCAAACTTATTTTCTGTACCTTCTTCCTCCTTGGTCTGTCCATTACAGAATTAGTTGGAAGTCCATCATTTCCTGCCAGGTCTTTTTCTCCTTCCTGGGAAAATGCATAGAGAAAACGAGAGCATGAAAAAATGAGCGTACCCGATTCCCACTGGTCAAAAACACGAATAATCCCACATTTAAACAGGTTTTCACCAGTGGGAATGTGTTCTCCCGGGTTAGATAACTCCAAACAAAGCCAGACTTTATCGACGGAATATGCTAATTTCTTCTACTGTAATTATCATGTTTATAAGGCAGAGATGAAAAAAATAAATCCAGCTACAAAAAGTTCGTAAAAGTTGCTTCACCTGCTGCAACAGCTGCTTTAGTAGAGTGTGATGTTTTACAATTCTTTATATCTTTGCTCTGTTTATTAGAAGTCAGACTAAACTCAGTAACGTCTGTATAAATAAAGGTCATCATGTATTCCCACACACCGTGAACTCAAATACCATTTGAGGCAGCACGGACTGGTCAGCTGACACTGATAACATCTGTAAATCTCACACAAACCCACACAGATGCACAGAGAAATGGCTTTTCCAAAACATGCCCCATGTTATGTTAATACGACGCGACAGATCACATGATTGGAGTTAAAAAGGACTAAGTAAGGGAATTTGAAGGGTTCATGCAAGTTTGACCTGGGAATGTCAAGCATAAACAACAACGCGGCATTTCAGCGCAAACAGAGGCAGACAAAAGCATCCAGTGACACAAACACACAAACACACACACACACACACGCAGGCAACAGAGCTACTGAAAAGCAGAGCACGCACTTTTGTCCTGGGAACTGTTGCCGGTGTCTTTGCATCGAGGTGGCTGGGCGACTTGTCCGTGTCTACATCCGTCACGTACGTCCCCTGTGACCACAGAGAGGACAAGGACGATGCTCTTTTCTTTAATGTGTATTTATAATCTGTGTGTCACTTACAGCAATAAAAGGTGAATTCAATTGTGCTTAACACTTGCTCTCTGCTGTCGTTATTCCTCTGCAACTGTGACCTCAGACAGTAGATACAAGTCTGTGTGTGTGTGTGTGTGTGTTCTGCTTTTTCTTTGCTTCTAAATGCCCTGACAACAGGGTTCAGAATAGATTTAAAGATGATCAGACACTCGTGTAAACACTCTCCAGCGATACTCCCGCTCATCAGCACTTTAACAAGTGAAGGCAACACCAGCGATGATATGTGCTGCGTTCAAAGGCGTTCAGAGGAAAGTGGCGCGGGGGCCTCACACGAGTGTGTGTAAGACAATCTTATCTGACGGAGGGGTTTCCCACAGGTCAGCAGGTCTCATGTACCAATGTCCTTACAGGCATTCCAACACAGCGCTGATGTTCGTGACGGCAAATACGATCACAAAAACATCACCCAGTATCATCAAAGTGTTTGAAAATCAAATGAGTCCAGGCAGCATGCGCTCACTTTATTCTGAGAATGTGTCAGAACTTCAGGACGTTAAGCGTCACATGGGAACCTGACCTATGTGCGATGATGTTAAAAAAATGGTGAGGGGTCAAACTCACAGGGGGCCCAATACCTCAGTCACTGCCTTGTCTGCGGCATCAGATGCCAGCAGTCACGTTTCAAAGCAATAACAGGGTCATCCATCAACAACGGAGAAGATGTGTCTCCAAGGGATGAAGGGTGTTTTTACAAAAGTCCAAAAAGAGTCATATTTTAGGACTTTAAAAGGGCTATTTGGACTAAATTTATTCAATTTTACAAACAGAGGTGGAAAGTAATGAATTATACTGTAATTGAGTAGGTTTTATGTACTTTTGAAAGTAAGTAAAGTGCAAAGTAAGGAGAGTTTGACCCAATTGACTGATGTGTTTACATGTTTTGTAAAGTTCTGCCTTTAATTAAAAACAATCAATGTCACATTAGTGTCTCCTTGTCCTTTTTGCACAACACAAGAAAGAACCCCAACCTTGCTAAAAAAGTAACAAAGTAACCTTTACTCTTTTTTTTTTCGTTTTACTTTAACTGGAGTACATTTTTAGACTAGTACTTTTACTTGTACTTCAGTTAAAATTGATCAAAATAGTGGTACTTTTGTGTAGAATATTTCAGTACTCTTTCCACCTCAGTAAATATATTCATATATTCATTTTCCTGTGTTGCTATTCAGGATAATTTGGTAATTAGGATTTTTGTGTTCCCAACACTGTTGGGAATTATCATCTATAATTTCAAAAGTAACGTTTTATTGTCAGTCATAGCCTCCATATTTCTGTAAACCAGACTAAAAAGTCAAAACATAAATATTCTGTATGTGTTTACTGTACTTTAAGGTGGGTTGTTGTTATTCCTCAAGTAGCTTAAGATGCAGCAACAAGGTGGTGCCAGGAAAAACAGCAGAGCACACAAACCAGCTGATCGATGAAGACAATAATGAATCAACAAGTGAAGAACTGCCACTTGTGGAGCAGTTGTTGCTGAGAGACAGTGAGTAAGATCAATACTTAAATAGACCTCAGCCACACATCATTTTAGGCTGAATTTGTTGTCATCCCAGGCCACTTTTTAAAGTCCAACACGTGACTCAGTTGGTCGTTTGTCTTTCCACAGTCACTACAGCTGGTGGTTATACTAACCAGCAGCAGCAGCAGCAGCAGCAGCAGCAGCAGCAGCAGCAGCAGCAGCAGCAGCAGCAGCAGCAGCAGCAGCAGCAGCAGCAGCAGTAACACAGATCTATTCCAAATAAAATAGTGGCAGCTGGTGTTCCTGTGAGTATACAACACCTTGACAGAGATAACGGTGGACAGCTCCTCTTTGTCTGTCTCAAATATACTGCTGTAGTTGTGGATGAGCTTGACCATGATCTTGTTGCAGATATTTTGGTCCTTCATTGCTTCAAAACCTGGAGCCACACTAGAAAAAAAAAGGAGAGAGAGTGAGAAAAACAAACAAACAAAAACAAAACATGTGTAAATAAATGACAAATTTCAACTGTGTGTGACACACAACAGAATTCAACTGGCTCACTGAGTTTCATGTCTGATGCCACAGTGAACAGCTGTGTGTTAGATATACGCTGCCTGGCTGTGGGCCAGACTGTAGGCCTGATTATATAACATCAAATACACACAGATACACACAAGCACCAGCTGTGGTGAGGAGAACAGACTGTACAAACTAAACTGTATTTTACACTCAGGTTTATTTTATGCAAGGGTTCCCGAGCTCGAGCGGGTTTATTACCGGAGATGAACAGAGCGGGAAACCCAGTTGTTTTTAGTTTACCAGCTGGATGCATATGAAGGCAATTATTATTATTTATGACACACTGATGACACACAATTACTGTTATTAAGTCTCTCATTGCAACAGGTGCATTGATATGTTTCATGTCGTTTTGAAACCACAGAGAAAACCGGTATTTACTTGGTTCTGTCTTCTGTACAGAAGACACATCTCACTTTTCAGACCCAGCACACTGACAATTGAGTTTTCAACTTCACTACATAAGCTACAGCACCACCTGCTGGCCAAATATGTCTACAGAAACACAGAAAGTTTAGGGTAATTGTCAACAGGCAACTGTTTTCATTGAAAAATAAATAGAAGTCATTTTTGTTACAGGTGAGTAACTGGACTTGAGTTTCATTATCTTACTCAATATGTGTAGTGTGTTACAACAGAAGAATCAAACCCACGTTTAATTATCTGACTCACTGAAACAGAAATAGTGATAAGATGATTGACTCACTCATCATGTGCTTCCCAGTCTAAGCCTGGCTCATTTACTCTGTCACTGTTACTGAAACAAACACAACCAAGCCAAAGGTCAAAGCACCAAACCTCCTCAAAGAAACCCTTTAACAATATCAGATATTTTCTTCACAGGTAAAAGTCACATTATTACGACCAGTGTCACACTGAGGACATTCATGTAAAACCTACAGCAGGAATAAATGAATGAATTTCAACTCTACACATAATAACCTTTCTTCAATAAGCTGCAATAGCAAATGTTTTAGATCAACAATTACTCCTCACAATACTCAGAGACTCAGAGAGTCCTCATCACTTTGGTCTGTTGGATGGAGCAACCTTTTCAAATCAAATCAAAGTTTGAACCTGATTATATGTGTTTGTTTAGTTTGTTTGCTTAAATCTTATTGCAACACACCCAAACATGCAAGAAATAGATTAATGCAGGTTTAAATGCATTACTGCCGTTAATAATGCCATGAATTACTAACACTATTGCATTATGTCATCAATTACACATACAGTATGTGACCACAATGTGTCTTGCAAACAGCATCAATTTCCCAAATAAAATGTGTGAGTCCCGTTTTTGTTGTATTGTGAAGTTTCTAAAGTGTTTGCACCGTCCTGTATACAAACATAAAGTGTGAAAACACACATTGATATTGACATTTCTGAATTATTATTATGCACTGAATAAAAAGCTTGAACTCACTGGAAGACACTGGGTCCAAAGACCGTGGCAAGGTTGAGGGCGGTCATGCGGTTGACGTTGTGGTTGGACGCCACAAGCGCGAGGAAGTGGCAAAGGTAGCGAAGGAGACTGAGGTGGACATCTGGAAGCTGCTGGAGAAGCTCTCTGGTTTCTGACCATGAACCGTCATCGCCGCTCTCTACAGGCACAAGTTTGATATTAGGACGGTGACAAATATCTGACCTTTCAGAAGAGAAAAGTACAAACCTGCAGAAAACTGATCATTCTTGACACTGTTCTGCTCAGGTCTAAATGACCAGTGATTAGTGATCAACTCGTTTTCACATTTTTGTGAATAATATAGACATAGAGAAAATTGGTTAACTGTTTTATAGCAGGACACTCTCCATCCTCCTGCTCTGTGTAATATCTAATCTGGAGTTGTGGTGACTGTGGTGAGTAATGTGTACGTGAGCATTAGAGCCTGAAAATATGTTGAGACTGTTACTCTGATGATACATAATTGGGTCAGAGTTGGATAAACGGATATGATCCTAATGACAGAGTGACGCAACAGCTGGGAGTGTGTCTGTGTGCACATGTGCACGTCTCTGTGTGCAAGTGTCACAGTGGGGGGGCGGATTTATAGCTTAGATCACATGTGTTTAAGTCAGTGATTCTCAATTATTTTCTGTCATGCCCCCCCTAGAGGACAGAAATGTTTCTCCCCCCATGAATTGAAATACTATTGAGAACCTGATCATATTTATACTGTATACTGTATGAGTTGTCCTGCCCTGCCTCTCATGCCCATGACACCTCATGACACCTCACCGCGCCCCCCCCAGGGGGGACCGGCCCACTATTTAAGAAGTACTGGTTTAAGTTCAGTTTCATGTCAAATTGGCTGCTGTGAAAATGTTGTCAACTGCTATTTATTCTGATCATGTTTTGCAGGGTACTGCATTGTAGATGTTGATCACAAGACCGAGGACTGGTTAATTAAACAAATAAATTAATACAAATGGAGGCAAACACACTTTAGAGGCCACTTAAACAAACAGGAGGCACCTCAAAATGTCAAGGACAAGGACATCTTAGAAATCACAGTCATTGTTTTCAAAAAATAGCAGACATGTTTTACTCCCACATTTGTAAAGGCCCAGAAAAACAATGCCAGGGTAGTCTGAGTAACCTGTGTCCAATCTGGCCAGTCTTCATTGATTTTTCATGGATTCACGGGGCAATTTGTACACAAAAAGTGCGTCCAAATGTACACCATGTACAGCAAACTCTTCTCCCATTAAACAAATCAAACAAACAGACAGTGAGGACAGTTTCACCTCATTTTATGTTGTGGTAAGAATAGAGCACATCATGGTTACAACATATTTCCTTGTTGTTGTTTTAGCAGGAAAAGCACACACTGATGACAGTTGTGTTACGTTCATGTAAGCCAGGACAGCGCAGTGTCAAAGTGAAGCAGAGGAAGCTACTTAGCCATCATTAATTTGATTGTTTACACGTGCCATCTTCTTAGTACACCTGTCAAAATGGCCCATTCATTCAAGCAGAAAGCTTCTCCTACCTTGGTAGTGCTGTATCAGCGCCTGTTGGACTGTCGAGTCTATGAGACCCTCTGGTAGTTCCCTGAGATACTGTTTGAGCAAACTGGCCACCGTACATGCATCACATTCAGAGAGAAGGTCCACTTCCTCGCCAACGTCCAGCCGCTGTTTCAGGGTCTCCACGGCGCGGACGTTCCCACTGACTCTGAACAGGCCCTCCTGATGCAGGGCTGCAGCAAACACAGAGCACAGACACTGTTCATGTAGCACAGGTGACAGGTGTTTCAATTACTCAGGGACTTTTCTTCAAATTGACACACCCACCAATTCAAATCATACAAGGCTGCAGTATTAGAATATATTGTTGTGACTATTTAAATATGAACATGATGTACAAGATGGTGTTTCATTTGTATTTTCTATTTAAAAAAAATAAAATTAATAATAAATAAATCTGATCTAAATGACAGCTACTGCTGGCTTGACACACAAATCCAATTAACACACACACACTTTCCTTTATCGCTCTATAAACATCTATAAAACCACTATCATGCCTGACACAAGACTGAATAACACATATTTTTAATCCCTTACATGTCCACCCTATGTTTCACCCTATGTTTCTTAAAACCCTTAATTCCAAAACCTTTTTTTTTCTTTCCATACAATTCATTTTTAATGAGCTTGCAATGCCCACCTGCAGTACCACCACATCCCACCAGGGGACCACAGCCCAAACCTTGGGATTCACAAAACAAAAATAAAGCAATAAAAACAAAAGTGTCTTGTTTTTAGTCAAAGGAACTAAAACAACCTGCCCTCAGATAACTGAAAACAATGCAAGACAATTTGTTGACAGTCCCTAAATGAAAGGTCTGAGAGGAAGAGAAGTCTGAACCACAAGTTATCATTTCTTCTGCTGACATCTAGTGGTAGACAAGAAGAAGTACAGGAACAACAATATAGGTCATACCAGCATGTTTCTATGGTTTAAAAGAATATTACATGTGATGATGATGATAAAAACAACACAATAACTCGATTTTCTCTGTGCCTCACAAGCCTACTATAATATACTTTAAAACTATGGAAGAAATGAAAAGCTGGACAAATACATAAACCTTTGTTTCTTTACTAAAATGCTTTGCTGGGATGTCATTGAAAAGGAATGAATACTTTTCACAAAGAAACACACAACATTCTGTGATTGTATCACTGAAAGTGTTCATTTACATAAAGTAAATTATAAAAGAACACAGTGATAAATGTGGGATTTGATTTCGTCTAAGAATATAATACATTATATACATTTAAAACCGACGGCACTTCTTAAACTGGTGTAATTCTCCTTTTTCCAAAGACAGTGAAGTTCAGAGTGGAGAACCTAATTTTGCTTTCCCTTACCATGTCTGCGAAGATGCTCCACCATCCTCCGCACCACCAGAGGCGCACCATCCTTCACCAGGCCCTTGTCTCGCAGCTCGAACAGGGAGGCGCCAAACAGCTTGGTGTGCTTTGCTGCCACAGTCCTGGTTCTCAGCATGGGGATCTGGACCATCTTCTTCATGTCTTCTTTCACCAGCACAGCCGTCTTGTTGTGCTGCACAGAGAGGAGCAGCGGAGAGCAGCAGTCAGTCACTGACTGTGCAGCCACAGTGCTGGGCAGTGCTGGTTCCAGCACCAGGTTCTGCCGAGACACCGGTCCATGTGTGGAGCTGCTGCTGGTACATGGCAGTGTCCTGCACTCAGTGTGTTTGCAGACACACTGTGATGAAGTGGAAGTGCAAGTGGACGGCTGACATGGCGTGCATGTGTTGCTACGACAAATGTCAGGTTACCATGCAACACCTACGACTAAAGGCATGTTATGACACAGTGACTCAGGCACTGCACACATACGACAAACATGCAATATGCACAAATAGCAGACTAGTAAAAAAAACACATGAGAATATATATATATACTGTATATATATATATATATACATAGGTTAATAATGTATGTGTATACAGTGCACACTGTGTGTGTGTGTGTGTAACTGTTATCTGTTAAGTCAAACAGTGCCACATGTCATATCCTACCGCTCTGTCGTCTCTCAAAGTGCAAACACAACCTTGCCACACAAACATCAGCCTCTGATGCATTAGCAGCACGTAGATAATTCTGTTTCTGCATCATTTGGCACATTTACATAGGACATTACACGTTTATGCGCGAGGAGCAAGAGAGACGACGCACAAACCAGACGCAGGGGGAAAAAAACAACTTCCTGTACTTAGAGCAACACAAACATTCAGAGCAAGTTTTACTCCTGTAACCATAGCTACAGCTGCACCATGTGACATCCTGTCATTCCAGTGTTCACTTCAGACGAGTGAACTGACCTGAATGAGAGGCCCTGGCTATCAGCTGGTCACAGCGGACCCAGCTAACAATCTTCATACAACCTTTGAGACCATGCATGACACCGTTGGTTAATTACTGTGTGGTAGATGTAAATGAAGCAGAGTTGATGCTCATCCCACTCCCTGTGTGGCCAGTTGATTAGACAGCATGGGTAAAAGGCTGTGCCACACTCAGATCAGCTAATTAAAAACCCAACTCACAGATGGCGCTAGGGTGGCTAAGGAGACGAGATCTTTCCCGTGGCAGATGCTTTAATAAGACGACGTGCATCCACACTCAAATGAGCATCTGAGAAGCTTTTAGAGGACAGGAGATATGTGTTAATCAGGCTCACTAATGCATGGCTCTCTGGCAGGTGAGGTGCAGAACATTATACCGACTGCACCTCCTGAGTGAGTGTGAAACATAATTAAGTACACTCATGGTTTGACGTGTGCCTGAGGAGCTGCAGCAGCACACTGACTGGGCTTCTTTTTTAAACTAAAACCAGCTGCTGTCACTATAAATAAAACTCCTGGACAGGTGTAAAAAGTGATTTTAGGAGCACAAATCTATCTTCTGAATGTTTCACTCTTTCACTGTTGAAGAGACAACAAATGCAAAGTTGTATTTTTATGGATCAATATTTACTTTACACTAAAAAGAACACCACTTTGTTGTTGGAAATGAGGTTAAAGGTTCACGGCACAGTTTTAGGTGGCAAGAGAGGAACTTTTCACAGGTGGAGTTAAGCCAGTCTGAGCTACTGGAGGTGTGTTCACGTCACTGTGGTCGGCCAGACTGAACAGATGTCTCCTAAATCTGTCTTTACTATACTGCACACACACACACACACAAAGGATCAACTATTGATTTTGTCAACACAAAAATACAATAAGCAGCCTCATCGCAACAACACCAAGATGAGAAACAAGAGAAACATGAGTTCTGGTAAAAATGGGTGTAAACAAAATATCACTAGAAAGCAGATGACAACAAATACTGTAGGCTAACAATTAGGGAGGGGACAATACCTGATATCACAAACTAGAGTATGTGCCGATATCAGTCCAATACAGTCATTTTAGATCTTTGAAACTATGAAGCTGTTAACAACACAAAACAAGACGTAATTCTCCAGCTGTGTAACATTCATTCACCTCCCATGAAGGTAAGAACACAAGCCCACAACATGACTGTTGCTAATGTTTTTTTTGCCATATATACTGTATGTGTAAGACCTTTGGATTGTATCTGATTTTACGTTTTTATCCGCCCGATATCCGATCCGGTGATTTTCACCAATATTGGACCGATACTGATACTGAGTAATGCAGAGAACACCCACAACACACGATAATACAATAGACTATTAGCAAACAAGGCTCCTAAACATAAACCTGCATGTAAATGAGTCCTAGATGACAGACACATTGATTTCAATGTAGCAGACAGTGTGGTCAAGCACACCTCTGACTGTCTGAAAATGTTCTGTCTCATGAGAAGTCACTGCAGTCGTCTGTGAAGTTAAATCTAGGACAAATCATACTGTAGTAATGTGTGTCCACACTTATGAACCTGCAGGTGTAAAAAAATGGCCAAGAAAAAAGAGAAACACACACTGTGATGTTCTCCCCTCTCCCTTCTCTCCTCTCTCCCCTCTCCCCTCCCCCGAATGTTTTCACACTACAACTTCTGACAGTGAGTGTGAAAAAAGAGTGAGTCCTATTGTCAAAAGACTTTTGAGAAAGTCAGAAGGACAATGACTGCCAAGAGTGTCATTGTATTAACACCTGTCAGGGTTGAGATGCTGTCCTTAAACATTTTGGACAACCAGGTATACAAGACGACTCACTGGCCAAAGGAAGAAGTAACTAAAAACTTGCTCATGAGGGTAACAGCAAGTTGGAGCATGTGTCCCCCTCCTTCCTCCTCTCCTCCAGCCTCTTTCTCTCTCTCTCTGTGGGTGGCATTGGAAGCAACAGCAACAGCTGCACTCACAGCTCACACAAACTTCTTTGAGTAGTTTTTTTTAGTGTTGTCCTCATGAGGACAAACTTTCCATTAGTGAAGAGAAGTGGCCTTGGAGAAGAGTTGGATATTTGCTTGGAAAAAGTGACAGGTTTGGACAGGAAATGTGAAGTTTAGAGTTAGTGCTCGGGTGGAGCAGCAGCTGTGAAGCTGCTTTCTGTGTTCACAAAGCAAAGAGAGAGTTTCAGAATGTCTGCATTTATTGAGAAATGTCACTTTAAGTTAGGGAGGAGAAGTTAGTTCCCGTCCTGCTTTGTCCCGTCCTGACATGTCAGAAAGTCATAATTTGTCTGCTCAGTCCACAGACCTATAACGGATTCTTTTGCCCTTAATCACAGATTCTGCTTGAACCAAGTCAGGCTTTTGAAGCTTTGTACTCACACAGATGGTAAGAGCTCCTGCCCCCATTCTCCCACAGAAGAAAACTGCAGAGACAAAGATGAGGTTGGAAAAACTGCTTCTAACTTTCCTCCTCCTCCTCCTCCTCCTCCTCCTCCTCTCTTCTCCTCACTCTGTGCCAGGACACAGTTCTGGATTCTTCCCAGTGGTGGAAATCCTTCTTGTCATAACATACGCCATCAAAATAATCCGGAAGCACAACACCGACAATCCAGAGAAGAGTCAAAGTTCTGTCAGGACACCGGTGGACTATGTTCAAGCCATGAGCACAGATTACTGCCTGTCTCGTTCTCTTCCTCCCTCCCCCCCCTCCTTCCAGGCTGAAATCTGAGCTCAGCTCTGCCATTGGTTGATTTGCCCAGTCATGTGATTAAAACCCCCAAACTTTAAATCTGTCCATGCAGGACTCTGTATCTGTATGCCAGTGAGGGAGGAAATGAAGAAGGAGAGAATCGAGAGTGGAATAAGAAATGATGTTCTGCTAAAAGTGAAAATAATTAACAAAATACAACTTTAAAAAAAACATTGACTCATGGCTACAAAGGGTACGAAAGATTAAGAACTTGAACCAGTTTTTGACTTTATTATTAGTCATTTGTGATCATTTATAACACAGCGTGTTCATGCATACATGTTCTCATAAGTTAAAGTCACAACAGCTTACACTGAAATAATGATTTCATGTCAGTTATACACAAAACCTGCCAAATTAATCTTAAAATTAAAACATACATTAGAGCTGTAAATAACATTGTCTTGATGTAATTAAACAACAACATTTGTTCTAAAACTATTCAGATAAGAAGTAAAGAGGTTCCGTGACTCGGTCGGTAGAAAATATAAGAGGTTTGTAATAAACTAAATCTTTTTTCACATATTATGGTTTACTACTTTCATATATAAACTTCTTGATGTTGTTGTTGACCCAGTCGCTGAAGGCAGAGACACGGGTGAATACAGATGGCTTCTTGTCTTTGATGCAGCCCTGAGGTCCAAAGCTGACCACACCGTGAACCTCCCAGGTGGACTCGGCGCCAGGAGCAGCAGCAGCAGCCGTGCACGCGAAAGGACCTCCAGAGTCTCCCTGCAGGAGACCAGGAGAACAGATCAGCTACTATTTACTGTGAGTGGATGCACTGGTGAACACCATGGAGGGCCACTACAAAGATTTTCTGAGCCCTGTGTTATTGGGGACGACACATGCTGCTTAAGTTCAAACCAAGCATCAGAATAAGGAAAGAAAACTACTCTAATATGTGTACCTTTATGTAAAGTGTTACCAAAAATATATTACAGCTGTAAATAACATTGTCTTGATGTAATTAAACAACAGCATTTGTTCTAAAACTATTCTCTCACTGGAAATATAAGAAAAATATAAGAGGTTTGTAATAAACTAAATCTTTTTTACATATTATGGTTTACTACTTTCATATATAAACGTCTTGATGTTGTTGTTGTCCTGATTTGAAAAGAAAGAGTGTTGCTTGAAGGCTAAAGCGGCAGAAAACTACTCTAAGGTTTTACTCCTTAAGTGTTGGTGTGTATATTCTAAGATAAGGTGGTCAGATTAGAGTTTGCGTTACATTAAAAGCCATCGCACAATGATATCAGAAAGTCCTGTTAGAGAACTATCATTTACCGTCTTTAGGTCTTCTTCTCATACAGCAAGACAATATTCACTTCACTGTGTCTGCAACGTCTCTGGGAATAAGCAACTATTAATCAGAGGATTTTTGTCTTTTATAAAGTTTGAGAGAAAGTCTCCAGTGTTGTTTTTTTCTCCATATCTTCCCTTGTCCTCACTTGCACGCTTACTCATTACGGCAAACAAATAATGTTCTCTGTTTGTTCCAATGTTCCTCTCTAATGTTCCAATTTTGTCTGAAAACTGAGCAAGCATTTGCAATCAAGGCTGACTGATCACAAACAAAACAGTGAACAGGATGCCAAATCATTAGTGGACAGCTCCTTTATGTAATGTTGGGGGGGGGGGGCATGGTGGGAATCTCAGCAAACAAGTACCATTCTCTCTGTTTCATACCTTTACCAAGAAGGTCCTGTTATCTTTTTTCTTATTTGTCCGTAAACAGGATTATTATGGGGTAGGGCAAGACCTAAGGAAGGACTTAAATGTCCCAGCTGATGTGGACACACTGTCTTTCTTTAGCATTTACCAGTGTGGAGATGTGAGGTCTCACAATGTGTCCCCTCACCTGACAGGCAGACTTAAGCTCATCTGGAGACTCATATCCAGCACAGATCATGGAGGGCCTCAGTGTGTCCCACCAGTAAGCAGGTTTACTGCAGGTTTGGAAGTCAACAACAGGAAGAGCTGCTTGATTCAGCTTCTCAGACACTTTTGGAAACAGATTACCTGAAACAGAAATGACAAAAAGAAAAGTTAATGATGTTGAAGACACTGGTACACTCTCTGAAGTATTCAAACCAAGGCAATAACAAGGAAAACAAACAGCAACACACAACTACATACAAATGTATTGGCGTTAAACTCATTATGTGAATACAATTAAAAAGAAGATTTTGGTTTCTGGGGGTTTTCTGGACCCTCGCTCTCAGTTAACTAAAAAAATGGGTGCCAGCAGGGAAATAAAGACAACATAGACTTTAGCTATTTATCAAAATGTTCTTGCCACTGAAAGACTTTTCTGAACTGAAAAGAAAGAATATTCACACAATAACACATTAATGGCATCATTCAGATTCATTTAAAAGAGGCATTTCCTTTAACAGGATACACATGTTTGATCGCTTCTACCTTTCTCGTCCCCCCATCCGGTAACAAAGCACAGCTTCCCAGCTGGCATCACAGCCCCAGGCTTGGGCAGACAGATTGGGCTGATCTCCCTTGTCATATTGACAGGCTCAGTCAGATGCACCAGGGCTATATCATTGGTGATGTCCGTACGATCCTGCTCATAGACGAAGCCCTCGTGGCGGATGATAGTGTCCACCTTGTAGCACCTCTCTTTTGAGGGAACATCCATGGAGGAGTTCATGTGGTGCTTCCCGAGACACATGCGCCAGTAGGAGGGTTTATTTAACGGTCTGGAAGAAATCCACATTATGAGTGATTTAGATTATAGCTCATTATGGGTTTCTAAAATGACAGTCTTTCTGTGGTGGCATCTTACACCATGAAGCAGTGAGCAGCTGTTAGGATCCACTCACTGTGGATCAAAGAGCCTCCACAACCGTGCATGTATGGTATAGGAAGCATTGGTGAAGCCTGGAGAAGAGACTGAGAATTACTGAAAATATAAGCTCTGTTCTCTCACTCACTTCCAGTCAGTGAGGCTCCACAGAGATGCACAGGATGGGACAGTGCAGTACCTGCATGGAGACTTGCCACGGCCACGAGTGGGGGATCGCCTCCTCTCCATTAACCACCCTTGGGGTCGCTGTTCTGGGATTCACCGCTGGTTTTCCACAATTCTCTGGCCAGCCTGGAAGGAGACAATGTACAATTTAGTTGTAAGCCAACAATTGTTACTAACTTTAAAGTATATTTAAACCATAAGTGTTACACTTACAATGACAAATGAATAAACTCAAAAACAAATGAAACTGGGACACAGATACTGCTATAATTTATACGGCTGCTATGAAGTGAATGAGGCCTACACTTACTGATAGTAACACCGTCCCATGGATTCGGGGTGGGAGCGGGTAAAGTTGGGATAACACTGGCATCAGTGGTCCAGTACCCACGAAACCCTTGCTGCTGATTCTCTTTGTTGGCGAGGAATCGAATGATAACCTTGTTGCCGGGGATGATGATGGTGGATGGAGGGGCAAAGCCACAGAATCGACCTGCATAACAGACAACAAAGGTGTCATCATCACAGACAATCTCACTGATGACAGAGACAATGCAGAACACAACAGAATAACCAACCTAGTGATGCCATGTTTTCTCCATTGAAGATCTCTACATAGTCCACACACTTTCCCAGCGCATTAACAGCCTGCAGCTCGAAGTGAGTGAAGGCGACATGTACACTTTTTGCTGAGGGGATGGTGATTCGCCATGTGCAGACAGACTGTGCCTGGTAGTCACTGGGCCAGTTAGGAGACATGACTTCACCCTGATTACTGCTGAAGCTTCCTCCACAAGGAGCTGTGTGTGGTGAGAACAGGAAGGGAGGGAAGAAAGGAAGGAGGACAGAAAAGAGATAGTTTAGTTTGACTGAGAAACAAATCCCTTAGTGTCTTATTGGTTGTGCTTTCTCTTGTCTTACCCACAGCTGGATCCACTGCCTTCCAGGTGGCACTGAAGCCTGTGTCCACCACCTTGTCATTGGAGGAGAAGCTGATGTGAAGTGAGTTTCCATCGCTGACCAGGTCTTTTGGAGGTACGTGGCTGCAGAATGTGCCTTAGAGGTACAGACATCTGTCATGAGCTTGTGTGTGATGTTAAAGTCTACATCATACTTGCTTGTGTTTCTTATTTTTGCACGTTGTTATAAATAAAGGGGAGAACAAGCACCAAATGTAAACAGGAGAATGAGAACATCATTTAATCTTCTCATTGCTATGTATTTTTTGTGGGAGATGTGTAACTGCCATTTTTTATTTAATTTTTTTTAACTTGATAAATCAAGAAGAATCCATTTGTAAAATGGCTCTGTGTAAGCTGTGTAGTTTAGGGACAGCATACTGCAAACCAAATATATATAAGTGTATATACAGTATACATTGCATAGCATTATGTCTCGTCCTGCCCAGACATTTGAATGTTGCCAGATATTTTGAGGATCTAATCCCACACACACACACAAACAAAATGATCTACCACTTTCCCACAACATGAACATAAAGTATCTGCAGTATCTTTTAATTAAAATGAAAACTGTGAATAAACTGGCTGATGCAAGTGAAGCCAGTATTTCAATATAACATGCTAATCTCTGATGACATAATGGCCATTTAATGGCTTTACCCACATGACCATCATGATATTCAGGCAGCCTGAATTTATTTTGATTTTATGGCTGTATAATTGTCAAAAAATGTTCAATGTCTGCCCCCTTCTCCAAGATAACGTTCACTTTTATTATCTGGCAGTTATTCAACCGTTTAGGAATTACAATACTGATGTCGCAAAACTTTGCTTTCCGCATGCCAAATCCTGTCTGCAACGTCGACCGGTTTTAATACATTAAGTTCCTTACAAACAGCCTTTTTAACTTGTTTGAGTTCAGGCATTCGGTGTGAAGACATACAGTAAATCTGCAGTTTGTGGATTACTCTCAAAATGTCATGTTTTTAGAATACAGTGTACACATACCTAGAGTTCCTATTCTGTCTGTGAGACTGACTTTGTCATTTAAACACATCTCACTCTCCTCAAGGGAGAAATTGTGAAACTGGAGATGCACAACTTTGCCCTCCGGCACCAGGATGTTCCACTGGCAGCGGGCTTTGTTGCTGTAGCTGCCCGGATAATGCATCGAAGACACGGTGCCGCCTGTGCCAGTCAAGTCCTTTGGCCCTCCACAGCCAGATGCTACACAGGGAGAACAGAGGATGAAAAGCACAAAGAGAAACAGACCTGTACCATATTTACTGGGGCATTTCCAGCTGGATTCATACTGTGTTCATGGTAGATGTCTCTGCGGATGACATTTGTGATCCAGGGGAGGTAGGCAGAGGAGCGAGTAAACACTGAGGGCTTCTTATCCATAATGCATCCAATTGGGCCAAAACTGGTGATACCATGAACCTCCCAAGGGCCACCAGGGGTATCTTGGCACACCAGAGGTCCACCGGAGTCTCCCTGTCAATCAAAGTCATCAAGCAACACCATCAACTTTTTATCTCATCAGCTCATTATGATCTATGTTCGTCTTATCACTGCTATTTGCAATCTGAAGACCTTGGGCTCTTAAGGTATACTTAGTTATGTTTTGTTTTCTATATTAATACATCTTTCATTTGTAAATTCTAAATATTTTAGTGCTATCTATCTATCTATCCATCTATCTATCTATCTATCTATCTACCTACCTACCTACCTACCTACCTATCAATCTATTTATCTATCTATCTATCTATCTATCTATCTATCTATCTATCTATCTATCTAAGCCATCCATCCATCCATCCATCCATCCATCCATCCACCCACTGATCCATCCATCCATCTTCTTTTACCTGACAGACAGACTTGAGCTCATCAGGCAGGGTATAACCACAGCAGATCATGGAGGTCTTGACCTGGAACCACCAGTAATCCATCCTCTTGCAGGTGTCATATGGCACAACAGGCAGGGCCACCTGGTTAAGAGCCTCTGCCACCTTAGCATTAAGTGAATCACCTGTAAAATACACAGACTGATTGTTAAAGAAAAAAGAAAAAGGAGAGAAAAAGTAAATGTGATACTCTGGGGAAAATAAACTAGAGGCTATTTGCACATTAAGTCCACTAGAGGGCATGCAACCATGCAACATCATAAACACTGTAGGATGTGAGTGTCTCCTGCATGAGGTGGTATATTATTGTGTTATTTGACTGAATAATACAGTAACATCAAATGGTTACACATTAGTTTCATTTCATACAAATGTGAACTACATGTGCATGTGCATGTGCCTTTTTTTCATGATGTAATTAATCAAATCAATGATTAAAGAGTTCCATTTAGCTCCCACACTTTCAGGGTGCATGCAGACTCGCTCTCACACTATCCTGACTATTATGAAGAGAACAAAGCAGGCACTATGCTTTCCGTGTGACGTGTACTGAACATCAGACTCAGACCTCACCGGTTTCATCTCCCCAGCCAGTGGCATAGCACTTCTTGTCTTTAGGTAAGACTTCTTCCTCAGAGGGAAGGCAGGCGTAAGAAATCTGGTCAGTGGGTTTCACTTCCCCGTCGAGCCTGATCAGGGCAATGTCAAACTCCACTGTTGGCACGGTGGGATACTTGAAGCCCTCATGACGATAGATACCAGACACATTAAAGCAGCGTTCGCTCGACTCTGTGTAGGTCAGGTTGTGTTTGCCAAGGCACATCTGCCAGCGCTGCAGCTCATCAGCATAGCTGGACAGGGAACCAGCAGAAAGAATCAATAATTACACCTCATTGTTGACAGTAAACACACAACAGGACATTTCATCTGATATAGAATATAATATTTTTACAAAAGTAAACCCTTTTTTTGTGATGTAAGATAATCCAGGACCTGAATCTTTTTAGTCCCAAATTACATTTTATTCTTGTCATTTGTCTTAGTCTACCTCTTTTACTTTGTAGCTTCTTCCTCGTGTGTCATCTCTGGAGTTATTTCCTGTCAGCCTGGTTTCTCTCCATTCTCTATTCTCTCTTTGTCCAATTATCTCTGCCTCACTGTAATTAGTCTCCGTGCTCTTTGTTCATCTAGTATTTTTGGTTTTCTGTTTCTGCACTTTATGTTCCACGAGTATTCTGCGTACACGTCCTAATTTTGATTATATATTTTAAGTACATGTTAAAAAAGAAATATCCACTTGTAAGCTATATATATATAAACTGCTTTCACTACAGAGGACTGTGCACCATTAGCCAAAGAGTAGAGGCATCCCTAAAGGCATTTGGGCTTGCACTATAACATCTGTCTCCTGAGATATTCACACAGACTTCTCGCCACTCAAAGAAAACCTTTCTTTATACAAATGGCTTTAGCAGCTTCCCTTAGTGATGATGTGAAAATGGTGACATAAAGCTCTTACTTTATGAAGCAGTGAGCAGCTGTGAGCACCCAGTTCTTGTGGATCAGAGTGCCACCACAGGTGTGGGAGAAGGAAGGTTCTGGGCGACTGGCTGGCCACACCTGAAACAAACACACGGAAAATGAACTGAACTCTTAGGGAGAACAAGAATTACAGATTCACTGATGACTGCATTTGTAAAGACACAGGCATGCTGTACTTTATTTTGATGTGAATATTCAGTGTTTAAGTGTAAACAGTCCCACCTGCATGGACACCTGCCAGGGCCAGGAGTGCGGCGTGGCCGGCTCTCCATTCACTATACGTGACACAACAGCAGGAGGAATGGCTGGTTTGCCACATGTACCGGGCCAGTCTAGGACATGTGAGAGAAAACCTCAGTAAAATAACATCATGCCAAGACTGCAGCTGTGGCATTGTAACAGGAAGTCTGTAGAGGCAGAGATGTGGACTATGTTGTATGCAGATGATATTGTAATCTCTAGTGATAGAAGAGAACCTGGAGAGGTGAATATGCTCTGGAGAGAAGAGGAATGAAAGTAAGCAAAAGCAGTTTAAGAGTTTAAACCTGGAGTCAACCATCCAAAGGTATTAATGGATCCTCCTCAGAGGCATGAGCGCATAACACGCATCTACCCTGTGCACTACCGGGTTGATTTAAAAATTATTTTATTTGCTTTTAAATGCCCTCATAATCTTGCCCATCACTAACTTTGTGATCTGCCACACGGTCACTAAGATCTGCAGATCTAAAAGACAGGAGGCGGTGTTGGAGGTGGCAGAGCTGAAGATGCTGAGATTATCGTTGGGAGTGACCAGGATGGACAGGATTAGAAAAAGGCAAATTCGAGGGACAGCTCGAGTGGAACGTTTTGGCTGAGATGGTTTGGTCACATGCAGAAGATGGAAGAAGAAGAAGATACATCATGTATGTATTGTTTTGTTTTGTTGGCTGTATAAACAAAGGTTGAATAAGTATCTGCAGCCAACAGATACGCTCTCATTTTGAAGGAAAGTGGCTCTGGGTCATCTGTTGGCACCAGTGTTTGTCGCTCTCTTTCTCTGTGTATGTGTTTTTGGCATTGACAAGTCTATTTGTCTGCAGTGTTCACTGGATTAAGTGCGTCAAACTTAATAATAAAAACACATCTGCATACACACAATAGGTCCTGAAATGGGCTCAAATATACACAAAGACATACTTCTTGTTGGTCATCCTAAAAGTCGACATCACATTGTCCTGGTCACTTTCCCTCCAACATTTATTTATATTTTCATTCTTACACGAGACACAGGCCACCACTGGTCAGAGTCAGAACTGAAACGTAAAAAATAAATAAAACAGGAGGCAGCAGAGTCTATCTATAAAACTCTATTCCAGCAATTGGCCGGGCAGAGGCCTGAGCCACCTGGGGCTCATTGCAGTGTGAAGAATGGGAATGTGACAGCGAGCAGCGAGGGGAAACCAAAGCAATGGGTCACTTCACATTGTGTTCGCAGCACACCTCATCACCCTGTTTTACTGCACCTGTAGGCACTGCAGGGATAGATACGGGGAGGTGAGTGTGAAGAAGCCGCGAGGATGGGAAGAAGAAGGGATCACATAAATATAGGGCAAGGAGCCGGGACGTTGGCCACAGTGACCAGTGATATGACGAAATATACACTGTAACACAACTGCACAGACGGGCGACTCAAGAAGCTCAATGCAGACGTTTAATATTAATAAATATAGCTTGGTAAATGGTAAAACTCAGTCGGGATATAAAAGCCACTCTTAAAAAAACTTTCTGTCAATGACTGACTGACAGACTTTTGTCCTTGATTTTAAAACTATAATATTTTGTTTATAATATAATTAAATGAATAGAGATTAAAAAGATGGATAAATTTAGTGTATGTGGAACTGAGGTTAACTGCAGGATTGGATTAAATTATCTGTGGTTTCATTAGTTTGAGTACATTCACATCATCATCTGAACCATTATTAAAACAATAAATACAGATTTTTTTAAACAAATTTGTGCAGTTTTTTGTTGTTGACATGTTTTAACAATTTTGGATTTTGTACCAAAATGAATAGGAGTGTTGTAGTGTCATTATCAGGCTGATGCAGATACTTCACCTATAGCGATGTTGTCCCAGGGATTGGGCTGAACAGGTGGTTCAGTGGGAGCAGGCAGACTGGGGTTTGTGGTCCAGTAGGCCCTGAAGCCTTTGCCCTCAGTAAACAAGTCTGTGTGGAAACGAAGCAGCAGCCTGCTGCCTGTCGTCTTGATGGTGGCAGGCAGCTTAGACCCACAGAAAGGACCTAGAGTAGATTGAAAGGATCATTTGTTGAGCAGTTGTATTAAATAAAGCTAAAAAAAAAAGGGTTAATGGGATCCACTTAGATTTTGGTATTTTTGATGCAACTGAGCATCAGGAAAATGAAATCCAACAACTAACTCACCGTGCGTTTTTATGAGTGCACCAGTCAAACCATTGATGTCATACACCATGATGTTGTCATAGCACTTGGACGAGAAGATGTCCTTGTCCTCCAGGTCAAAGTCTGTGAATGTCAGTGTGATTTTTTTCCCCAAAGGCAAAGCAATGTTCCACATGCACTCAGTGTTAGCCTTGTAGTTCATTGGCCAGTTCTGGGACTTGATGACTCCAGTTTCCTCCTTGGAGGAAATGCCACAGCCCTGGATTTCTGACACAGAAAGAAAGAGAGTGATCAACAAGTATCTTTATGTGATGACAGAGCCCTTCAGAATAAATGCACGATGCCACCATGACAAAGGGTGGAAACTGGGTGTGTCTCGTTTTATTAAAAAAAAAAAAAAAAAAAAAAGCAAAAAGTGACTAACGTAAGTATACTTTGATAATGAAAATGTGTCATTTTATTTACAAATAAGTGTTATTCTTTAGATCTATAATGGAATGGGCAAATTTCCAGATTAAACTTGTTATTATGATGTTAAAACTGAACGCACACGGTATAATGGCAGCGCAAAATTGACATGAATCATGTTCATATTGATGCCCTATAAGAATTTAGTGTTTGATGTTGTGCTCTCAAAACACAAACAGGATAAATCCAATATGACTTTGTGCACTGTTATGTTTATTAACATCATTTCTCTCAAACAAGCGGCTCGTTTTGCGTCATAAATGTTTTTATTATGCCATATATATTGTTCCACATCAAAACAAACACTTTTATTTTGAAATTCTGTGAAACATTGTCACTTCATTTTTCACTTGACCGGCCCCCAACTGACCAGACTAGATGTTCAGTTCAGGTCATTTGAGTTTAAAACCACTGGTCTAAAACATAACATCCGAAGTACTAGTTAATGGATAGTTTGAATAGTGAAAACGTGTTTTCCTACACACATTGTATAATCAGCACATACACAAATACAGTTTGCTGGTTATTTTTTGCAGGACTTTCAAAGTTAACGTGTTAATCCTTGCGATTAATAGAGATGAGATTAACGCGATAAAATAGCGCAACTTTTAGTTAATGTTGATGTGTTTTCTATTTGTGTTGGTGTTTTTGCACTTTTGCTCTTGTTGCATACAGGATGGCAGTCATCCATGTTTAAGATGACCTGGTTGGCACTTGATAGGCCTGAGTATCTTTGAAACCACATAGTTCTATGTGTAATACTGTGTTTAAAAAGAAAGATACAATTAAACAATGGTGGACCCACTGCCCTGTGTATTTCAGATGTTTCCCTGCTCTAACACACCTGGTAACGACCCATTTATTTGAATCAGGTGTGTTGGAGCAGGGGAACAACGAAAACATGCAGGGCAGCAGGTCCTGAGGACCAGGATTGAGAAACCCTGATCTAGATGAATGAATTTCAAAATGTGAATCAATTGACATCCCTACTTTTTACTCATCATGGACTAATTCTATATCATTGTATTACTACTTTTACCTGGTAAACTAGAGTAACTCTTCGACCTCTACACTCAAGGTCTCAAGTCTTTAGTGAGGATAAAGAAACAGATAAACAAGTTTTATCTTGTTTTTTTATGCCCCACAATGCACTTTGAGCTGTGCTTCAATAGAGTTCACACTCCAGCCCGCAACAGTGTAGCTGCTTTTATAAATATATGACAGAGAGGTGAGATGTTTCGCGATTCGGCAAGGTGTGCCTCAGGTGTGAGAGTGTGAGTGTGTGAGTGTGAGTGTGTGTGTGTGTGTGTGTGTGTGTGTGTCAGTCCTCTGTACCTGTGATGTCCTCAGGATACACGGCTTCCCACTTGGCGGAGAATCCTCGGTCTGTGAGGCGACCGTCAGACTGGAAGGTGACAGAGAGTGTTTCACTGGCACTGACCACCACTGGGGGAAGGATGTAGCCACAGTGTGTGCCTGACAATGAGAAAGACGAGGAGGAGGAGGAGGAGGGAGATGAAGAGATGGTTCAAAGGATGCAGCAAAACAGTGAAAATGCACTAATGAGTGAACACTGTGAGGGTGTTTGTGTGGGGGCCAAAAAACTGGATGGACAAACAACAACAACACTTGGCCCAGGAGGTCACATTTTTAAATCTAATCCCATTTTTAAACGGACATTTCAGGACAATAATAAGATAGTGTGATGACAGTATGGTGATAAGTTCATCATTTCATAGTAATACAATCATATTTCCCCTATTTTAGCTCCACTCCAATGGCTGCTCATACATGTTCAGATTCACAGATGAAATTCTTTTGTTTTGAAATCCCTAAATGTCTTTTATGTCGCCCTACATGGACATTATTTCTATTTAATTAAATTTTTGTTCTAATGTATTTGATCTGTTTGTATTGTGTTCTATTTGGATCTAACTTGTATCCACGTTTTATGTATTTTAATTTATTTGAGTTGTTTTTAGATGTATTTTATTGCCTCTTGTGAGCTTTTATGTCTTTTATTTATTATTCTGAACAGCACTTTGGTCCACTGTGGCAAGGTGGTTACATTGGTAAATGTGTGGTAATAAGGAGATGATATTAGAATAACACAATCTCACACATTTCCCATTCTTATTACCACACTGTTACTTCTAGGCATAAGACGGTGTTACCATATACCATTACATTACATTTACACTTATTAATTATTAACATACAACTACCACACTATCATCATTCACTTACCTTTATCACATGATTACTATTGTAACCATGATGATGAATGTTGCAGATATAATTCCAAATAAAACACTCTCGGTACTTAAATGCATTCATTTTCCTAACCCTTTAGCCACATTTGTTTTGTTCCTAAACCTTTGGGCAAAGAACAAAAACAAATTGTTACTTAAAGTGATGTTATGAAACATTTAAATCAGAAGAGACGGCATACATACTTTTAAAATTGAATTTACTCGTATCTACATGAAGTGTATACTAATCATACGAGATGAAGGAAAAATACTAAGCAAATTTCTTAGTATTAAGATTATCATAATACAATATATATTACAGGATACATAAAAAAAAACATAACTAGAATAAATATCCAAACCTAGAATGCTGTGATCATCTGAGATGATGAGTTTGTCCTCTTTACACTGTCCCGTCTCTCCTGTGATGGCCAGTTCAGTGATCTGCAGTTTAACCAGGAATCCTTTGGACACTGAAATCTTCCACGAACTTTTCAGGTGAGGAGGATACGCATTTGGAAAACCCGCAGACTGGATCACACCTTTGCGCCCCTCGAGGATCACAGGACCACCACCTCCTGCCACCAAAGTATGATAATAGATATAAATAAATATGTTAATTAAGGGAGGTTGAGTATTGTGTGTGCATCAGGCCATAAAAGCTTAAATATACAGATGAATTCATGAAGCACATTCCTCTCATATGCAGTGAGAAACATGAATTCATCCTCATTTGGAGACTGTCCCCTTTTAGAGCTGGTGGAAAACTGCACACGTATGTAATGTAAGAAACACGCTAACAGTCATTGCCTGGGGAAAATGTAGGAACACTGGTAATGATATGGTCACTGTCATTCAGGTTAGCATTATTTACTTTTATTTTCATAAATCAGTGCTATTTGATACTACGACCTGTGTTGGTGACCCGGTCGGAACATTTGCATGCTCTCCCACTGTCCATAAACATGCAGATTTGGGGATTAGGCAAATTGGACACTCTGTTGTGAGAGAGAAAATTCTAAACATATTTTTTTATTAAGCAACAATTTTGAACATAAAACATCTCAATAGCGAAGAGATCCCTGACTACAGATGTCAGGGATTGTGTTGTGGTTGTAATAACCAACACAGATGCATGGATTATTTGTTATCTGTTGTTGTACTTGAAACGTGCCATTGACTAATATAACAGAAAAGTAGGTCCTGGGAAGAGCACTCACCTGTCGATGTAGGAAATGAGGTGGTTTGTGTGGTGGCGTTGGGTCTGGATGTGGGTGTGGGATTTGTTGTGGTGTAGCTGGTTTTGGTGTAAGTAGCATTGAATCCTTTTGAAGTCAAACGGTCGTTGGATTTGAAGCGGACCACCATTGAGTTGCCGCTGGACTCCACTGGCTTTGGCATCGACCCCCCACAGAATTTACCTTTCATGGGAAAAAATGTCTGTGTTCAGATGATGACAAACATTCATGGAATGATCAATAAAAGCACCATGCTCAGACAAAGGGGGGTTTAATTACATTGCACATGGGGAGATGTGTTCCTGTCCATTTCCAAACCATACCTGCTGCTTTGCACCATTATTTAAAATCGATTTTTGCCATATTCTATTAAGAGTTTTTGTTATTTTTTTTATTATTTATGTTTCTACCTTATTCTACATCAGCGTTTAATGACACATGACAAGATCCTGAATAACACTCAAAGATAGGTCGGTATATGATGTTATTGTAAACACTTTTTATCATACAGTACGATTTCAGTATCATAGGTATAATTTTATTAATAATAACACAATTAAAATGCAAAGGTTTTTGATACAGTTCTTGTATCCTTGCACTTGACAGGCAGAAACACACAGGTTAGATCATCAATCCTGCTTAAACAATTCTGTCAGTCTGTGCAGCCACTTTTGAATTAATTAAGTTTAAAATAGACTCCAGAAGCTTGTCAAACCTTTAATTGCATTCTCATCTTTTATACATGGACCAACATCGTTGATACTGTTAATGTTGAACAAAGTCTGACCTGAATCCTGCGCTGCATAATCACATCCAACTTTTAAAATAAATTGCACTGATGACTGAATATTCAGTGGTGTGCTTTCTTTGCTGCACGGCACACTGAGAACAACATGGATGATGTCACGCTTACCCATTGAAGAAGAGCCAGGCTTGTATCCATCATAGACCTGAACGTAGTCTCCACAGATCTCCGGGACCAGGTCAAAGGTGTTGAACGTCAGTGTGACCTTCTCACCTTCAGGCACCGTGATTCTCCACTGATTCAACAAACAAGCACAAGCACGACACTGTCACACACATGCAAACCATGTAAAGTTTTCTAATTTTCTTTTCTTCATGTGTTGTTGTTCATGTCTCTGTGTTTTATTTTTGATTCACACATGCTCAAGGAATCAATAATTTAGGGGTATAAACCAATATTTCCCTCATGGAGACACACACATACAGTACATACACACACGCACACATTACACACTCATACTTTTGCTTTTACATTAATGTTTGTTTGTTTTTTATTGTTGTTGTTTTTTTTTTTTTTGTTATTCTATATAATTTGTGATTATTAGTTTGTTATCACTTTTATATAGTGAGATGATTTTTTTTGGAGGTTAATTTTGTGTTTTCTTTTAAATATTGTCAAATTTCAACATTATTTAGTTAGAGGCTTCAAATAAGCCCACTAGGCTTTCTGCCTCTTCCTGCACTGTATGTTACTTTGTATTCTTTGTCAATCTTGTATTTTTTCTTTTAAACTGTGCAAACTAAAATAAACAATAAACAATAAACAAGAAAGTCTTAGTCTGCTTTACACAATATTTCCTATTTCCTTACGACAGCAATCAAAAGCACCTCTTGTCATTTAGAACTCCAGAAACACCGTCAACTTGTATTAAAATCCATCCCGCTGTTGTGACTGTACTATGGGATGGCTTTAACTGACAAACATTTACATAATAAGTGAAGATCAATGGCCTGGAAACACTTTGAAAGCTGCAAACATGGTTAAACTGATGAGCTCTTGTAATTAAAGTATTAACGGCTAAATCAGTGTTATGACGTGCTCGGAACATCCAAATATTACTCACTTGCTGAAATTAATAAATGACTAAATAAGTAAAGAGATCAAATGAATACAATGTTTAAAGCAAAAACCCACTCGCTGTTGAAATAAGTAATTCAAGCAGTTGAAATAATCTGAATTGTTATTTAAAAAAAGTCAGTGTTGGCGGCTGTTGTTGGTCACTTGCGACAGCCTAGGCAGTCACAACCATCTGTGCTCATTAATTCCCTCTCCTTTTACCTCTATGTTCTACTAGAGCTACTCACATCACGTCAGCAGTGTTTCTAATTATTAGTATACCTGGTATAATGCTCCATTCAGGTAGTCCTTCACAGAAAAGTGAGGGGTCATCAGATCCCCTCGGTCACCTTGGAGAAAGCCACCGGCTCCAGCTATTTCTGGCATTCGAGATGAGAGAACACTTCAGCTCCACAAGGATACAATATAGCTCTTTTTCCCTCCACTCCCACCCACTATCATTTCCCTTGTCCTTCTCCTCTGATTCCTCCAGCACCAGCACTCTCTTTATCTCTCCAGCAGACATCCAGCATTATGTCAAATGAATCATCTTACCGGCCGTGAGCTCTGGACCAACAGCTTTGTACTGGGCTTTGAATCCTCGGTCTGTATTTCTGTCGTTTGTGTCAAAGTAGACCGTCAGGTGGTTTGTCAGTGTCACCACTGGATTTGGTTTGGTGTGACCACAGTATTTACCTACACAGAAAACATGTAGCGAGAAAGGTGCAATTAAAAGATGAGGTTACAGAAAGTCATGAGGAACTAGAGGTGGGTCCACCTCACTCGCGCTTTGACATAATCTCAATCTTAATTCTTGTGAAAGAGAATAGACATGTATTTGAGGTAAGCCTCCTGCCGTCTGAAGGGTGGGCGTAATAGATCACTGTGATTTACGCATGGCTTTAAATGTTTGCTATGTTGGTGTGCGTGTGCACGTCTCTCTGTCTCTTTATCATTTCCATATCAGTGTGAGATTTTGTTTACCCATGACTCCCAGAGAGTCTTGAAGTGTGACAAAGTCTGACGTGCAGGGTGAACTTTCCTCCAGTGCAAACTCCTCAAACCACAGATGAATCACCTGCAACCAACAAAAACATTTATTCGTTTCCTGACCAGTGGTCTGTCAAACTGAAATACCATGAATGAGCCTGTCAGGAACAGTTGAGTTGTGACTGTCGGATTTAAATTTTAGTTTCAGATAAATAGATTGATAATAGTTTGCCTTTAGTAAAAAACAAACCAACACACGTGACATTTTAACTCGATGGACTGTGAGCGTTAACAGGTCAAGGTATTGAAAGTATTGTAAACTTCCCTGTCGTGGGACTAATGATAAACTCATTGTCACCTTGTCAGGTTCCACAGTGATTTGCCAGGTGCAGCTCTTGCTGTTGTCATAATTGCTGGGATGGTTCCAGCTGGTGAAGGTGCCGGACTCTCCCAACAGCTCCCGAGGTCCACCACAACCAGACTGCGGCTCTGGGAATGTGTGACAGAGAAGTTTATAGCAACGTAAACACTGTTTTAGAGGAAACGGCAGCTTGTCACGTGAATCAGTGAACTTTCATTTATTATACAGTATTATTCATATACAGTAATGACATTCACGCTTGCTGCTCTGTGAGATACTGGTACTGGACGACACTCAAATCTCAACCAAATTCTGTCACTCACTGTGCTTGGGTCTAGGTTTTGGTAGAAAGTCATGTTGTGCGTTTCATTTGAATAAGAAATTGTCTGAAAAAAGTTGAATATTTCAGAAAGTATGAATTATTCAAACATTTTGAATGGACTGCATGAATAATGTTCTAATTGAGCTGAACATTACGAAGTTTGAATGAAGTTGCTAATGCTTAACTAACTAGTATATTTGAAGAAGTTTTTAATTAATTTTAATCTAGAAGAATTTGCCAAAAAATATAAAATATTCAAATTAGACAAATACAAGCAAAATGTCCTAATTGAGCTGCTTGTTGGAGTATGTGGAACCAGTAAATGGACAAATATGGAGAAGTAAGAAGAAGAACTTGCCGCTGCAGCACAACATGTTGTGGGATGTTTGCACTAATTATTTTCACAGCAGAAGTGGAATTGGGCGTCGCCCCAGGTGTTCCTCATGAATATTAACGATGACTCAGCAGTCCCAGTAATTCATTTCATTGTCTACACCTGTGCGTCTCCTATTGTGACATGTCAGTGTGTTTTGTTAAAATGATAAAAAGGACTTTCGAACAACAAACAGCTGAAATAAAGAAATGTTTACAAAGTGATTAAAAGAATGAAATGTATTTGCAGTGAAAATCTGAATCAACTGCAGCGCCTTGGGAACAACAGCATTGATTACTCAGTGTCCTCGTCTGTGAGTGACTTTTCCCTTGTGGCAGGAGCTGCTTCTGCTCAACAACAAAAAACTAGAATATACACTTTATTTATTTAGAGCATTGCTGTTATCATAATCATATTCTGTTATTCACGGTGTATTTCCTTTCCTTTCCATTCTATTTAAGACTAAGGGAATCATTTAAAGAAAGAACCTCATTATTTTCAATGAATACAATTTATTCCTGTACAAAAAGCTTGACGTTACTTTTCCTTTGAAACAAGATTCCTGATGTGTGGGTTTTTAAGTTGAGTCACATACGACTTAAAAAACTGATTTTTTTTATTGATTTTGAAAAATAAGCAGTGAATGTACTTTATTTTGTATTAAATATGATCTTTAGACTAAACGGATTATTCTGGAGACCAGTTCTACAGATCAAGCATTTCAATTCATAATTATGTCTGAATAGAAAATGAATAATTGACAACAATATGTGAAGCTTAATTCCTCATTCATAGTCTGTCCATTGTTGTCATGCAACCATTATGTGAGGGTGATGTACACACTGAGCCTGTATCACAGAGGCAAACAAACATTCACACTCACGTTCACATGCACTCTAGAGTCTCCACTTAATATGATCCCAATGTCAATCCTGTGTATTTAGGTGTGCAGTCGAGGCGACGTCGTAATACTATAAAATAAATTAACATTCATTTAATCTTCAAACACAAACACAAACTGTCCCCCACTTCAATTTCCAAGCATGTCTCACATGTGTCTCCTCTTATTAAACGTTTTTTTCACTGCCTGCTTGAGGCCAGACTAAACGAGGGGTTTCTAAATGAAAAGGGAAATGGCTTTCAGTGATGTTATTACTATACTATTGCTGTGTTTAAATCACATTTTAAGCCCTTTTTTGACAAATGAAATGGTTTGTTTTTATATGTTGATCTTTGCTGTTGGCTGATAAGGACGTGTCGTGCACCCTCAGTGGATTACTCTGTGTTAAATATTAATCAGTGAGTGTGTGTGGCAATATTCTTTTAAGAACTTAAGAATTTTGATTTTACATCTCTTAAAAAAATGGAATTCTGTACTTCTGTCACTTCTGTAACAATAATTTGGACTTTTAAAGAAAAATTAAAGTTAACTGCACAGTTAACAAAACATCACTTCCTGCATTCAGCACTAAGACAATGTCATGTAGGTCAAACTAAACAGCAGGTTCAACTTGACCACTTGAGTCACAGACGTAAAGAAAGCTCACTTTGAGTTTTCTGTCAACATCTCTGTCCCTGTAGAAAAATATTCTTTACTCTGGAGCAGATAAAAGTAAATGCATTTCTTTCTTTTTTTTTTACTTATTATTATATAAACTGTTGAAGTATACACACTCACCTTCGACATGAGGGGACGACTCATCAGCTCTGTCTATGAAGAAGATGACCACAAGGCCGATGCAGGCAGCAGTCATGGCCACAAAGAGAAATATCAAGCACTTTTCCAGGGTGCTCATTCCGCTGGGCCGACGGGAACCTTTCTCTGCATCCACTTCCATCGCGGCACCAGACTGAGCCTCATCCAACTGCTACTCCAGCTTTTTACTCACACAAATTCAAAGGTCCAGGATGCTGTGAACTTTGACAGTGTAGAATGGACCTTGAGCTCACTCAGATGTGGCATTACAGCATAACAGCCAAGGTGAAGTGGATGTGGCTGAGATAGAGATTATAATAACGATAGGTTTACGAGTGTTGATGTTGTTGTTTCTTCCCAATAAGGGGCTGATTATGGATTATCTTTCAAGTGAACTGATGGAAATATAAGGTAAAAACCTCTGATCTGTGCCACAAAAACATGCTGTTATACATTTAATTTCCTGTTGTGG
This sequence comes from Solea solea, assembly GCF_958295425.1. Taxonomy (NCBI): domain Eukaryota; kingdom Metazoa; phylum Chordata; class Actinopteri; order Pleuronectiformes; family Soleidae; genus Solea; species Solea solea. The sequence continues at coordinate 2,987,641 of NC_081143.1, forward strand.
ATAGTCTGGTACGTGATCAGATGCAATAAAACATATAGATTAGATCATACAGAGAATATGTTGCACCTGTCCATCTTCCAAACATGTTACCAAAGTTCTCACTGTAATAACACCTGAGGGTGCAGTCCAATGTCCTTTGAGGTCCTGACATGATAAACAAGATTACCCATAAATTATGTGATAGATTATCTCTTTTTTTTATGTATTTTAAATGACTAGGTTGATCACACTGAGATAATGCCATGAGCTTTACTTACATGATAAAAAAAAATACTTTCAAATGTTCAAATCTTACTACTACATAACTACAAAGTAACAAAGTTTAAAAGGTTTCATATTTTATTGTTCATAGTTAAGTTCCCACCTAAACAACTACTAGACCAATGTTGAGTCAGTCTCAGTGTTCAAATGAATCACAACCAAAATGATTAACCACACCGATCGTCACATATTATAATAAGAAATCTACCTAAAAATACAGGAAAACAGAAAAAAAAAATTAATGAGTACTTTAATTTTTTTAGTTTACAACTTGTACCAGTACCAGCCACCAGGGGGCAGACTGTTTTTTGGGAAGTGTTGTGATCTCATCAAGTTTGGATGAATTCAAATCAATGAATTGGATGAATTAAGACAATGGCTGCTTTTCTCCCTACAGGTCCATGAAAAGGCTGAAAATAAATGAACGCTGTACGATGGGAGAAACCTATTTTCTTTTTGTTTAAGACACCCCTCAAAAGATAAATGTAGTATATTGACGTTCTGTATGTGCATGAGTCCTTCTGTGTCTTCCTCTGCTTCTCTCTCCATCTCACCTTTATCAGTTTGTTGTGGATCTTCTCACTCCACCAGGGGAGCTGTGATTTATGGGCTCATCTGTCAGCCATAATAAAGCAGTCTCTAATGAAGCCAGGAAAGGTGACCTTTGTGTATATGCACGTGTGTGTGTGTGTGCGTTTTTTTTCAAAATGTGCATCTTGGCACATGTACTGCATGCTCTGTTACAAAGGCTACAAGGTCATGAGCATCTGAGCTGAATGGTAAGCAATCAATGAAAGGAAAAGGCGGATACAAACATGTAGTTGTGAAAAATCATAGAGCAAAAGGGAAACAGACCATTAAAAACAGCATGTAGCCTCAAAATAATGAATGTTAGAGGAAAATAGGGGTGTGATGCTGAAACCTGGAAGTGTTTGATGAAGAAGCGCAGCCCAACTCTGCACCACAAACAAATGTAGGCCACATATTCCACTGGGAGCGAAGCAGCCATCAAGAAGAGGAGCTTCTCCTCCAGCAGCTGGCTGATACAATGCAAGGGTAAAGCACGGCAGAGAAGGCTTACACACTGTTATATGGCAGAGTTTAGGTCAGCTTTAATAACCCCACTGTTAAAGGCTTATCCTTCATTATGATTTCATCATTGAATAAAGACATGGGTGTCTGGAACGGAGAGAAATGGAGGTTCAGAGAGAAAATGGGGAGGGGTTCACAGTGGGAGAATGAGACACAGGATAGGAAAGATTGAAAATGGAAACATTGTAAAGTCTTTGCTTGAGAGCAGTCAAATCTCCTGAGCCTGGCTTATGTAAGTTTAAGTTTAACACTGTGATCATCAGCCACCGCTAATTACCCACTCCACAATTTACAAATGATTTGTTAATAGTCATTAACACCAGTTCCCTTGGTAAAACTGTGTCTGTCACAAATAGGTGATCCGTGAATGGACACATCCCGTCCCGATGACGGTCTGAATAACTGTGATAGTGACTGGACATGTGCTGGAGCATCTGCATCTGCTGTCTGTGTGAGCGGAGGAGGCGGGTGGGTTTATGAAAATAACTGGGTCACTGAAATCCCAGCACCAGGACAGCTCAGAGAACGCTATCACTCATTTCTTATTATTTCTAAGTGTCCTTAACCATACAAATCTGTATAAGGCTGTATAAGTATTGTTTTTAACAACTCTTACAGACTGTCTGCTTGAAGATCAGATCACAGCTGACATTAGTGGACATTAGCATGGAGTCTGCTACTTCTTCTCATGGACTAGTATATGTCTTTGAGTTCACGCTCAACTCCACGTCTCTCTGTGTTTCTCAGTATAGCAGCGATTGGTTTTTCGTGTTCTAAATAACTGTTGTTTTGACTGTTGAAGTTGATATGTTCACATTTTTCCCTATTTGAAATAACAAAAAGACCAAATAATTGATTCAATTTAGTATTTAGTATCATCAGTGAAGCCTGATACACTGTAGTACCTTTTAATCCAGAAGAATAAAGTGTTATCATTGATGACAACACAAACTACAGAGCTGAGCTGTTTTAAGACATTACAATAGACATGTGATTAAACACGTAGTAGAATATACAGTAAAGGTTTTTTTTGTCACAAATATTTTGATGTCATGTGAACAATATGTTCACAGGTAAGGTGACATGTCATCAAAACACAGGGGATATGCTTATTTAAAAAACAGATTTTCTTAAAGTATCAGGACACACACTGATGCACAGTTTCTTATTCTTATAGAAAAATATAAAACTTCTCCAGACATACTGACATTAGTAAAGAGAGTTATCAGTACACCATGAGGGTCCCAGGCCAAATTCAACCCCAGGATGTTTTTCTATTCCACCAGAAAACAGTGTGAGCAGCTACATGAGTTCCTAAAAATGCCCTTGGAGTCAGTGAGAACGCTGTCCTGAAATCCATCTTTGACTTCCTTGTCACTGGGATAAATCTCCCACTGTGCAAACCACTGCCTGAGGTCAGATCGAATTTGTTCTTCCAAATGGGAGCCTTTCATAATGACACACTGAGCGGGGGGTTAATCAAAATGCAAAACACAGCTTATTAAAAATGGGGTGAAGGGGCGAATGAGCTTGAATTATGTTTAGTGATTGGGGCCTTCGGGAATGGACAGAGGTGATGTGTGACACAGAGGCACTGTCGCCTCCAGAGACATTCACACATTCACAGGCTCTTGTTCTTTCACAAATGAAGGTAAGATGAAGGATTGGACACAAATACAGTGCATTTGTCCACTTTAAACGGATCAAAAACAGATATAAGGCATTTAAGTCTGTGTTGTTCTTTACAGAGACCATGAGAACAGAAGACATTTCGCCCTTTTATCACGTCATGACATTAACACAAAGTGACAAGCTTGTTAAGACAATAACAGCAGTCATGTGGAATCAGTGTTACAAAAGGCGGAGCAGTAAATTCACAGTGAAAGGAAGTGATGGCCATTATATAACAGTTTTCTGAGTAAAAATGAGACATTACCGTGTTCTTGCGCTGGATAAAAACGTCTGACATCACAATTCTTGCCCTGCAGTTCACTTCAAACACTAATGATACATGAATGCAGCACAAAAACAATTGGAATTGCAAACACTTGTGCACATGCAGAACCTTTAATGTTAGAAAAATGGTTGTCGAACACTGGCTCCTCCTCAACCATTCACAAAGGCAATTGTTTTTCAATATTAGCTGTCATCTTACATAAGGTCATTTTTAGTATTCCTCTGTCAGCTCAGGCTCTCTGTTAACCACGAGGTGCACACTTCTATATATATATATTTATAAGTGTAACAGACATATAATAAACAGTCAACTCACAGATTTCTCTGTTCAATGCAGATTTTTTTAAAACAAACAACTGCACATTCACATTTCTCCTATGACTCTGCACTAACTGCACATCATCTAATCTGATCAAAAGCTTCTCTTAACCTTTCACTTTTACATCAGCAAAGCATTCCCCAAAAACTGTACACCTTTTCTTGGAAATATCTCCAGTATTGGTTTTCTGATTGACACAGGTTACAAGGGGAGATTTTACATTAAAACAAGCGATGTTGACTAAATGTAAACTAAACATGCATACCTCAGAAACATCCATTACACGAGTGTTGAATACAGAGGTGTTATATTCTCTCAAGCCTGAGTCTCTGGCTACATTTGCACTACCCTGTTTAAAAATGCATTCATTCTGCTCCAGATACACCTGCCAACCGCATCACTCAACCCTGAAAACTAAGTCTGGAAATGCTGCGGCTCTGTTTTCATTTGGGAAAGGCAATGGATGTCGCCCGCTTAAGATCTACGAATGGATCGATACCACTTTGTCGTTCATTTTCAACCCAAGAGAGGCAAATTAACCTAATCCCACATCTGCAAATCTATGGACTGTGGGTGAAGAGAAGTCACTCACACACACGGGAAACGCCTACACTTACAGGTGACAAGGTGTACATATTCATTTTGATTATATATTATATATCTGCTCCTGGTTGATCTCTCTTCTGTCTCTACCTCACATCCCTCTTTCATTTCTCTCCCCTCTTTCTGTCCCCCACCTCTCGTCTGTGCCCCATCTTCCCTTTCACCACAACCTGCCGAGGCAGATGGCCGCACATTTTTTTGAGTCTTGTTTTTTCTCTCCACTGATGCCTGGTGCTTTGCTCATTGTGTGAACTGTTGGGGTTTCTCTTCTCTCTGTACTGTCGTAAAGGTTTTTGCCTCACTATGTACAGCGCCTTGAGACAATGTATGTTGGGATTTGGCGCGAAACAAATAAAATTGATTTGATGGTCTAATCAGGTGACCCTCTTCCTATGAGGCAACAATCCATCAAGTCACTTGTATGTATCTACCAATATCACTACGACATTTTGTCATTTTACAAACTTTTTCTTTTATTTGAAAAATGAGTCCACAGAGCTCACATGATCACTACAGTGTGGCAAACGTGCATTCTCGTCACATGTGTCTCTGTACAGCTTGAGCTTAGTAAAACACCTATGCAATATTTAGGGGTTTGAGATTGTATCAGATTTCATGATATTCTTTTACCGATATTTGATCCAGTCCTTTTAACTTGGATTGGACCGATACCAATACTGAATATTGTATCAGCTCTTCCCTATTTGTAACCTTGTTAGAGCTCACAGAAATGTCCCACTGAGCCTGACACTGGTCTATCACCAGCGTATCACATACTGTACCTTTACTCACACTGTTACATCTCCTGTGAATATCACTGATGTTGCCTCACACTTACTTTTTGACTATTTTTATTTCTGTAATATGACAGAGGTGCTTTACTTGTTTCAAGTCCGTTAACACATCACAAATGAAGAAAGTCTACTTGTTCTTTTTTCGGTTACTTTAATAGAAAACCATATAACAGAGATTAAACAGTGCATGTATGCATTTTCTTTCCTCTTTTTCTTTTAAACAGCATAAACACTTACTAAAAATAAATGTGCACAAAAAGAAAATACAGCCATCTTATAAATATAGAGCCCTAAAACACCTCAGAAACATATAGAAACGCACCAAATGTGATGAGATGTAGGTGTAACATGTTTGCACAGACATTCCGACAGTAAGTAATATGTCTATTCCATGATGAATGTCATACAATGTGAAGATCTGGATTCATTTATAAGATATACAGTACAACTGCCATCGTAACTAATATACATGCGTTTTTTTACTATTATTGCCTTTATTATTTAAAAATTGCTAGAAGTTTTCTCTCTCTTGTTTTTTTTATATATATATTATCTATTTCTAGAAAATAAGTCTTGAGTTCATCATATTTTTTTTCTATTTCCTACTTCCTTTGATCACAAACATCACAAGTAGTTTGACTCTTTAATGCAACAACATTCCGGTATACTCACTTACTTACAGGGACCGTCAACCCATCACTGTTTCACTTGGCTTTAGAGTCGTGACGAGCGGAGGACAAACATTTTGACCTCTAGGAAAAGAGGGGAGCCCGACATTGGCTCTTTCTCTGTGCTGTGCTAGTCAAGGACAGAGGACGGAGGGGGACGCACGCAGCAGTTGGGCCGCCTGACATTTTGCAGCATTGACCTGAAAATGTTCTGCTGCCTCCTTTTGTTCTTCCTGTCTTGTTGTGGTGAGTCGACAGCAGAGACTGACTTTCGGAGGGAAGTCTGGACTATTAGTTTCCTCTCTTGCTCCTTAATTTTGCACTGCAAGTGGCTCTGAATGGCAAAACCAAGGGACTCTGGGTCTACAGAGGCCCCGTAAACCTCCCAAGTCATCCCTTGTTCATCCCAGACGACGTCATGGACGCTCTTGTCTTTCGTCTTTCCTGACTGATCATCGCCCTTGCTTTTTCCTTCCGGGCCCGTCTTCTTTTTGCCCGCATGTGCTTCCTTTTTTTTGGATGTGGTGTTTTTTGCTGCTTTTGTTTGCGGTGCCCGGTCAGGCTTGGTGGCAACAGCAGCCTGAGACGGTGCAGTATTGTTACAGTCAGCAGATCCAGACTTGGAAGCACCCGCTGTCGCTGGGGGAGTTCCTGATTTGAGAGTGGGAGCTTCAGCAGTGCTTGTTTTTGCTGCAGATGTCTGAGCTGCAGTTTTACACTGGGAGTTACCAGTCTCTCCCTGCTCCCTCTGGCTGCTGTGTTCAATGTTGATTTGATAAACTGGCTGGATGTTACATCGAGCTGGCACAGGTTCTTTAAGCTCAACTCCAATTCCTCCATCTGGTTTGGAGTTAGAAACCATGGCTGCAGTTTGGTTATGACACATCTCTGCCTCTACTGTAAGTCTCTCTGACCTTGGATCAGTAGAGGTTGATACAGGAGTCTTGTGCGTCTCCTGGAGACACACACCCCTGTCCTCCTGATAGACTACAGCCAAGCTCTGCACGTCCTCCTGAGGGACTGCAGCACCGCTCAGCCTGCGGCTCAAAGGCAGCAAGCTCGGACTTGTGGCCACGGCTTTACTGCACATGTTAGCCACTGCTTGCACCTCCATATCATGACACTGCTTGACTGTGGTGGATGACAGGGATGAGGTCATGGTGGAAGCCTCCCTGTAGAGTTTGTAGTGCTCCTGCTGCCCTTCAGAGACAGCTGTGATAGTCTGGCCGGCTCCTTCAGCCACCTGCCCACACGCCTGTATGATTTGTTTAGCCTGCGGCAGAGAAGCAGAGGCCGACTGTGAAGACAATGGCTGATGTTTATCTGAGGAGACTTGTTTTTTCTTCTCCAGTTGCTTCTCTGACACAGTTGAAGTTGAATTGTAATTTGTAGACCTGTCTTCTTCTTCTCTGCCGACGGACAGAGGCTTAATAGAGCTGAGTGGAGTTATAGTGTCCAGGCTTTTCTCAGGTGTGGGAGTCTCTTGCAGACTGTCACAGCTCTGTGAAGGGTTTGGTATATGATCAGGGTCCATAGATTTCTGTATTGTAGCAGTGTCCTGGTTTTTGTTAGCCGATATACTGCCTTCACTTCCCTCTTGATGTGCAGATGCTGTTTGTTTTGAATCACAGGCATTGATAAGATTTTTATTACTTGTAGTAACGTATTCATTATTGTTGTCCTCTGGTGCTTTGTCTTTGGCCGAGGACGGCAGCTTTACACACTGCTCCGCTGCTGCACTTGGCCCTTTTATTCTGCAGTCACTGGCGTGTATGTCGACTGTTGACGCTGTCAGAGCAGATGGCACACCAGCCGTACTTATATCCTTTTCATCACCCAGGCTTAACATTTTCATATTAGCGTTAGAATCCCTCTGGTCGCCCCCTGCCTCACCCGCACCGTTGCCAGGTAGAGAAGTATCTGGCATCTGTTGGTCTCCACCTGTCACTTGCTCAGTTTTTATCTGGTTTCCATGGTCTGGAATTGGTTCACTTCCCTTGTTAGCTGTTTTTGGGGTGTGTGGGATGATGTTAGTGGGAGCAGCAGTCACTGGTAAGTTGTCCTGTGTGTGATCAGGAGATGTGAGGATGGGGTTTGGACAAACCTGTGAGAGTTTCAGGTCGGCCTCTTTAGTCCAGTTGGCATTAGGCTCCTTATTGCCTAGTGCGTCCACCGCAGCCAGCTGAGGCACCATCTGGACCGTCACTGTCCTTTTTGGGTTAGTTCCCATGTTCTCACTGAGTTAAGTCTTTGAGTTTCGTTGTAATCCAAACTTGGAAACAGTTGCTTGACCTAAGTCTCTGAAAGAGAAGAATAGGAAATAATTAAGCTTCCATTTTATTTTTTTTATTACATTTCACTCCAACCATCACCTGCTCGTAGTTCCCAGGTCTTGTAACCAAAGGTGAGCGGACTTTTCCTCACAGGCCCGGAAGCCAAGTGAAATGTGACATCACTGTCACATTAAATCACTGCTTGTTTTTATGGGCTTTTTAATGCCTGAATCCACACTTTTATTCCCATGTATTTACAAAACACTTGTTACTTTGTTTGGATAAGTGCTCTAGAAAATGTTTATATTATCATTATTATTATCCTAATTATTAATTTATCTTTCATAAATATTAGAAAATAAGTAATTCCAGCACTGTTATCTAATGAATCATAACATATAATCAAAAACAATACTATATGTATATTTGTAGTAATATGGAGTAAAACAATGACTTATTACAAAAAAAATTGTACATTTATTGCAATCTGACCTCTGTGCTACTCTGTCCCTCCTCGAAAATGCTCAATGAAACTTAATTGTGCTTTAGACGACAATGTAAAAACACAAATCCACAAAATAAGCAGCTTTTAAAGTAAGTACAGGGTACAGAATGAGGATTTTGATGTATAAGGCTGAATGTGCTGACAAATAAAGGATATTTAGGAATAAAAACTAGAGAAGTTCTTCAGATTTTAAAGATTTTGAATGTCTTTGTGTTTTTTTTAAGAAAATATCAAATTAGGTCATTTTTGTTTTTTTAAACTGCCACGTGACATGAAACTGAACCCTAAAACCAACAAGAAATAGCTATTTTGAAGATATCTGATATCTGTTAATGTGTATTTATTTAGGTCTTTGTTGGTCTTGTGATCATCAGTTCAGTCTAGCATTTAAACTGTGACCTTTCTTATTTTACAAATGTCTTCATCCAAGGCCCGATGAACAACTCCATCTCAGGCTGTCCCCCTAATGTGTTAAACTATCTGGGCCAATTGTGCAAAGTAATGTGCCAGCACTCAGCAGACGTCTGAAATATCTGATCCCTCCATGCACGGTGATGGAGACTTTGATTACACACACACACACACACACACACAGAGAGAGACAGTGGTCGATGCAAACAAAGAGGAAGCAGAGCCTCCCGTGTATACTTTAGCAAACAGCACCAGTGGGCCATTTACATTTTACATATTCACTGTAGGGATGATCATCCATTCTGCATTATGCTCAAGACTGCAAAACCAATGTGAAAGTCCGCCTTATGTTTGAAGTATTTCCATTGTTCACTCCTCCTTGCACCTCTCTGGTCTATGTTATACTAAATATGATGAATGTATGAATGTTTACTCCAGAAAACATTAGGGGAAAAATAAGTGCCCCCACTACAGTGATTATAATGGATGCTTTGTTGTACTTGGTCACCTGAAAGCACAGTTTTTAAATGTAGGCTTGTGTTTTGGGGCCATATACAGGTGTAGAGCACTGCTGTGTGCTTCCCCACCATGCATCTGTCCGTCTGTTGGCAAAGTGCAAATATTTATGGAAAGCATATCCTGGCCCGTAATTAGACACTGTGCGTGAACATGTCCCAGTGTCTGCAGCAGTTGAGGAATAATAAACAACGAGAGGAGCGAATGCACAAAACGACACGCACACATCAAAGTGACGCACACGACCTAATTAACATCTCTACATTTGCAGCGCTGTCCCAAAGAGCACGAGAATGGGTTTTGACCTTGCGAATGAAGCAGGAGGATGGCTTACTTACCTTCACAGACGCTTTTATGTCCCGTGCCGCGCGGTGCCGTTTGCGCGTCCGTGGCTAAACCCTGGGAATGAACGTGGAAAATCAACCGTGTGTCAGTGACACCAAGCCACGCCTTGCACAGACGACCACAATATGGGTATTGGAGGTTTCATCGATCCTCCACAGCAACGCGTAAAATTCACGCACCCCGACTGACTGACTGACTGACTGTGCGCAATGAGTCATTTCTGTCTGTCCGATGGATGAGGATGATGATGCTGCTGTTTTAGACTCTTCATCAGTGCTGCCTCATGATTATTAGAAAAAGTGAAGCTCTCACAAAATGGACCTTCATAGTGTGTGTGTGTGTGTGTGTGTGTGTGTGTGAGAGAGAGAGAGCATGTGTGTGTGTGTGTATGTGTGTTATCCCAGACTGAACTGGTCCAGGCAGGAAACGTGGTGGTGCAGCGGAGTAAAAGCCACAGATGAATGGATGAATGGGGGGTGAGGGGGAGCAGTGCAGTTACACTGCACAGAGGCGGTTCTCTCACACTTCAAACTGATTTCAATCCAAGCATCAGTCTTTGGATCCTAGTGAACCCCATGCTGTGCCATTTTTCATTATTTCAGGTGATTAGAATTTTGTTTTTATTATCATTCCACTACATGATGAGTCTTTTTAAAGGGCTTCACTGAGGCATGCACATTTTCTCTTACTCAATTTTTTTTTACCACAACGAAGACACCCACAAGATTAAATAAATGTGGCACCCACTCATGCATTTCCCCTGATATACAGTATATAGTGCATGACTAAAGTAAAGGTCATTTACTTGATTTACGTGATGTTTGAGAAAGCCCACTCTCAAACATCTGTAAGGATAAGGCATAAGGGAACTAAATGGCTGCTTGGGGCCCCTGGTCAACATTTTAACATATCTTTTTAACATGTATCTTGAGATATATTTAGATATCTGAATAGGGTTGAGCTTACGCTTTTTGGTTTTATTTTAGAATTAAAGATTTAAAAACCAAAGTCATTAAACTGGTTTAATTAAAGTTCAGCGTCAGCACACTTTGGATTCATACTAAGCCACTTTTCAAGTCAAGTCATGTGGGTTATTATTATTATTTCAACCATGTACGTACACTGAAGCGAGAACAGTGTTTCAGCAGCATCAGTGGGTGTTACATTCAACAGTGTAGGACAGTGCAGACAGACACATTCAGTGCAGACAGACAGAACAACAGTCAGACATAACATTGCAAGGGACTTGGAACAGAGCGCTAGTATCTGTAAGTAAGTGACTTTTGTGATTCTACTGCCCTCTTAGGTACAAAAACAAAACAAGAGTGTAAATAATTAATGAATGCAATTTAAAGTGTTACATATCAATAATAGTCAGTAATAGTCAAATTCAGCTTAGGGCCCCATAAAGGCATGGGCTGGCTCTGGTAATGGCATTTCAAAATTATTTTGAACTTTAACTGAGCCGTGTTATTGTTGTGGCTCTGCAGACAAAGTATAAAGTATTACAGTGTGTATGTGGCTGGTGGCATGTCTGCGTTGATAAGATGCTCCAAAATTGTAGGTCAAGTGATGCTCAAGAGGCCATGAGAGTCAACTTAAGGATCACATGATGATGCTGAGTTTCATAACAGGGCCTTTAAAAATGATTCAGCTGTTGTGGAAACAAGGTCAAAACTAGCACCGAGTCGAGGCAGAGCAGACCATTTTATCATACAACATATTATCATGTCACACCACACAGATTATTATATAAAGTGAGTCATAAACTGCTGCTGGGAGAGATTCAGAGGCTGTGAGGGAGGGGGGTTAGAATTTAAGGGGAAAACTCAATATGTGTCCACACAACCATGAAAAGCATGTGAATTACAGTTAAAGATGTGAAACTGGTCAATAAAACAATATCCAAAGTACAAAGAAATGGTTTTTATGATTGACATGTTTGTGGCATCTATTATCACTATTATTATTGATACTATTACTATGATTATTATTATAGTAAAATTACTATCACCATCGTCATTATTACTATTTATTCTAATACTGATATTGGCATGTTTGTAATTATTCGGATTAAATGGGCCTCAATAATAATTTATATGGGTTTCAGATTAGTGGTGATGATGGTGCATGTTTATTGGCTAGTGCCGATAGACTGTATATATGAACAGCATGTATCATAATAAATATGTGTATATACGTATCTCTATATATTTATATACTAAATTATCTTGCAATAAGATATACATTTGGATAATGTACACTTTGTTATAGGGGATTTTTTTTGGCAAAATAAATTATTGAGTGGGAAGCAGGGATAGGAGCTAATAAGCATATGCTTCTTCCTACTCATTTTCAGACAAAATACCGATATTTAACCTTCAGCTTTCAAAAAAACTGGAAGACGAATAACAATGCGATATTTAGGGGCCTGTGTTGATGTTTTGCTATCATGCTTTATCTTTCCTGAGGCGCTATAACAATGGTTTTGTGTTTCACCCACCAGTGCTGTTGTAATATTCCTACATCCTGACTCATCCCAACATAATCTCTCAGACTGTAATCTACTGTAAGTGGTTGCTTTGGGGACTTTTCAAATATAGAACGTGTCTCCTCTTGGAATGCAGTGATTGTACGGGGTAGACCTCCTGCCTTTAAAAGCCCAGAGGGACTGATTAGTCAAGAGAGTAAACTGCGACTTAATTACAGTTGAGTGCACCAGTGGTGAGCAACTCCACGCAGGCTTCATGCATCACTGACATGCCAGACTTGTGCTTCAGGGTGACAGCTGGTCGCCTGCATGGAAAGTGACACCGTGGCAGAGAAGGAATGTCATTTAACAATAAACAATGTGTGACTCTAGTAATGTGTAAAAATAACAACAGGCTTTTAAAGGAATCTAACGTAACACAGACAGTCACGCTGTGGATCTGGCATCATCTTGTGGTTAATTTGGGTTAAATAAAACACTGTGTCTGTGTTATGGTGGATTAAACCAACCTGACGTGCAGGAGATTATCATTTTAAACAATAGTAACAATAAATATACTCCCTGGCTAATGCATGAAAAGGATAATTATAATATTTAATTGGGGTTTTTGTATTAGGGTTCATAGTAGCTACACTGGCATTTTATTGTGAGTTGCCACCAATTAAACAAAGAGGAGTTTTAAAACATGTTTGATGAAAATAAAAAAATATGGGAAATTTATTTTTAAGGGTCAGATTTGGCAGGCTCCTTTCCTACGTAGAATGACCTGTGCAGGCTGCAGTATGGTGTGTGGACAGTAGATGGCGCCACAGCAGCATTTAAAGCACAAACAGTTACGGAAATGGTTGGCATGTGTTATGTTCAAATACATCAAGTCACTCAGACTTCAATTTAAATATAACCTGAAATCTGAAAGTATGTCCACCATTTCCGGAGGAATTTTGCCACTATTTAAAAAAAGTCAAAATATATCCATATGTATTGGGCAAATGTAATGATACACATGTCATCCTTGTGTAGTAAAGAGCGAGCATTGAAAATGCAGCGAAGTGTCCGGTGTGAACGCAAACGCATCAGAGTCAGACTGTTGTCAAGAGAAACGTCGCTGATCTCGGCTGCGCGTCTGTTAGCACCGACAAGAGAAGCTGTGTTTGACTCTATCGTCGTCGGACTTTCTTGTCTCGGTAACACTGCGGTAAGATGGACTTTATATTCCTGCGTAATACAATCAAGCACACAAATGTTTGCCACGCGCAACCTCATTTGTGCAACGTAATGCTAACAGTTAGCTAACAGTTAGACGAATACAATTACAACCTGTTGTCCAAACTGTTATGAGATTTGAAGCAGCTGTGAAAGGAGGTGGTTGTTGTTGTTGTTGTTGTTGTTGTTGTTGTTGTGATATCCAGTTAGTTTGAGTGTTTTTCCTGAAGTGACACTGAAGTCGATAAATCTTTATCAACTGAACAGTCATGATTGTGTCAAGATAGCATTAGCTGCTAGCATTCCATTGTTGTGACCGTTTATTTGTCGTCATTGTTTTCACGCTCACGTAGTGAAATGTATTATTTGTTTTAATAGCTAACAACTCTATTGACATTGATTTCATTAATGTCACACGAGACAGACCAGTCACAACTGATCATAGTGGAAAGGGGCATTTACTAAGATGGTAAACTACCTGTATGTTTGTTTGTTTTTTACATTTAGATACATTTACATTACAAAAACATTTTACATTTACATTTACAAACAACACTTTAAGTATACACTTTACAATGAGTAATATTTAAATATTCAGCGTTCAATAACACATGATTGGGGTCATACATGTCAGGACACTGGATTAGCAAACACATTACATCTGCGTCCTTTTACTGATGTGGATCTTTGATTGGTTTTTGTAGGACATAAGAACAGCAATAATAAAAATGGTCTGCAGAGACAAAACGCACTATTTGTTCTTTTCATTCACAGGCCAGTGTACCAGGTAGTAATCATTAATTCATGTAGTACTTGTGCCGCCTCCGTCTTTAAGTATATAACAATCCTGTACGTAGTTGTCCAGCCTTAGCTTGGATATAAATGATGTCACATTGCTCAGTATTTTACTGACTCATAACTTATCAGGACATGTTTTGCACTATGAAATAAAAAGTAAAAGGATTCTTACCTCTTTGCAAGACTATATGCAACTCATATACCCATTTTTGGCATTAACAAAAGTGCCTGTAATATCTGTAATATGTATTAGAATGCTTATTGGACTGTTGGATTTTTTCTTGTTGTGGTTGCAAAATGATTGATGTCTGTTTTTTTTGTTCTAGATGTTGGGGTATGTATGGCAGTGGGTCTACACTTCCTACCTGAGATACTGGCTGAAATGGCTCATAAGACAGCTGACAGGGAAATGTGAGCTGCAGAGAATATGCTCCACATATCGACCCGGGGCTACCAGGACAACAAGTGCCGGTGAACTAAGCCGATCTATGATTTTTATTTCTTACATTTTAATTTTATTCTCATTATATTAATTTTCTTGTTTGTCCTGTTGAAGAATACTCCCTCCGGTCATCTAAGAGCAAGGTAAGATGATTTTACCTTGAACAGTTTTTTGATATGTGTCAAACGTGCTTCTATTTTAGAAATCAAAAAAGCCTCAGTGTGGGCAGTGTGGGGATGACGCACAAAAACACACCCATTGCTACACTGCTGTCTCTCACACCTGTTGCCCCCCCCCCCCCCCAGCTAGATTAACTACATTAGCTTTGTGTGCCAACTGCAGTTGCTGGTGCTGAGGACATGAAAGAACTGGAGTTAGAGGAGAGGCGTTGTTTCTGAAAGGTTGACTATTGACCTCTGCAGAATAAGGATTTTGTGGTTACTTGAATAACAGAACACTCACAATTGCAGTATTCACAGACATGGTTTTGCACATTATCTCAGACAGATTTCATGTCACCCCACTTAGATATTTTGTTGCTATTTGCAGCGGGTGGTCACTGCGCTAAGCTCTCTCTTGAGAGAACCTTGAAACAATGAATGCTGCAAAGAAGTGATAAAGGTATTAGAGCCCTAAACATCTATGCCAATTATTGGTATATATATATATATATATATATATATATATATATATATATACACATATATTCTTTGTAAATACAGCATGCAGGCCTAACATTTCAGTATATGCACTTAGTTTTGATTCATAAATTACAAAGTGGGTCCTAGCATTCTTAAGTTTGGGAATGGTTGCCCTCAGGTATTTAGATTCAGTAGGTGCTTTCTCAAACATGATTGTATGATGTACTGTATATCAGTTATTTACCCACCCATTTTTGTTGGATATAAGGAGTCAGGTTTTCATAAATATGTAATCAGCAACTTTGTGGAGATTGATTTGAGATGAATTTCTGGAGCTGCAGCAAATTATAAATCTGATAAATTTGAGGTAATTTTTAAAATCACCAGAGATTAGTCTTAAGAAAACAGTCTTTGCCGCTGACCTCTTTTTTATGCTGTTGTATGCATGAAACCCAGTAGAGACATATCATATGATCTTAATCAGGCTTTATCTTTCATAACACTTGCCAAGCACAGATGAACTGATTTTACTTGTCATTTATGGTTACAGCTAGTTAAGCATTTTCTAATCCTCAGTCCAGGTCAGTTTGAATGCTAGATCATCTTTTTTCATTGTATCTGAGGTTGACTTAAAAGATATTTCACTAGAGTTGACAGCATAGATTATATAGCAACCACTGCACCAGTATTCTGCCTTGTGGCTTTGCTGTTTTATTATTTGCCCCATGATTTCGTCCACTGTAGGTTTTAAGAGGAGCTTTGGAAAGCAGCCAGGATAAACTTCAACAATGTGTGGCTGAAATTATGAAAGAGAAGAATGTGGAACCCCAAAAAGATCCGCTGTAAGGTTACGTTCACAAGTTTGAATTTGTTTCCAAAAATTCTTACATTTTCATCATATTTAGTTAGACGTTGTATATTATTATTCTCTTTCTAGGTTTAAGGAGAATCTGCACACCTGTCTGCTACAAATAACTGGATACAGCAGCCTCTATATGTCTGTGGAAGACTTGAGAAAGGAGGTCTTCAGCTCAGAGAATAAAGGACATGAGGCAATGATTTTGAAGGTGTGTGTTGCGGCTTCTTCATCTATACATGAAAGTAAAGTTGCACGTTTAATGTCCAATGTACACATGGGGTATTCTTATTCACTGAACACTTTACTTTTACACCTGCTTATTCATTTAGTTTTCATTTCAGCCACTCATGGCAGCAGTGCAGTGTATTAAATCATGCAGATGCAGGCCAGGAGCTTAATGTACACATCACTAATAGCTTTTGTGTGATGCTAGTGCTAAAGAGACACATGTCTGCCGCTGGTTTTGTAATCTCACCCATCAGCCCTGAAATACAGTACTGTGCAAAAGTCATAGGCCACCATTAGATTTGTTGTTTTAACAATGCTATAATGACCATACAGTATAATTATTTCTCCATCAATTTATTGGAACACACCCAGAAAATACAGGTAACATGTATGCAGGTTTAAAACCACAAATTTGCTGGGGAAAAAACAGCTTCTACAGTTTAAAGTGTCAAGCATTTAGTGTGACGGTTGAAAAATAACACTTACACTGGAGTGGAACCCTGATTAATGTTACTCGTAAAACCTCTGTTTGTTTCTTTTTAAAAAAAAACATCTAATAGGAAAACATGAAAACTAACTTCTAGATAAGACACTGTCTCCAAATGGGTCCTTGTTGATTCTTAGGTAAATACTGTAGATGTTATGGTCAGAATTTGGCATCAACAGCACCAATAAATGTACCAACCTGGCTTGTCAACAGTGTAGGCTCGTGGTGGAGTAGTAATGATGTCAGTCAATCATCATTTGAATGCCACAGCCTAATAGTTGCTGACACTGTCCATTCTTTTATGGCCTTTATGTAGTTCCTGGGTGATTGTGTTAGAAAGCAGGTGTCATTTCAAACTGATTATATGAACACTGATTCAAGGAACTCCTTTGGCCTGACAGATAAGATTTGAATATGGCACGCCTTAGTTTAGATTGAGGAATAGACTTAATGCTTCACCTTTAGGAGGAGAAATAAGAGTTCTCTTTTTTTTAGTGAACATTTAAATATGTTTAAACACTGATTAAGATATCCCAAATATTATTTTTAAAATGTTTAAACTGAAACCACTCCACCTGTTACTCGGTACAGTGACAATTAAAATGTGTGTGTCACAAATATTTGTACCCTGCAGCTGTGGGACATGTTGATGCCAAACGTCAAACTGGAATCAAGATTAACCAAACAGTGGGGAGACATTGGATTCCAAGGAGATGACCCCAAGACTGATTTTAGAGGAATGGGCATGCTGGGACTAATCAACCTCATGTGAGTGAATAATATTTTTAACCCTAACCATGGAAATGCAGTTTGTAACCTGATGCCATTCATATCACAGCAAAGTTAAAGTACAAATGTAAATCTATATCCTACAAATATTATGTCATATTGACTTTCAGTGGCAGTGAGTGGGAGTTTTCTCCGCTCTCTGCAAACCATTGTGAGCTCTGTACCTGTGCTGTAAACAGGAATAAATTATACTTAAAATCAAATCAAAAGTGTATGGAACAAGTGAAACCCAGCACTAACTCAGAAAGCTGACACAAAAGTGAACATACTTGAACCCTACATGCAACCGCAGCAAAGTTACATATGTAATCATTTTGTCACTATATTTTATTTCTAATGTCTAAAAAAAAAAAAAAAAAAAAAATGCAAATTCACATTGTTTACTGTTTCACAACATCATTTCTCATTGGAAAAAGCTACATTTTCAAATCTTTTAGAATGAAGGTATAAAACAAATATGATACTGGATACACGTGCACTGATGCAGCACAGATAGTAAGGTTGGGGAATAAATAATACCGCATTATGCTTCTTCAATATACATATAACACATTAAAAACATGCACATTATTGTGATTTTAATGTTTTTCCACAATTTTTAATTGTTTTCCTGCCTTAAAGATGTTTAAAAACGGCATTCATTGGTTTCTGTAACTCTATTATTTTATTATATATATATGTATATATATATGTATGTATATATATATATGTATATATATATGTATGTATGTATGTATGTATATATATATATATATATATATATATATATATTATAATGTGAAAACCCTTTCACCATGTTACTCAGCACTATATTGAAACCTACTGTAATTTTGCAAATAAGCAAGAAACAACCAAGCTGTAAACCAAGAAATTAGCAGGTAGTATTTGATTTAGAACTCTAAATGCTAAAAAAAAATGATAGTGATCCGACAATATTTTGCTTTTTTGCAGATTTTTCAGTGAAAATTACCCAAAAGAAGCTCAACATGTGTTGTCTCATGCAAACCATCCGAAACTTGGGTAAGGGACATTTATATATGAGCACCAGTGTATTTTCTATTAATATTTTGTGAGTTTCATCTTAAATCACATCCTTACTATCACTCGACCTAGAAAGAAATGGACTGGAATAATCTTGTTAGATTTACAGAAGTCACTTTTAGCATCTACTCATTCTGAACATGTATGGTAGGTATTCATATGCTATAGTTGGGATCAACTTGACAGAGATGGCCTACAGTCTCCTGAAGAGCGGTGCTTTGAAAGCACATTTCTACAACACGGTGAAGGGCGCACCAGAGCTGCAGCACTTTCACCAGCTGTATTGTGAGTAGACTCATCCTCTGACTCATCAAACACCTCTACATGTTAAGACTGAACTCTCTCTAAGTGCGTGATTTCCTCTCTTCCAGGTTACCTGGCGTATGAGTTTGATAAGTTCTGGCTGTTGGAAGAACCAGAGAGCATCATGCAGTTCAATCAGTACAGGGAAAAGTTCCATAACATAGTCAAGACACATCTACAGGAGCCCGACGTGTCTCTCACACTGACTCTCCGCTCCAAAAACTAACGCAAATAACAGACTGCAATGGCTTCAGAATTCCCCGTAGCCCCTGGTGACAGAAGGCGAAGAGGTTCAGCACAAGTGATGCTGAACGTCAACAATCGTAGAGGCTGACTGAAACTCACCTGGATTTGAGAAGTTTAGAAAAACACGTGTGGTTTTGTGTTTTATTCGTCACATTCAGCTCCTGTTATAGTCAAAGAGCAGGTTGTTTTAAATTATAGCACAAGCCGACCAGCCTGTACCTCAGTGATGACCATTCCAGTTTAAACTGTTTTTCAGAGAATTGTGGTAATAATAATAATAATAACAATAATGAGTAGCTCTGAGTTTAATGAGTGTTAAAGCACTTTCCGTAAGCAAGCAGCCAAATAGTTTGTGTTACAGCGACAGAAATATGGTGATTAACGGCCATGTTTTTTTAGCTGTCATGTTAATATTTGTTGTCATAGTTGTCCTTCTCAGGAATTTGATATTTACGTCCACTGATCATGGTTAAAACGTCATGAATGTGTTCTCCGTCTGAAACCTTAACATCTCCACTGCACCATCAATGGAATCTGTATCATGTGGTGATGAGCTTAAATCCTTTGTACGCCTGATGCATTTTCCTTGTGATTTGTTTTTGAGGACGTTATGTGATTATTTATTCACCTTACTCAAAACCTATAAATTCACTTTTTGACGTTTTGGGATGTCCGTGTCCGTGTTTGAAAGACCAAATTAAAATAACAACAACTTACAGCATCTGTACAACATGTGAAATATATTTAGATCTTTTTTTTTCATGGTTATTTTTTTACATAAAGGTTAAAGCTGCCTCAAATGTGGCAGATTTACATTTTCAGCTCTTAAAGTGCAAACTCAGTTTATCACAGGAGTTCATTACAAAAATGAATGTGCTTGTTTCCTCCCATAATATTTGGAATGGACTCATGATAAAAGAACTGCCTCTCATATCTTCATATGCACAAGTTCAACATGACATCAAATGCTATGTAGACTGTCGTCATTGTCGCCACAGGACAAGACGATTGTTGGATATAATCCTAAAACAACAGTCGACATTCGTTTGGTTGCTTCATCCAGTGTTTGAGGTCGTTTTCTTTTTCTTTTAGACAAAGTGAAACACACATCTCAGTTTGGTGCTTCCGTCCTCCCCTTGGCCACCATCATGGCCCTCTTGATTTGCTCGAAGGTGACAAACATCACGACGTTCCACGATCCTAACCTCAGAAACGATGGCACAAATCTATGTGAAAACAAAATAAAATGAGAGAAAATCAGAGACGTGTGGTGAAAATCAAAGGTTCAAATCTGCATTCTTTACACTCACAACTGGCAGATGAATGTGTTTGGAGTCTTTACCCTTTATAGAAAGCTGTCGGCCCCTCTTTAGTCATCATGGTCCAGGCACAGTTGATGGCACTCTTGTACTGGCCTGGTGGTGAGTTCATGTACCTGGTCTTCACCACATCCACCGGTGACGCAATCACTGTGGTGACAAAGCCAGCGCCAAACGCCGATACGAAGTGGCACGGAAGATTATCTGAAGAGAGAGAAAGAGAGATGTAAATACATGCAGCTGCAGTGGGTTTTTCTTTGGCTGATACTGATTTGTAGAATTCAGGGCATGTAGAACTAATTTTTGCCCATATATAAGCCAATTTTCCTTTTTCCCTCCATCTGATAAAATATAAATGCTCACTGATAACAACTAATATAAAAAATGCTTAACTTCTGTAATAATAATAAATGTATAGCACCTTTCATACAAGGATTGCAGCTCAAAGTGATTCACAATAAAAAGGAAAATAACATTTCAAAAGCAAACACAGGGTGGAATGAAAAGGAAAAGTCTAAAAGTAATCTCTTTTTTAGCTTTGAAATAAAACAAAAGATGCAAATAAAACAGTAAAATACCACACAGGGTGGAATAAAATTGGAAAAGGTAAGAGTCAAGAGGTTAAAATCCTGTTTCAATTTTAAAATAAACTAAAAATGCAAATAAACACAACAATGGGTGGAATAAAAAGGAGTGAGGTGAAGGCTAGAGTAAAAAGAAGAGTCTTGAACAATACTTATAGTCTGTCAGTGCAAATATATACTACTTTCATTGAAAATAATCTATTAAATGCATGGAACAAATCAAACAACAACAAAAAAACAACATTTTGATGAAAAAATCAAGTTTTAGTGGCTTTTTTGTTAATAAGAACAAATGTGTAATTTGTAATAATTGTCAGACTTGTGCTATAGCGCATTATGTAATGTGAAAAAGGGTTATATAAATATTATATAAACTAAGATATTTACTGCATTGGAGGGGAAAACAACCACCATGTTCTGGACAGTGAGTGTGTCGTTATCAGCGCTGGATAAGTTGAAAAGGTGAGAGGGTGTGTGGATTTCTGCCCAATCAGCTGTCTCCCTGTGTGTGTGTGTGTGTACCTGGTTTTCCTTATGTTGTGGGGACCTAAAACTGTCTTCATTATGGGGGCAAAAATCATGTCCCCATGATGTAAATTACTAACATTTCATCTTTTAAAATTAGGCTGAGGTCAGGGTTAGGATTAGGATTATGCCAGTAGAAATTATGATTATGGTTAGTCTCCAGGATATGAATGTAAGTGAATGTAAAGTCCTATGTAGTCATGGAAACCAGAGTGTATGTGTGTTTGTGTGTGTGTTACAGCTCAGACACAGATGTAAACACATTCTTTCTCACCTGACAACAGGTTACGTTTAAGGATCGCCTCCTTGATCAGGTCATACGTGACCAGCTCTGTGCAGTTGACCAGTGCGTTTCTCGTGATGTTGGGTAATGTGCCTGAAGAAGAAGCCACAACAGAATGAACACTGATCCCCTTCACTCTGTCACGTCTTATTTTTTACTGATGGATGAGATGAATTTGAATATGCAGGGCACCTTTCCAGAGACCACGTAAGCCTTCGTTCTGAAAGATGTGTCTGTAGGCCTGCATGGTGCCATTGTAACGGCGAGCCACTCCGTCCAGGTTCACCTGGGCCTGAAATCGAACCTTGACGACGTCGGTGGGTTGTGCAAAGCTCACTGCCATCGCACCTGTGGTGCAGCCGGCCAGGATACGAACCAGCACACCTGGGTCTGGAGAAGAATAGACAACCATTAATAGATCATAACCAAGTATATCTGAGTACTGTAATTTGATCATTTATGTACTTGTACTTCAGTTTGTACCCGAGCACTCACACAGTGGTGCAAGGACCACCAGTGGTGTTTTCCCTGGAATTCTTATTTTCCTTCTTCCCAAAGAATCTCTAATTTGACCCCTAAACATGAACGAAAATTGGCACGCAAATCAGAACTAGCGAAAAATATGTTGCTCGATGGCTCAGTAGTGCCCCCTCATGTCAAACGCCTATGGAGCGCGCTGAAACTTAGTTGCGCCGAATTTCACAAAATTTGGTGGGAACGTGGTTCAGCCCAAGACGGAAGAAAGATTCCATTGGGGCCATGACCTCGACTCAACAGGAAGTCGGCCATTTTTAATTTGGCGTCCATGTTGGCGTTTTGCAAGTTTCGTAACTGAATGTCTGATGAAATGCTTCTAGATCCTTTTCAGAGATTCAAATGGGCGTGGCCACGGCAGCCATCGGAATTTTGACGAATTTTTACCATTCGCCACGAAACAGGAAGTGCACTATAACTTTGCCGTAGGCTACATTGGCATGAAACTGGAGGCGTGACACAAGCGACCAATCCTGAACACGCCTACAAACATGAATTTGACCCAACGAGATGTCAGCAATTTTCATTTGTATTGTTATGCTGTTTACCCCATGACATTTCAGATATTAATGACAGTTTTGTGTTCTTCTAGAACATATTAGGAACATTAATTACAGATTAGCTACCCTACCATATTTATAGTTGTTAAATTAACTTGACCTTCACACTGATACTTTTACTTTGTTAAAACTGTGAAGTTGTGGGGGAAAAATACCTAAAAATAACTTCCCCACCATCAATACCCTTAGGTCTCTAAACACTGCCTGAGACTCTTAGAACACTTGTTATTGTTAGTTTAGTTTACTTTTAGTTATCTTTATCAATCGATATTGGGATGCTGTTGCCTCACACATCTGCACATCTGGAGGGAGAATTCATTGAGGTTTAGAGTGTGTTTCTCTCTTAAGATAAGATAAACTTTATTGCCTTTGATGAAATTAGTCTCGGACACACACAGTATCTGCTGAACAACTGCACACAGGATGTTGTGGATGAGTTGAGACATGTATCTTCTACTGTTATCACTTACTGTCCTTTCCACCAGTGTAGAAATTTTTGACATTGTCGTAGAGGCCGATTCTGATGGAAGCGAAGCACAGTTGCCTCTGTAATCCTGCCACCAGCCCATTGTACAAGGACCTGGGTCCCTCTGTGCGCACCATGGTGGTGATGGTCCCGAACACGCCTCTGTAACGGATGCCTGCCAGTCCTTTCTTCTCTCCCTGAATCTGGGGTCACAAGTTGTAGTCAAGGCTAAAAGCAGCTCTACAGAGCAGATGTGAGAAACCCTCAGACTGAACTGTGCTGTCAGTGTGTCGCTGTACAAGTTCATATGAAGCGGACAACGTTGAGAATCAAGCTGGTCATCTAGTCAGTGTCACATCCAGATAAGGTGTAACAGACTTCAGTGAATATGAAACAAACATCTTTCATGTCCTGACTCCTGCAGGAGTGAATGATTTATTGAAGGTTTATTTATTATCGTTGGCAGTGAGACTGAATAGATACCTGTAGTCTGACTTTAGCCGTGTCCAGAGGAAACGTGACAAGGTCTGCGATGCAGGCTGCTGCTCCAGCACTCGCCATCTTCACCCCCAGAGGAGGAGGAACATCTGTGGGTTTAAGTCCTACCATGTTTCCCGCTGCTGCTGCTGCTGCTGCTGCTGCTGATTCACAGAGACAAACATGCAACATCAAATCAGTGTTGGATTTTATCCACAAATCATTTACTCATGTAATGGTCGTATTTTGGAAATACTTACATTGTCTCAAGTTTCCTTTTGATCCTCTGGCAGAAGTTGAAAGGCTGGTTTATAATCCATAAAGGGCCTCACTCTACCAAAGGGAAAGAGACATCTTTTGCTCTGTATTTATGCATTTTGGAGCTGGCTTTTTTTTTATGACATCCACAGAGAGGCGTTACTGTCTTCTCCTGTGCACTCAGGTCAAATCAAAGTCCACTGGCTGTCAGAAAGTCAATGTTCAAATTACCCCACAGCCCCAGACACTGTTGTTTCAGAAAAACAACCATTTTACTTTTCCCTATTCTGGGACAACACATGACAATGTTTGCATCCAGACAGTCATGTATTGCCTCGAGTGTCTGTAAACTTTCATTAATAATCCTGAATGTCATTTTCATCAAACATCAATACCTTCAATGGGCTTCAGACAAGCAAGTAGAATTTAGAGATGTTTATGATTTTGCTTCTGACTTAATATCAGTGAATTACTGCACTGTAGGCCAAGCGCTTGCACAGTCATAATGAAACATAATCCGTCGGGTTCATCGGAGGCTTGTCTCTGCTCTCAGCCAATCACAGAGCGTCCGTGTGAACAACAAGGAAAGTGTTTAGTGATGATTGGCTAAATGATGGTGCCTGTTCAGCAAAGCCGTGGCGTGTGGTATGTGCCCATGTGTCCATGTGTCTATAAAACCCTTTATGGTTTCTAATCAACAGTCACATATTTGTGAAAGTGATCGACAGATCAAGAGCTTCGGGGGTAGAAAGGTCGCACAGTTGTGACGTCAAGTGGTGAACAAAGGTCAGCGTGGGGTAAATAAGAACTTTGCATCACATATTGTTTGTCGGCCTCGCTTATTTCGTAATAGACTGTCCCAACTCCAACATTAAATGTTATGTAGAGAGGAAAAAATGTGTATATATATATATATATATATATATATATATATATATATACACATGTAACGTCACATTATTTTGAATGTCATATATTTAAATACATGAGATATGGTCAGTGTAACTGATGTTACCTCACATTGTTCCCGACTGATTAATTATTGCTCGTCTTACATGTGTCTGAAAGGAGCCGCTTCTCATTCGCTGTGGGTTCACATGTCAGTGAGCTCACTGAGCTGTGATTGGTCGACCTGAGACACAACCCTGAGTGTGATTGATCCACACACACACACACACACACACACAGAGAGACAGCGACGTCCTGTAAGTGTCAAAGGTCACTGTCGCTGTCGTCACTATCATGAAGTGCTCAAAGCGATGTTTGCTGCCGGTAAAATTATCTTTTATCCTCAGTTGAATAAAGAGCAACATTTAGTACAAACTTTACAAATGGTGTTAAAATGAAGCGCAATGGAGAGGACTTTCAACAGTGTGCCTGGACTGGAAGTCTTACAACGTCAGGGTGAACTTATAATTATGTTCAGATTTTTCACTTAAATAGTCATACTATTACTTATACTCACACTATTACTTGTAATTAAGTAAGTACTGCTCTGGAAAATGTTCTTAAAGTATCAAAAGTTAAACTTCTATCAAAAGCTCAGGGTATGATTAATGAATACTGGTCGAGGTTAAGATGTTATCATGTATTTCATGCACTTTACTCTTTTGTGAAGTGAATCTGTTGTGTAACTAAGTTTAAAAAGACCTTTAGTGGAAAAAGTACAGTATCATTTGCATATAAGTATAAATGAACATATTGAAGAAATAGAAAAGTAGTCCTCGAGTGCAGGATTTTAATAAATGGACATTTATTATGTTACGTTTCATCACTTTATTGTAATCAGTAGCATAGAAATCTTCAGTCGTCAAATCTCCCTAAAAGTGCTGATCAAAGTGTTTGAATTAATCTCAGTCTGGATGATATGAAACTAAACTACATGTAAAGCTGCAATTGACTTTAGGTAAAAGAAAGAAAAGCCCCAGACATGGAGGAAAAAAACTCTTCATTTGTGGCTACAAATGAATATTATCAATATAATATTTATGAAGTTTTCTGTTAAATTGTTATTTTTTAAAGTAGCCTAAATGTACTTCCACTAGATGGCAGTAACATTCTGTAGTGCCCTTGTGTACAGTGATATTTTTTAAAGGACTTGGAGAAACAACATTGAGACGATCAAACTGTAAATTTATTTTGATGGATTTCGGAGTGATACACAAATCATCAAGAGTTAAAACAAACTGACAATTTAAAAAAACTAAACAATGTACATACAACAGAAAAAAAACATTATAAATAAAAAAAAATTACAAACCTAAAAAAATGTAAAACATTTTTAAAGAAATGGAAAATGGCAACATTTCAGTTGGGAGCGCAGGCGACAGTTGCCATTTCAAAGGCAAGCGAATACATTAGTGAAATCACATTATTGTAAACATAAAGAAAAGTGCAGTGTAGTCTTATTTATAAAGAACATTTATCTCACTTTGATTTCCTGAACCGTCAAAACCTCTCTGACACATTCAGTGTCAGTTTTATAGCTATTAAGAACTATTTAGGAAATAAAGTGTAAAGGGGCGACAGTATTGGGAAACTGGGAAGTGAAAACCCACGTACATGTGCGACAGAGATTATAGCACTTTCTACCAAAGTGACCCACTGCATCTAAATGGTGCTGAGCTACAGAGAGTCTACACAGTAACATGAAAATTCACTCACATTGAATTTTCACAGCTTTATCATCTTTAAAAAAACAAAAAAAGGAAGTCTGGATTAGCAGCTAATAAAATCATGACATATATAATGTTAGGTGACTGTACATACCGTAGACTACTGGACTGTATCTGTGGACATTTACATATACATAGTACAACCGATTACAATATCCACACCTATGTGTAATGTCTTATAAAGTACAGCTACTACATGTACACACACTTTTAATTGGAGCAAACATAAATATTAACGTCCCGTTCCCTCAGAGCTGGACAGAATCTAGTGATTGTTATAATAAAAGTCTTTCACATCTGGTATAATACATTGGTCACTTTCTTTTAACCATCGTACATATACATTTTCCATTTACCTTCATCTAAACCTCTCTGTGACGCTTCGACATCACCGTGCTTCCCTTTTAAAAGTCTCTGTGAAGTCTCTTCTGAGACCTTAGCCTGATAATGAGATCTCATAGTCACTTGTGGACAGCAGGGGGCGCCCGATTTTATGCACATTCTTTGCATTAGTGATACGAGATGCCACGTCCACCGGCTTCTCAAAGTAATGTACGAGGGCCTGCTCGGTGAGCACGGAGGCCAAGAACTGCTCAAAGGTAATGGCCCAGTCTTTGTCAATGCTCGTGCTGTGAGGCAGCGCTCTGTCCAGGGGTCCGCCACCACAGGGCCGGTTACTCCTCTCACCATTGGCGCCGGAGTCGCTGCGCACCAGCACCGTGTCTTCTGCGATGTCCTCGCACTGCAGCTTTTCATCCAGCTCGTGGGAGCCGGCGCTCAGCACAGAGTAAGACGACATGGAAGAGTCATCTTTGGTTTCATCATCAGAGATGAGCATGGCAGACGACGTGCCGGTGTCTTTGAGAGATGAGTCCTCCAGCTTGATGTCGTGCATTGGCGGCAGCTGCTCGTCCTCTTCGTCCCCTTTGCCGTCCCCGCACGGCCTTGACTGGTTCTCCAGGTTTGAACAGACAAAGGTGTCTCCCTGCTCCCTCTGCCGAAACATGCCATCGGGCACGGCCTCCTGACTGATTTTGGGATCTGTGGCATCTCTTGTGTATACGCTGGGCTCAGATTTAGCCTCCATGTTGTGGTCATTTCTACAAGAGGATGAGAAGAGCTTTCCCACCTCTCCCATTTCCAGCAGCAAACTGGTGACCGTGGCTGTGGCGTGATAGAGCTCCTGCTCTGAAACATCCTCACTGAACATGCAGTACAGGGTCTTGCAAAGTTCTATGAACTGACTCTGAAGAAACAAAAACATCAGATCAGTTACACTAAACTACTGTGTACTGACTTTGTCATTTAAAAAAAAACAAAAAAAAACTATACACACAAACACAAAATACCTGATTCAGCTTGGGGAGGTGTTTTGTGTTTTCTGGTTTAGATTTGCTCTCCTGGTTCCACAGTTTCAGGTAATGCTGGTAGTCAGGTGCGTTCAATTTCTTGACTGTAAAAAGAAAAAAAAACTGTTATTAATTTCTGTCAGAAGCTTAAAGGGATAGTTCCAATTGTTGAACATGAAGTTGTATGACACAGACCCCAGGAGTAGAGTGGATTCAACGATGTTAAAGGTGACATCGAATGCTTGTATCACACATATATGTTAGTTATGGAGGTCTACTTACATATATTAACTTGTTTTAATGATTAAAAACCTCCTAATAGCTGCAAACGAGCCGATCAAAATATCTCCTCACTGACGCTCTCGTCAGCCGCGCTGTTTCAGACCAAACAGTTGCTGTGATTGGCCAGCCAACGAGAGCTTTACAACCGTCCTGTGATTGGCCAGGTACCTGGAAGTGACGTAATAGATAGGCCAGCTCTCAGATACACAGCTCCCCCTCTGGCACGGTGGATGCTCTGCATCTCAGCAGCTACAACGAGAGTAGTTCTTCTTCTTCTGCGGTTGAATGTACGCAACCGGATGTGCCCGGACTAGTGCCCGCACCGGGAGGCGCTACGGTGGTGAGGATTTCTGATGACGACATCAAATTAAGGAAGTGTCGATCCGCTTCGCAGAGCCCAGGAAAACAATACAACACTATTTTCTCAGCAGTGGCTGAACTGTTTGTTCTGAAACTTTAGGGTTTCATAAACGAGGTAATGACGCAGATACACACACAAACGCAGCGTTAATTGGAGCTTCCGGTCTATGTCACCTTTAAATCATTTCACTCCTGCTATATACATATACACATTATACATACATATATACATATATATATATATAATATATATGTCGTTCATATTCGTATAAAATTGTTCTTAAAAGAAAAGATGTGTACATCTTGTATAAATGCTGAAGTTGTTTCTTTAATGCATCCTGTAAGAACTTAAAAAAATGATAAAATATACTTTCTTTGTCACTTTCACTTGACAAAAATGTCAATCTGTACAGTATGCATCAATTATTTATTCATCAAATTATTCAAATGTGAAAACGTGTCAATAAGCAATAATCATTAAGTAAGTAAATTGCATTTCTATAGCACCTTTCACAGATATAAAATCACAACGTGCCTCACAATAAAACAGTAATACAATACATAAAACAACAATCATATAAAACCCTCGTTCAACTAAAAGCTTGTTTAAAAAGCCAGGTTTTCAGCTGCTTTTTTAAAAGAGTGGACACGTTAGCCAGCGCAATGTGGGCGCTAAAGAATTCCAAAGTGTAGTTTTCTATTCGAGCGACACACTGTGACTTACCCTTCTCTGTCTTAAAGGTGACTCTGACAAAACCATCATCCTTCTCACTTCTGCACTTTGAATCATGACCTGAGGAAAGACAGAGGATGACCATGATCAAAAAAAGATGATAGATTCAATCAGATTATATAAACACACTGCACAATGTATGGAACTCTGCCTTACATGCATTTGCATGTTTGTCATTGTGTCTGTTAGATCATCACTGCTACTGTACACAATTTACAAGGGTCAGAATCACTGGATCGGATATTGGGACGGATAAAAATGTTAAATGTGATACAATCTCAAATCATATATACTGTATATATACACATATATATACACATAGTATATATATACATACATATAGTATATATATACAAACAGTACTGTATATGTATGTATATATATATATATATATATATATATATATATATATATATATATATATATATATATATATGTATATATATATATATGTTTATTTATTTCTATTTTATTTTCTTCTTCATGAGAGTTGGGGAATTCTGTCTTTAAAATAGGTAGAAATGGCATAAACAGCCTCATACATTAAAAAGTCTAAAATGACTGTATGGGACTCCAAAAAGTGGTATTGTGCCATCCCTACAATTAACACTGCAAGCAGCATCTGCAGTTTCAAGGTAACAGTTTCTTTTTTTCCCCTGCTGATCACATATTGTGGTTCCACACACAAACACACAAAAAACATCTCATTTATCTCAAGCAAATCTCAACCACGACAATCTTACATCCTTAAACGCAACAGCAGAGAAAAACACCACCACCAATGTCAGTGGTAAACTAGAAATAGAAATGTATGATCCTTGGTTATTTTTGTGCACATGTGTGTTTTTAAAAATGTCGCATTAGTGTGTGTGTGTGTGTTAAAAGTGTAGCTCTGTTATTTGCTTGTTTGTGGATATTTGTCCTCCTGGATTGGCTCACGGCATGAAAGGACACTTTAAACTCCAGACAACAGCAAGTAACCTCTTTTTCTCAGTCCTTCTTCCAACCATGCCAAAAATAGACATCTGTCATTAACGCTGAACTTTATGAAAAAACACACTGTGAGCAGAGAGTGTTTGGGAAATTAGAGAGAATTAGATTATCCCTCTTTAGCTTGTGGTCTTTGCCTTTGTAAGCTCACAATTCAGCAGCAGAGTGTTTGCTGGTTTCATATTAGCATTATTTTTTTTTGGTTATAGCAAATGAATGAATGATTAATGACTTTGTTTTTTGTTTTGTTTTTTTATTCAAAATGTATTTAACCAAGTAAACAACCTGGTTAAAAATCATTGCAGCCGAGCCTGAACAACATTTAGAGCAGACTCGAAAACTCGAAAGCCTGTGAAATCGAATAAGAAAGGCAATAAATAATGGCGTCATCAGCATAAAAGTCATAGAAGGTGTTTATGTAAATGGAGAATAAAATGGGTCCTAACACTGAACCCTGTGGCACACCTTTAGTGACCTCAAGAAAGTAGGAAGAGGAAGCGGCCACTTGAACACACTGCATTCTATTGGACAGTGAGTAAAGACACTGAGCCTCCGGTCTTTCTCTTCCCTCAAACATGTCGTAGCTGTGGTGTGAGATGTGATTGTGTTTTTATTTCACATTTCTTTAGGGCTCCATGTGTTCTTTCTTCGGTTGTTTTATGCACATTATTCTGTCAGAAATTTAACACAGACGGCCTTTTCGAAAGCCTTCACTGTAACATATTCCATTTTATAATTTCATACCCAATATATTTATTTATTATTCTATATCTACACTTGACTATTTATGTGATTTGTATACTACAATTTTGTCTTGATTACATCTTTCATTACTTATCTACATGTATTTTCTCAAATAGTATTTCACTTAAATCGTATAATGTCTAATAATTTCCCCCATTAACGTTTTTTTTATTTGTCTATGTAAGTGTGTGTATTTCATCTTCATGGTGTCAAGAGAAGAACTCGATTCAAAGCCGTGTTAAAAAACTTGCTTGAGTCTATAAAAAACATTAATATGTAATCAAGATGTTTTCTTAAAATGTCCTATTAAGCTTCTTGGGCAGATGATGACGTGTGCGTAAGGTGGATATGTATGATGTCATATCATTTTACAGAATAATTTAGATCAAAGGACTTTAAAACAAGTTATCTCCACATAAAAAAGAAAAGTCCATCTCAGGACCTTACCGAGTGACAGGTCTGGAGTGATGTCTTCAAAGAAGTACTGAGTGGCTTCAAAGGCAGAATCAGGCTCCTCGTGTTCACGGGTCATTTCTGTGAGAAAGGAATGAGTTACATTGTACTGCTATTATTAAAAGATCAATACGACTAAAAACATGGTAAAAAAACAAGGTTTGAAGCTGAATTTACAACACAGGGAATATTTTTTAATTGGTTTTAATTAACATTTGATGTCATCATCAAATGCTGACAAAGGGAGACATGAGAAAGTCCCTGAACTGCCCTGACGACAACTCACCAGGTAAAACGTGCATCTTGTAGAGAAGCTTCAGCTTCTCTGTGAGGTCTCCGTGACACAAAACACCTACAACACAAGCACAGGCTTCAGAAATGAATTCTTCCTGAGCTGACTTGAGTAGGAGATACAGAACCTCATCTTCTCACCCAAGCCATTGATGAAATCCCTGAAATTGATGAGCGCATCTCCATTCTCGTCGAGGAGACGGAAGAAGTGCGCGGCCAGGGGGTCCGAGTGGGCGCCGTTGGCCCAGGGAAACAGCAGGTTGAACAGGCCCTTGAACTGCTCCACGTCTATGCGGTACTGCTCCAGGTAGGGCAGGCTGGGGTCGTGTCGCTCTGTGGGGTTGCTGCTGCCGCCCCAGTAACAGCTGGTCAAGTGCTCGGCCTGTACAGAGGGACAGAGGGTGACAACTGACAACTGAGACCATGTGAATCATTCGGAATCAAAATAATGGATATGGATTGACTAGAAAAACAACCATTTGCATAGTTGTCATTGTGTCATGTTTGTGAAAACCATACCATAAATAAACATTTGGGAAAATTACTCCTCAAAGTGTGTTT